>NW_028083505.1:974702-1462392 GCF_014824575.4 Sturnira hondurensis | reverse complement strand
GGGGGAGAATGGTGGGGGAGGGAGTGTGTGGGTAGAGGGGAATGAAGGGGGGAATAGAACAACTGTAATGGCATAATCAATAAAATATATTTTTTTAAAAAGTTAAAGATAAAGGTCATTTTCCTCTAAATCTATGTTCTTCTAGGCTACACAATATTAATCTATAATTTCAATTACCAAAATATGCATACTTCTCTATCTGCAGCCTAAACTGCTCCACTGAGCTCCAGGATGACCTGGCATTTCCATTTACATGTCTCAAGTTCACATCAAACTGAACACATTCTAACCAAAATTGTGAACTTCACTTTCTCTTTCATCCTTTGTCTAATGGTATGGCATAGATCAAATGTTCTGAATCATTTTCACACTTTCATTTTCTTCCCTCAATTTATCACCAAGTCTAATTGATATTATACCCTAAACTACCACAAGCTGCCATTGTTTCTTCTTGGGGCTACTGAAACAAAACTCTAAGAGGTTGCTTTGTAATGTTCAGGTATACCTCCCAGTACTTTTTTTACATTGCATAATGCAGGACCTTATAAAACAAAAATTTTTAAACGATTTTATTTATTTATCTTTAGAGGGAAAGGGAAGGAGAGAGGGAGAGAAACATCAATGTATGGTTGCCTCTCCTGCATCCCCTACTCGGAACTGGCCTGCAACTCAGGCATGTGCCCTGACTGGGAATCAAACTGCAGTTGTTCGGTTCACAGGCCCACTCTCAATCCGCTGAGCTACGCCACCCAGGGCTAAAACAGAATTTTTAAAAACCATCTTCTCTCCCATCTAAATTTAAAAACCCTCAGTGGAAGTCTCTGTTGTTTAACAATGCTCCAAATGGCTTGTTACCCACTATTTTATCTTATACCAGCAGCTTTGAAATTTCTCAATTTATTTGCTTCAATAATTCAACCTCTATAACAGCCCCATGCCTTTCATCTGTATATGTATGTGTGTGCATGTGTAAGAGTATATGTATATATATATATATATATATATATATATATATATATACACATGTATATATAGTTCCCTTTTCCCTGTTTAAGAAATATTAAATTGTTGAAAAGTGGAGAAAACTACAAAAATAAGATGCGTTAGCACTATTACCCACAACTCATGTATAGTAAAGGAATCATTGTCAAAAATGTTTAATGTCACTCCCAAGAAAATAAAATATTGCAGTTCCAATTACTATTCCTGTTAAATGTTTTTCAATTCCATTCTCTTTCCTTTCCAAAAGTCATCCACTATCCTGACATACATGGTTCTTGGAAACCATGTTCTTGGAAAGTAAAATAAAATCCATATGCATTTATTATCAATTTATTTTCTTTTTTATTAAATACATTTGAATTTTATTGCTGTTAAAATACAATTTTTTGCATTCTTCCCTGACCCCTCCACACCACCTAGGCCATCCCAACTTCCCTCTCCTGTTTCCACCACCCCTCTTTTTTGTCCATTTGTCCTTTATAGTTGTTCCTATAAATCCTTCACCATTTACTCTTCATTATCGCCTCACCTCTCCCCTCTGGTTACTGTCAGTTTGTGCTTAATTTTAATGTATCCGGCTATATTTTGCTTGCTTGTTTATTTTGTTGATTAGATTCCACTTGTAGGCAAGATCATATGGCATCTTTCACCACCTGGCTTATTTCACTTATAATGCTCTCCAGTTCCACCCATGCTGTCACAAAGGGTTGGAGTTCCTCTTTCTTTCTGATGTGTAGAATTTCATTGTAAAAAATGTATCAGAGTTGTTTGATCCACTCATTTACTGACGAGCATGTAGGTTGCTTCCAAATCTTGGCTATTGTAAATTGTGCTGCTATGGACATTGCTGTGCATAGGTTCTTTTGGATTGGTGTTTCAGTGTTCTTAGGATATAATCGTAGCAGTGGAATTGCTGGGACAAAAGGCAGTTCCATTTTCAATTTTCTGAGAAAAATTCCATACTGTTTTTCATAGTGGTTGTACCAGTCTGCAATTCCACCAACAGCGCACTAGGGTTCCCTTTTCTCCACAACCTCTTCAATATTTGTTGTTTGTTGTTTGTTGCCTTGTTTATGATGGTCATTCTAAATGGTGTGAAGTAGTATCTCATTGTGTTTTTAATTTGCATTACTCTGATAGCTAACAATACTGAGCACCTCTTCATATGTCTCTGAACCCTCTGTGTATCCTCCTTGGAGAAGTGTCTATTCAAGCCCTTTGCTCATTTTATTTTATTTTATTTTTTTAACATTTTATTTATTTATCTTTAGAGGGAAAGGGAAGGAGAGAAGGAGAGAAGTATCATTGTATGGTTGCCTCTTGTGAGTCCCCTACTGGGAACCAGCCTGCAACCCAGACATGTGCCCTGATTGGGAATTGAACTGCGATCGTGTAGTTCGCAGGCTGCGCTCAAACCACTGAGCTATGCCAGCCAGGGCACCCTTTTCCCATTTTTTAATTGGGTTGTTTGTCTCCTTAGAGTGGAGTCATGTGAATTTTTCACATATTTTGGAGATCAAGCCCTTGTCTGAGGTATCACTGGCAATTCTGTTTTCCCATAGGGTTGGTTCTCTTTTCATTTTAATGTTGTTTTATTTAACTGTGAAGAAGATTTTTATTTTGATGAGATCCCATTTGTTTATTCTTTCCTTTATGTCCCTTGCTCTAGGGGAAATATCAGTGAAAATGTTGCTGTGTGGAATATCTGAGATTTTCCTGCCTCTGTTCTGAAAAACTTTTATGGTGTCAAGACATATATTCAAGTCTTTTATCCACCTTGAATTTGTTTTTCTGCATGGTGTAAGTTGGTGATCAAGTTTCATTTTTTTTGCATGTAGCTGTCCAGCTCTCCCAATACCATTTGTTGAGGCTATATTTGCTCCATTTTATGCAGCTTCCCCCTTTGTCAAATATTGACCATAGAGATTTGGGTTTATTTCTGGACTCTATTCTATTCCATTGGTCCATGTATCTGTTCTCATGCCAGTTCCAGGCTGTTTTGATTACAGTGGACTTGAAATACAGTTTGCTTTCAGATATTGTGATCCCTCCTATTTTGTTCTTCTTTTCCAAAATTTCTTCAGCTATTTGGAGTCATTTATGGTTTGATATAAATTTTTGAAGTCTTTGTTCTATATCTGTGAAATATGCCATTGGTACTTTAATAGGTATTCCATTGAATCTATAAATTTCTTTTGGGCCCTGGCTGGTATAGCTCAGTGGATTGAGCACAGGCCTGCCAACCAGAGGATTGTGGTTCGATTCCCAGTCAGGGCACATGCCTGGGTTGCAGGGCGGTTCCCTGCAGGCCAACTCCCAGGAGGGGACGCATGAAAGGCAACCATACACTAATGTTTCTCTCCCTCTCTCCTTCTCCTCTAAAGATAAATAAGTAAATAAATAAATAAAATCTTTAAAATTTTTTCTTTTGGGAGTATGGACATTTTGTTAATTCTTTCCATCCATGAATACAGTATACGTTCCATTTGTTTGTGTCTTCCTTGATTTCTTTCTTCAGTGTTGTGTAGTTTTCTGAATACAGGTCTTTTACCTCCTTGGTTAGGTTTATTCCTAGGTATTTTATTTTTCTTGTTGCTATATCAAATGGGACTTTTTCCTGATTACTGTTTCTGATATTTCATTGTTGCTATACAAAAATGCCTTTGACTTCTGAATATGGACTGTGTATCTCGATGTTTTGCAAATTTTATTTATTAGGCAGAGCAGTTTTTCAGTGGAGTCTATAGAATTTCCTGTGTACACTATATGTCATCTGCAAATAATGACAATTTTGTTTCCTCTTCTCCACTTTAGATGGCTTTTATTTTATTTTCTTGTCTAATTGCTCTGGCTAGGACTTCCAATAGAAGTACTAAAAGTGGACAACCTTATCTTGTTCCTGCTCTTAGTGGGAAAGTTTTTAGTTTTTGCATATTGAGTATGATGTTGGCAGTAGGTCTCTTACATGGCCTTTATTAGGTTGAGGAACGCTTTCTCTATTCCCACTTTGCTGAGTGATTGTATTATAAATGGATGCTGTGCTTTATCAAATGCTTTTTCCACATCTATTGATATGATCATGTGATTTTTGTCTTTTTTGTTTATGTGATATATTGCATATATTGGTTTGTGAATATTTTACAACCTTGCATCCCTGGGATGAATCCCACTTGGTCAGGGTGTATAATCTTTTTAACATATTGCTGCATGTGGTCTGCCAATATTTTGTTGAGGATTTTAGCATCCATGTTCATCAGCAATATTGGCCTGAAGTTTATTTTATTTGTTGTGTCTTTATCTGTTTTGGGGATTAAGATGATGCTGGTTCATAGAAAGAGTTTGGGAGACTTCCATCTTCTTGGAGTTTTTAGAACAGTCTGTGAAGAATAGGGGTTAGCTCTTCCTTAAATGTTTTGTAGAATTCTCCTATGAAACCACCCAGTCCAGGGCTTCTGTGTGTTGGGAGGTTTTTTTTTTTTTTTTTTGGTTACTACTTACATTTTGTCAGCTATTATTGCTCTGTTCAAGCTTTATGCTTCATCTTCATTCAGTTTTGGAAGATTATATTTTTCTAAAAATATGTCCATTTCACCTAGGTTTTCAAATGCCTTGCCATATACTTCTTCATAGTAATTTCTTACAATCCTTTGTATTTCTGTGGTGCCAGTTCTAATCTCTCCTTCTTCATTTCTGATTTTGTTTATTTGGGTCCTCTCTCTTCTTTTCTGGGTGAGTCTGCTTAAAGGCTTGTTGATTTTGTTTATCTTTTTAAAAAGATTTTATTTATTTATCTTTAAAGGGGAAGGGAAGGACAGAAATATCAATGTATGGTTGCTTCTCATGAGTCCCCTGCTGGGAACTGACCTGCAACCCAGGCATGTGCCGCGACTGGGAATGGAATCGTGATCCTTTGGTTCACAGGCCTGCGCTCAATCCAGTGAGCTACACCAGCCAGGGCTGATTTTGTTTATCTTTTTGAAGAACAAGATCCTGACTTTACTGATCCTTAGAATTGTCCTTTTAGTCTCTATGCCATTTAATTCTGCTATTATCTTGGTTACTTCCTTCCTTCTACTTTCTCTGGGCTGTCTTTGTTGCTTTCCCTTGAGTTCTTGTATGTGTAGGGTTAGATTGTTCATTTAAAATATTTCTATCTTCTTTAGGTGGGCTTGTATATTTGTAAACTTCCCTCTCAGGACTGCCTTCACTATTTATCATAAGTTTTGGGGTTTTGTTAGTTCATTTTCATTTTGAGAAACTTTTTGATTTCTTCCCTGATCTCATTCTTGACTCATTCATTGTTCAGTAGCATGCTATTAAATCTCCATGAGTTTGAGTGATTTTAAGTTTTTTCCTTGAGGTTGGTTTCTAGTTTCAATCAGAGAAATTTTCTTGTGGTCAGAGAAAATGCTTGATATGATTTCCATTTTCTTGAGTTTGTTGAGGCTTATTTTGTGTCCTATCATATGGTCTATGTTTGAAAATGTTCCATGTGCATTTGAAAAATATGTGTATATGCTTCTTTGGAACAAAAGGCTCTGTATATATCAGTTAAGTCCATTTGATATAGAACATTGTTCAATGTCTCAATGTCTTTGTTGATATTTTGTTTTGAAAGTTTGCCCATTTTTGACAGTGGGATGTTGAAATCCCTGCTATAATTGTGTTGTCATCAATATCTTTCTCGAAGTCCTCCAATATTTTCTTTATGTATTTGGGTGCTCCTATGTTGGGTGCATATATATCTACAATGTTTATGTATTCTTGATGAATTCTTCTCTTAAGTATTATAAAATGACCTTCTGTGTCTCCTTTTATGACCCTTTTTTGAAGTCTATTTTGTCTGATGCGAGTATTGCTACCCTGGCTTTTTTTTTTTCTTGTCCATCAGCTTGGAATATTTGTTTCCAGTCCTTCATTTTCAGTCTGTGTAGGTCTTTTGTTTTTTGGTGGATCTCTTGTAGGCAGCATATGAGTGGGTCATGATTTCTTATCCATTCAGCTATTCTAAGTCTTTTTGGTTGGAGCATTATTCCATTTATATAAGGTTATTATCGTTAGGCACTTACTCGTTGCCATTTTTTCATACCTGTGTTCCTCTTTCTCTCACTCTTCTTCTTCCTTTACTTAAAGTAGTCCATTTAGCATATCTTACAGACCTGGTTTTGTGGTGGTTATTCTCTGAGCCTACTTTTGTCTGGTAAGCTCCTTAATTGACCTTCCATTTTAATGAGAACCTTTTTGGATAGAGCAGTCTTGGTTGCAGGCCTTTGGTTTTTATTCCTTTCTTGCCATTGCCTTCTGGTTTGGAGTATTTCCATTGAGAATTCAGCTGCTAGTCTTAGCAGGGCTTTCTTGTATATTACTTCTTTTTTCGACCTTGCTGCCTTTTATATTCTCTTTGTCTTGGAATTTTGCCATTCTAATTATGATTTGTTTTGAAGTGGGTCTCTTTGGGTTCCTCTTGATTGGGGCTCTGTGTTTTTCCTGGATTCGTGTGACTTTTTTTCTCATCAACTTAGTGAAGTTTTCCATCATTACTTTTTCAGACAGTTTTTCTAACCTTTGCTCTTCTTCTTCTCCTTTTGGTATCTCTATTATATGGATATTATTAAATTTCATGTTGTCTTGCAGTCCTCTTACCACCTCTTTATTTCTTTTGAGCCTCCTTTCCTTCTCTGGCTCTTCCTGGTGTTTTTTTCTACCTTGAAAGGTAGAGTCCTCCAGTTCACTGATTCAATTCTGTACTTCATTCACCCTGCTTGTACTTCCTTCTATTCTGTTTTTCATTTCTGAGTTTTTGTTGTTCATTTCTTCCTGTTTTTTGTTTATAGTTTCTATTTTCTTTTTCATATTGTAGTTCTTATTCAGTTCCTTGTAGTCTGTGAGTTCCTTGAGCATCTTTATAACCATTGTTTTGAATTCTATATCTCATAGTTTACTTACCTCCATTTATTTTAGCTCTTTTAGGAGGGAGTCTTCCATTTCTTTTGATTGTATATTCATTTATTGTCTCCCCATTTTAGGTGACTCTTTTCATTTGTTTCTGCACTTCATGGTGTTTCATTTTGCTAGGTCTTTGTAGAGTGAACTTAATGGTAGGAATTCTATGATGTTCAGTGTTATGGTCTCTTTGATCTCCTTGTCTGGACACTTCAGTTTTGCTCTTTCTTCTGTTTGGGTGGGCTCTCTTGTTATACTTGGGTTTTTACCTTTGGTGGTTCCTTTATTGGTAGTTTATTTCCCCCAACAAGTATACTGAAGTTTGGAGCTTCCACATAATCTTATATGTGATCTGTGGCATGGGTAAGCCAAATGGATTAAGACAGCAGGAGAGTGTTTTATGGGATGTAAAGTAGCAGCAAGTAGAGAGGAGACAGGTGATTATTTGGATGAGTATAGCAGTAACTGTGATATTTCACCTAAGTAGCCACTTTTTAGAAAAGGTGAAAGAGAGATAAGACTCTTGTTAGAGGAAAGGAGGATTGTGAGCCGAATCCAGAAAACAGAGTGCTTTTGCAAGGTTAGGTGATGAGATATAGTGAGAGTAAAAGACAGAAAGTAGGCATAGTGTGAGAGAGAATAGAGTTAACCACAACAATAATAATGCTCAGGAATAAAAGGAAGTGGGCTAAGATGAGGGAGAGTTGCTGTGTAGCATGCACAGTGGTATGGAACAGCAACTATTTATAATATTACTGGAAAAGCAATAGTATGACAATAAATATAGGATTTGGATAAGCAGAATAGAAAGTACACCATCAAGAGTACTGTGTTACTGGAACACAAGTGAAGTGAAAGTATGAAAATTAAAAGGCAGTAAAGAAAGAGTAAGGAAAACCAGTCAAGCAATGCAGTTAAACAGGGAAATACAATGAGGAAAATTAAACATACTTTTCTAAGTATTTTTGTGTTTTGGTATTATTGTAAATATATTTAAAGTATATTCTTCCATAAGACTGTTCTCTTCCATTACTACATTTGTCTATTCTCCCCAATGTTACATAGTTTTGAATACTGTGCCCTTACTAAAAATCTTGAAATCAGTACTCGGAGTCCTCTAACTTATTACTTTTTAAAAAATGTTTGGGAGCTGTTTCAGGTTCACTGCAAAATGGTGCCATTTCCTGTATATGACCTGCCCCGCTCTAATATGCATAGCCTTCTTCATTATCAATATCTCCCAGCATAGCAGTACATTTTTTACAACTTATGTCAACTTATTTAGGTCATGGCTGAAAGTCTGAAGAGTTAAATAAGTCTCTTCGTTTCGAGCACAAGCTCCAAACTTTGTCTCCCTACATTATGCAGCCTCTGAAATTTGTTTTCTGATGTCTAGTACACCTGCACAAAGTCCCTTAAACTCTTTCCATGTTAATCTAGGAAGGTGGTCAAAAACAGATGCAAATTTTTATGTATATTAGGGGTAATTTGTATTTTTCTTTTCTGACCATGTCCCCCCATTCAGATTCGTCAACACCTAACTCTGTTAACTCCATCCAGTAAATAAATTTTTCTGTTTGAGTTAGATTATCATGCTCTGGTTTGGTAAAGGTCTTTAGGATATTCGTGGTGAATGGCTAAATATCTGGTTTAACCAGTCTGCATTGGTTGAGGTATGGCATTTGCAGAGTGGCCTTTTATATTTTGTAAGCCAACTATATGAAAACAAGGCAATTCCAAAAACAGTTATTCTGTCATGGCCAAAACCAGACATTACCCTGAAATTTTATTCTAATATGAGTTTAAAATAAATACAGTTATACTTTGGTACTCATCAGTTTCAGAACTCGCCAAACCCTGTACTCATCACATTTTGAGAAGAAAAAATGTTTCAGCATTCGGCACACTTGCTAGAACTTGTATGAGTCATGATACCAACACACAAGAGAAAATACTTCATCACTTGTTATTTGCCACTCGGTGTCCCTCTCCTATGATGAAACAGAGGTCAACGCATCAGTCTCATGGTATCTTCCTGAATAATGCAGAACACACACGTATTTGTTGTTAGTGCTGTGCATTTTAAGCGCTAATCATAGGTCAAAAAATGTTAAAAGTAATACTGCTAAGCCTATAAGGCAGTTAATGAGAATCAGTTGAAAAAAATAAAGAGTTGTCCCAGCTGGTGTGGCTCAGTTGGTTGAGTGCTGACCTGAGAACCAATGGGTAATTGGTTCAATTCCCAGTCACTGCACATGCAGGCAACCACACATCGATGTTTCTCTTACTTTCTTTTTCCTTCCTTTCTCTACAAATAAATAAAATCTTTAAAAAAATTAAAAGAATAAAGAGATCATAGCTAAGTATGAGGGTCACGTAGGTGTGACTGATATTGCTCTTATATTCAAGATGCCAAGAATGATGATCTCAACAACAGTGAGAAATAAGGAAGCAATTAAAGTAGCAAGTATAGCTAAAGGTATAAAGTCTGCGAGTAAGTAATATTCACAGACATTTTAAGAAGTTGAAAAATTGCTTTACATCTGGGTTAATGAAAAACAGTTAGTGGGTGACAGCATTTCTGAGGCAATAACTTGTGAGAAAGCAAGGCAATTGCATGCTGATCTATTAAAAGACAAGTGTGGAATAAGTGGTGAGAGAACTGAAGTGTTAAAGCCAGTCATAGATGACTCAATAAATTTAAAAAAATAATTGGCATTTATCATGTGGTGAGGCATGAGAGGCAACCAGTGTCAACAAAGAAGATGCTGAAAGCAATGTCACTGAGTTTAGAGAGTATTTGGAGACTGACCATTTTGCCCCCCAAGAAGTGTTTAACTGAGACGACAGTGGTTTATTCTGGAAGAAAATGCCTAACAGAACCTATGTCACTCAAGAGAAGACATTGCCAGGGCGCAAGCTGATGAAAGATAGGCTAACTTTGTAATTGCATGGGAATATACAAGTGAAGATTTAAAACTTAAGTCTCTTTTACTGTATCACAGTGCAAACCTGTGAGTTTTAAAGAAAGAGAATATGATAAAAAGCAAGTTCAGCCTGATGTGACAGACCAGTACTAAAGCTTAGGTGATGAGGCAGTTTTTATACAATAGATTAATAATGTTTTTGGCCACAGTGTGAAAAAATATTTGCAGGGAAACAACTGCCTCTGAGGGCTATGTTAATTATGGACAATGCTCCCTGCTCACTCTTCAAGCTTGGAAGACAACTTGCTGGAGGAATTAATTTCATAACCACCAAGTTATGGCCCCCTAATACAACTCTGCTCCAGCCATGGACCAGCATGTCATTTTCAACTGCAACAAACTCTATACAAAGGTAACTTTCCAGAAGTGTTTTGAATTAATCTTGGATACACAGTTGACATTCAGAATTTCAGAAAGACCATTTTAATATCCTCTACTGTGTAGTTCTCATAGATGAGGTCTCTTATAAGATTATGAACTCTGCCTGAAAGAAATAAGCTAAAGCAGCCAGAAACTAAACTCCAAGGAACTTTGAAGGCTTTGGGGATAATCCTGGTGGCTCAGTAGAAGAGCTATTGTGTCTCTGGGCAATTCCCTGGGCCTGGGTAGAGGTCAATAATGGATGTCAATAAAGGATGTCAAAGAGTTAGTGGAGGAGCACAGACTGGAGACCAGCACTGAGGAGCTGCAGGAACTTGAAAAGGAAAGAGGAAATTTATTCAGATGAGGAGGAGGGGAGGGAGGAAGAGTCTACTGCACTGATAAAATAAGTGTGTAAATGGATTCAGGTTCAAAACTCTGTGACAAAGTGTCACCTAGACAAAGCTCTAGCAAGCAGAAATGTGGATATTTAATAAACAGATAATTTTACCCTTTTGAAGCATTTTGAAACATAGACAGAAATAAGTTTATATTGATAGGTTTTCAGTGAAACTCCCTAAATCTGAGTCTCTAACAGTGTTCAGTGAGGTCAAAAGACAGAACAAAAGAAACCCCTGAGAAATGGCCTGAAATTGTCTTAGAAGAGGACTCCTCTTCCAACAATTAGCCCTTCTATTCCTTCTCTTTTACCTTGCCACCACCCCATTATGCCAGAAACTCCTCTCAGTATAGGTAAAGTTAAATTTTATTTTATTTTTATCTAACTAATTGCTTTTTAAATTCATGTCTATTTAGTTTTAAGGTTCTATATTTTAAAAAACCTCATTCTTTAATAGTAGCCCAATAAAATGTGAAAGTTCTAGAGGCATTTCATGAATTATTTCTAATTACATTATTTCTAATGGGAAAAAATTGTCCAGTACTCATAAGTTTTGGTACTTGTCTCAAGTTCTGGAGTGAATTAGTGCCGAGTACCAAAGAACTACTATATTTCATCTAATTGACATAACTTTTTCTATTCTGGGTGGTGAACCTTTTTTTAAAATTTTTAAATTGCTTTTCAATTACAGTTGTCCCCAGTTTTCTCCAATTGCTCTCCCCTGCCCTTTCCACAACCCCCCACATTAAATCCTCCCCCACATTTTCCTTGTCTATGAGTCCTTTATACATATTCCTTCATTTGACCCTTTCCCTTCTTCCCCCATTATGACCTTTAAATGTTTAAAATAATTATGTTCATAAACTTATTACATATATCTTTAATATTAATCAAAAGAGTATTTATTACATCAGAGGACATGTACATTTTAAATGTATTTTGGCATGTTTTTCTCCATTGTTATTTTGATGTGTTTTTTAACTTACTTTTATTGTGGCAAAATTTACTATCTTAGTTATTTCCAATTGTACAGTTCAGTGATATTAAATCTATTCACATTTTGTACAATTAATCTCCAGAACTTTTTCATCAAAACTAAAATTTGACACCCATAAAACAACCTCCATTTTTCCCTTTTTCCTCCCCACCCATTCCCCACCCCCCAGTTCATGGTAAACACCATTCTACTTTCTGTTACTATGGATTTGACTATCATGGATACCTCATATAAATGGATCCTTTGCATTTAAAATGTCTTTTTGTGACTGTTTTTGTTCACTTAGCATAATGTCCTTAAGTTTTATCTATTTTGTAGTATGTGCTGGAGTTTTCTTTCTTTTCGAGGCTGAATATTCTGTTGTATTTATGTACCACATTTCATTTACCTGTTGATAGATGCTTGAGTTGCTTCCACACATTGGCTATTGTGAATAGTCCTCTATGAACATGGATATATAAAAATATTTATTTGAGGTTCTGCTTTCACTATTTTTAGATAGATACTCTGAAATGAAATTCTTAGATTACAAAATAATTCCATTTTTAATTCTTCGAGGACCCACCTTAGTAGCTTCATCATTTATATTTTCACCAGCAGTGCATAAGAGATCTAATTTCTCCATACCCTTGTTACCATTCTTTATTTAATGTGGTTTTTAAAAATAACACATTACTTTCTCTTTTACTAATGAGTATAAGTGATATCCCATTGCAGTTTTGATTTATATTTAACTCATGATCAGTTATTGAACATCTTTTCATATGCTTATTTGGCATGTTTTCTTTTTGCACACCAATCTATTTTTCTATATGAGTGTGCTTGTTTTCTTCTGCACTTAAGAATGCTAGTGATCATGGTTATAATCATCACTATTATTATTACAGTTTTGATATATTACCCTAGTTAAAGTGATACTAAATATTATTTAATTACAAAAATAATTGATCTGTTTACTGGCAAGTTTGGATCCTCTGGTTCGCAGGCCCATGCTCAATTCACTGAACTACACCAGCCAGGACAAAAACCATGACCTTAATAAAAAAAATGGGCAGAACTGTTTAACAGGCTTTCAGAAGAGTAGTATTAAGAGCAAAAATACACATGTATTTTTATTCTTCAAAAATAGAAATTAAAATGATATTATACTTTAATTGTAAATTTAAAAAAATAAATGTTAATATCAAATGTTGGTTTGAATGTACACCAGCAGTGTCAAATGCAGATTAATTTGGTTAATTCATTTTTATTAAAAATATAACAGTAGGCCCTGGCTGGTGTAGCTCAGTGGATTGAGCTTGGTCAAACCACATGATCACGGTTTGATTCCCAGTCAGGGCACATGCCTGGGTTGCAGGCCAGTTACCAGCAGGGGACTCACAAGAGGCTACCATAGATTGATATTTCTCTCCTTCTCTTCCTCTCTAAAGATAAATAAATAAAATGTTTTTAAAGATATAACAATAGGTAACAAAACTTTTAAAATATAAACGTTATGATTTTAGTAATCTCCCATGAGACCACAATAATGGATTATGAAATGCTGTGCAAACAAATGCACCAAATATAGAATTACTAATAATACTCTAAGACTCAAAACTATACTGATATCCAAAGTTTGATAAATTATAAGCTATATGATATATTCATACAATAAAATATATGCAATTATTGATAAGAATAATGCATACCTTTGTTTAACATGTAAAACACTCACTTTATTTTTTAAAAAAATATGTGCAAAATGTTATTTAGAATGAAATCCCATCAGTATGTATATGTATCTCAAAGTATACATATATGTAAATGCAAATAAAACATTTCTGAGTGGTGACATTTTTTAAATTTAATTTAATATTTATTTTATCCTCACCCAAGGATACTTTTTTCATTGCTTTTAGAGAAAGAGGACGGAAGAGAGAAGGGGAAACAGAGAAACATTGATTTATTGCCTCCTGTATACACTCAGACCCTGGGTGGTAGGCACTTGGACCAGGGATTGAACCTGCAACAATCCAGGAATATACCCTGTTCGGGACTTGAACCCACAACCTTTCAGTTATAGGATGAGACTCCAACCAACAGAGACACACCAGTCAGGGTCTGGGTGGTGGCATTTTAAATTATTTTCATTTCATTTCCTTTTAGAATATCTTTATTTTCTAAAGCAAAAACTTGAAAACTTATTTGAAAAAAATAACAAAAGAAAAGTTCCCCAACCTAATGAAGAAAGTAGACATACAAGTTCAGGAAAAACAGAGAATTCCAAACAAGTTGGACCCAAACAGGAACACACCAAGGCACATCATCATTAAATTACCCAAGATTAAAGATAAGGAGAAAAATCCTAGAAGAAACTAGGGGAAAGAAGAGAGTTACCTACAAAGGAGTGTGCATTAGGCTCTCAGCTGATTTCTAAAAAGAAATCTTGCAGGCAAGAAGGAGCTGGAAAGAAATATTTGAAGTCATGAAAGGCAAGGACCTACATCCAAGATTACTCTATCTAGCAAAGCTTTCATTTAAAATGAAAGGACAGATAAAGTGCTTCCCAGATAAGGTCAAGTTAAACGAGTTCATCATCACCAAGCCATTATTATATGAAACATTAAGTGGACTTATCTAAGAAAAAAAAGAAGATCAAAACTATGAACAGTAAAATGACAACAAACTGACAACTATCAACTATGCAATCTAAAAAAAAAACAAAACCAAAAACAACCCTGGCTGGTATGGATCAGTGTATTGAGCACCAACCTGTGAACCATAGGACTGCCGGTTGGATTCTCAGTCAGGGCACATGCCTGTGTTGTGGGCCAGGTCCCCAGTAGGGACCAGTAAGCACACACTGATGTTTCTCTCCCTTTGTTTCTTCTTCCCTTCCCCTCTGTCTAAAAATAAAATAAATAAAATAAAATAAAATAATCTTTGAAAAAACAAAAACAAAGTAAGCAAACAACTACAGCAGGAACAGAATCATAGAAATGGAGATAACACGGAAGGTTATAATTGGGGAGAGAGAAGAGGAAGAATGGGGGAAAGGTACAGGGAATAAAAAGCATAATTGATAAGTACAAAATAGGCAGGGGAATGTTAAGAATAGTTTAGGAAATGAAGAAGCCAAAGAACTCAGTATGTATGATCCATGGATATGAACTAAGGAGGAATTGCTGGAGGGAATGGGGATACTGGATGGAGAGGGGCAAATGGGAAAAATGAGGCAACTGTAATAGAATAACCAGTAAAATATATTTAATAAAATATAAAATACAATAACCACATTAGTGTACTCTTTATTAATTGTTTTTTAAAAGTTGACAATTTAAATATCCCAGCTGTTTGTGTGTGTGTGGCAGAGATATTTTGAGAGAGAGAGAGAGAAGAATGGTTTTCTATACAAAAATTTTTCCTGGCCTAGTTGATTTTTTTCCATTATTGTATGCTTTTCTTCCTCTATTTTATCTGAAATTGCTATTAGTGTTAAGAAAACATGCCGATGCAAACTTATAAGTTACTTGAGATAACAGCTTGCATTTTGAAAGGGCAAAATTATTCTCTTCACTATTGCAACCCTGAAGATATGTGGTCAACAACCTTTAATACAAGGCTTAATAACTCTGGAGTAAGTCATTGCTGTAAACTTGCACATCCTGACCATAAAATATCACTGGCAAGTATCAGCCATTTCTCTGCAAATGCAAAACCTTTATTTATCATCATTCCATAGAAATGATGTTAAAAAGTTAGCACATCTGTTGTTTTATATTCTCCATTTTTATGAACATTTCTCCTTTCTCTACAGAAAAACATTGTTATATGAGCTATTGAACTGCTTGTTTTCTTATCTGCCCATTTCTCTGCTTTACTGTGTCTGTACACTCTTCATTCATCTTTATTATATCTGAAAAAGGCTGCAAAAGCCTGTCTAGTGTGAAAGTTCTTGTCAATTATTTAAGGAAGGAAAAAGCTCTCTAAGACAGAAAGACATATGGAATTGCTCTGGTTTATTTTCTTTATGTATGTAGCCAATATTTGCTGCCCAACCCCACAGTTCAAGAGGACTCAGGTTTTTTGAAAACCTCATAAATCATAGCACAAAAGCTTCCAGCCTAATTAAAACCAGAAGGGAATGAGATTTCCCATGGGTAATGAGGCATGAATTGTGCCCTGTATGGAGTAGAATGTAAGGATATGTATTAAAAGTTAGACTTTTTCAAAATTAGACTAATTCCAACAGATCCAGATAGAGCACCACTCACCCAGTTTTCTGATTCAGGTATTTTCTCAAACATGATAATATAACATTATTAAAGTTTTATACTTTGGGGTTTAGCAACCAATCTCTTTCAGGCACAGCATTTAAACATCAAATCCAGAAAGAGGATGATGCCTGGGGCATCCCTTGCAGCATCAGCAGAGCCAGCTGGAGGGGATGGGGCCCATTTTGGCACCTTGGGGCCAAGGTAAGTAAGATCTGTTGCCAGGAAAGCAGTGAGAAGTTTCATACAAAGAAGACAAATGTAAGCCAAAGGCCAGTAAGCAAAGCATATGGATGAGGTGTCAAGAGACTATTAAGTAGGCAGTGAACTAAAACATCAGGATGTGTGAGAAACGGGAGAAGCACAGTAAGACTCTCAGCCAGAGTCAGAGATCAAACACTAACCCCACATACAATCCATTTAATTCCATGTTTTTGCTGGTATCTTAGTATTTTTTAATTTAAATCTTCTCCCATTCATTTAATTTATTTAAACAATCTATGAAATATGCATGTAAATTTTAATGGTAAAAATTTCTAATAACATTTGCATTTTAAGATATTTTCTACTAATATTTTTTCTGTATTTTAAGTAAACTTTAAAGTTATACTATATATGTCATTTTATAGCTGATCATATAAGTATTATCCATAACCTGTTAACAATCATATTAACTAGATAAATAAATGTATATCACATGGATAAGTTTGATTTTTAACAGTTCCCATGCAAGTGGGATGTTTTTCCTTTTTTCTTTCTTTTTGCTAATATATAGCATTGCCACAGATTTATGTAAGTACTTAATCTTAAAAATGTTGCTAAATTATTTTCCAAACCACTTTCATACATTGCATTTTTAAAAGGAGGGTATTTGACTAGTGCTTTTTGAATATTAATAAGCATAGAGTCATTTGGGGAATATGTTAAAATAAAAATCCTGATTCAGTCAGATCTTGGATGTGGCCTGAGATTCTAAATTCTCACATCCTCCCACATGACTCAATGCTAAAGATTCATGACACAAATTTTCAGCCTCAAACCATTAGATTACATTCTCAATTAATCCTCATCCATTGTAAATACTATTATTTTCTGAATTTTGATTATTATGATAAATGAAAAGAAGTATTCACAGAATATTAACTCTCATATTTTCTTATTTATTGCTGGTGAGAATAAACAGTTGTGCAAAATTTTACATTTTCTCTTTCATTATTGGTCTTTTTGTGTCCTTTTGTCATTGCCTAATGACAGAATCTATAACAGAGTTTATTGTTTTACATACTTTAATAAGTTTTATATACATTTGTCATTTGATAACTTGCTTTTATCTCCACAATCATATAATAATAGATGGGTAACTTTGAATATAATAATGTTAAGAAATTATATTTGTCAGTTTACTTTTAAAAAGGTAAAAAGATAGGTTATAAGTTCCCCAAAGGTTTTTTCAAAATTTGTAATTTATAAAAATTAGTTTGAATATAGAGAAATCTTAAAATTTATAAAAAATCTAATAGAAAAATAAGCAAAATAAATAAGCTGTGATTTTTAAGAAGACAAAAGACATGTGACTAAACATTTTTTAAATGCTGTGTATCCTCATTAAAATCATAAAAATGCCAATCAAGATCCCAATAAAATTCAGTTTTCAAAAACCAATTTTAAAATGGAGCCTGACAGAGACAATTATTAGAGGAGCCAGGATCAGTATTCCCTTACACATTTATAGGGAACCAATCTGCCTGGCAATGTAAAATGTAGCCCAGCCCTATCAGAAAGCCCACAGGTGTGTGCTGGCACAAAGGACATCAAATCCACACATCAGCTTTCCTGTGGGAAATCTGCATTATATGCATATTTAATTTTATATGCAAATCTCCATATAAGGTCTTCATTATACCTAGGCTGCTTTGAGGCTTGCTCTTGCTAAAATTCCCTCACCCTGAGTTGAAGCAACAAATGCTTACTGCATATCTTTAAAGTGACTTCCTGAAGTCTGCGCTAATTCTCCCAAGGACAGAGTTTAACCAGACCAATTACTCTTATCATTCCCTTGCATTTGCCAAATTTTTTTCTTGTTAATCTGTAGGAGGTAATCAGTAACATCCTTTCCTTTGTTATCTGTAAAAAGTAATTACCTAAAGCAAACTTGAGCATAATAAATGAGAACCTTCTTTCATGTATGCTATTAGAAAGCCAATATAAACTTGTCAAGGCAAGGGTTGAGGCACTCTCCCTTTGAGAGAGTGGCCACTTTGTCCCTTTTTCTCCACAGGACTTCTGTAGTCTGTGTGAATTTGTTCATTGCATCCACAACATACGGACCCCTCTGGATGGAGTCTGCATCACCCATTATTGATAGGAATTTAAATTAGTGCAATTACTTTGGAAACTTGTCTGGAACCTTCTTATAGTGCTGAATTTTCAGGTATCAGACACTCAGTCACTCCACTCTCGGCTATAAACACATGATAGAAAAAGTCATATGTGTAAAAAGTGGTATTTGTGTGCTGATAACAAGAATTCTGGAAGTACACATGTCTATAGAAATGAGAAAGAATGACAAAATATGTATAAAGGCATGTTCTTACAATGGAATACCAAAGACATCCAGGAGAATCACAGCCATATATAACAAAATGTGTAAAGCCTAGTAGTATAATATTGTGAGAAAGGAAAAACATAGAAAAAACATATTGCATAACATATTTTATATGCAGTTTACAAACAAGAAAATCTAAATTGTTTATTATTTAGGTATATCTATTTATATAAAGAACATAGAGAAACAAAGTATACACACCCGAGTAGAGTTGCTGCATCTGAGCAAGGAGATAGAGATAGCATAACAAATAAAACAAGAGTGGATATAATTTTTCTGGTGCTGTTGTAGTTCACTAATTGGACAATCCAGTGGTATTTTAATTTTTAAAAATCTGGTTTTGAATTGGAGGCTCTACATTATCATTTTTTAAAAAAATTACAAACTCCTGAGGCAGAAAGGTAATGAAGGAGACAAAAGGAAGGCCTCCAATTAAATTTCAACCATACAAGCTAAGGTATTACTCTAAGAGAGATAAACATAATTAACAATTGATAATATGATGAGTAGTTCACCTCAGAAGAAAGTAAAGTATAGTATGAGAATCTGAAAAACACTTTAAACTAAGGCTACTTAGTGTTTAGGATTTTCAAAAAAGATAAATGAGTTATTAAACATAGTAGGCAGAACTAAAATGAACATATCCGGATATAAAATAAAACCAACTAGAAACTTGCTTTAAATGCAAAACAGAAACTCTAGTTAAAAATAAGGACAGTTGTTCAGTATTCAATGGGTAGTGAATATATGAAAGTACTTGTTCAAGTTAGAAATACAGAAAAAGTTTAAGTTTATTAGAAAAGAACAGATATACAAGCATATTAAACATTTAATGACAAAATATTCTAATATCAAACTCCTTTCTTCCTTACACATTGACATTTATCTTTTACATTTGTGTTAATCATCTATCTGGAATATATTTTCATATTTTACATAAAATATGGATCTAATCTTTAAAATAATTTTCCACTTAGAAAGCCAATGGTCCCACATTGGTCCCAAAGGTCCCTTTTCCCACTGATTGATGATAACAATGCTATCATATATCAATTTCCAATATGCATGAGTCCCTTTATAGCTTCCCAATACTTTTACTATTTGACTATCCCTAAGCTAATACAACACTGTATTTATTACTGTATCTTTGGAAAAAACTATGTATAAACTATAGGACAAATCATCCTATCTTATTATTTTTCATAACTGTTTTAGCTATGCTTAACCCATAGCCCTCATACTTACAACATTTTTCCATTAAGTTCTAATATACATTTTTATCAGGTATTCTTAGACCCATTGTGGATTATGAAATTATGAGTAGAATGTTCAATATGTTTCTTAATTGGTTTTGTATATTGATCTTTCATCTACCATTTCTGCTAAAGTCTTTTGATACCTCAGTGTACAGATTATTTTCTATTTTCTATGTGGATGACATTTCTTTTCTTTCTTTTTAATTCTTATACTCCCTAACTGGCTAGAATTCTCTAATGTAACAACATAAGGAGGTATAGTAGCATTTTTGTTTTTTCCTGACTTATAAAATTTTATCCTATAAAACTTGTTTGTTTTATAATTTTCACACATTCCACTTATCACATTATGAAAATTCTTTTTTATTCCACATTTGCAAGGAATTTTATAATGAACGTTTACTAAATCAAATAAGTTTTCTACATTTATTGTTATGTTTTCTTTTATCTATTAATATGTATTTACCTTTGTACACTGCTTTAACTATTGTGGAGGTTGCAGTATTGTCCACAAATACTCACTACTAGTCTCTGCAAAAGCTTTATAAAACTGTGCTTAATGCCAGATGACTTGCAATTTCTATGCCAACTGTGGGAAGACTACAGTACATCCCTTCCTCAAATTTTGCTCTTGTCTACATGAATCCATTGTTATAGCTTGAACAGAAACACCCTGGAGCAAATCTGCAGCTTAGAGCAGAGCCAGAGCTGACCTTCAGCCTACATGAGATAAGAATTATAAAGCAAACTATGTTGTTTTAAGCTGCTGAGATCCCAAGATGGGTTATGCAGCAAAGCTGATGAAAAAAGCTTACACAATGTCTTTTCCGTAATATTTTTACTAGAATCTCTTTTAAAAGATTTTGCAAATTAAGTTTTCATCTTTTTCTTACAAATGTTTCCAACATTGAAATTTGTTTCTGATTGCACTGTAACTTTCACCACATTGTTTTAATATATTTTGGGTTGTATTATTTCTGTGAACTGTAATTTATTTTATTTTCATTTAAGCCAATTTTTATTATTTATTATTTATTTATTTATCTTTAGAGGGGAAGGGAAGGAGAGAGGGAGAGAAATATCAATGTATGGTTGCCTCTCACGCGTACCCCGCTGGGAACTGGCCTGCAACCCAAGCATGTGCCCTGACTGGGAATCGAACCACGATTGTGTGGTTCGCAGGCCCACGCTCAATCCACTGAGCTACGTCAGCCAGGGCACAAAAGCCAATTTTTAAACAAGCTCTATATGCATTTTAAAAAGTATTTATTCTCTTTTATAGAACATGCTAGTTATGTTTGTGAAGTCACACATATGTGCACACATGTCAAGACTATATTTTTTATTATACAACTTCAGACCTCTATTTTTTTAGTTCCTGTATCTGATTTATCTCTCACGTGTTGAAAGTGAAGAAGTCCATAACAATCAATAAATATCTATTGAACACATTCATAAAGCACTGCATCATAATTTTATTGAATTGAGAGAGAGAGACAGAGACAGAGACAGAGTGAGAAACAGTGAGTGAGAAACATCAATTTGTTGCTCTTATTTGTGCATTCGTTGACTGAGTCTTGTATGTTCCCTGACCAGGGATCAAACCTGCAACCTTGGCTCATTGGTACAACACTCTAACCAAGTGAGCTACTGATCAGGGACAAAGACTGTATCATTTTTTAAATACAAAATGGCTGTAATAATTTTTTACCTTGATTTTAATGGCATGACTATTTCTTGTTTTTCATTTGCAAGGGTCTGCTCTTCTTTCATTTTTTCTCTTTAACGTTTATATATTTTGTCTCCTGTTTTTGTATGTTTTAATACTATTTGCATGTATTTCACTTTTAAAAGTCTTATTTTTATTTAATGACAAAAATATGTTTGATCTTTGTTTCTAGCATGTTCATTGTGTTTCATTTTTAAGTCCATAATTTCCACTTTCCCATTTATACATTGTTGTGTCATTTGAGTTTTTTGTTTTTTATTATATTTATTGATGTCACATTGGTTAATAAATTTATGTAGGTTTCGAGTATATAATTCTGTAATACCTGTATATTGTATTGCATGTATACCACCCCAAGTTGTCTTCTATTACCATTTATCCTCTCAAAACCCTCTTCTACATCTCCCCACACTACTTTTCCTTTTGTAATTACCGTACTGTTGTCTGTGCTTAGTAGGTTTTACTTTTCTTCTTTTTTTTTTAGCTTAATCCCTTTACCCTTTTCACTCAGCCCACAACCCCTGTTCCCTCTTTCCCTTGACCGCTGTCAGTCTATTCTCCATCTATGAGTCTGTTCCTATTTTTTGTTAGTTCCTCTTATTAATTAGATTATAAAATTAAGTGAAATCATACTGTACTTGTCTTTCTCTGGCGTATTTCACTTAACATAAGGCTCTCTAGGTCCACCCATGTTATCACAAAAAGTGAGATTTCCTTTTTTTATTAATGGCCCAGTGTGTTTTGGGTTTCTTAGAATAAAAATCTCTGAATCATGAGGTAATTTCATTTTTAATTTTTTGAGTTAACGCCATACTGCTTTCCACAGTGGCTGTACCAATCTGCATTCCCACCAGCAGTGCGTGAGGATTCCCTTTTCTTCACATCCTTTCTGGCACTTGTTTGTTAATTCATTGATGCTAGCCATTGAGTTTTTCTTTCCTTTTTAATCCTCACCTAAGAATATGTTTTTTAATTGATTTTTTTAGAGAGAGAAAGACATCAATGTGAGAGTAAGGGAAATATTCATCAGTTGCCTTCCACATGAGCCCCAACTGGGGATCAAACCCAGAACCTTTGATGCATGGGACAACACTCTAATCAAATAAGCCACCCAGACAGGGTGTTTTGTGGGTTTTTTTTATATGTTTATGTCTTTCTTCCTAGTATTTAAAATATTTATATTACCTCTTTTTTAAAATTTATACCTGTAACTTTTATTCATGTATATGTATGTGTGTGTACTTATATGTTTATACACATATATATGTACATATATATATATACCTTTTTAACTTCTATTTCTTTATTGTTAACTCTAGTCAGTGTGAATTTGCTCCCAAATTCAATAAAAATAATATGAAATCAGTGCTCTTAATCTTTCAATATTCTCTCCTGAAATGCTCATCTTGCTTGGTTACATTGCTCTAATCATATATTTCATTCTGCTAGCTTGAAATTACATTCATTTGAACAATATACTTAAACTGTTTGCTTTTTGAAATGTCATATTTAGACTATATTATTTAGAATACTCACTATGAAAGATTATAACTATGCCTTCACATTTTAAGTCTCTTTCACATTTAAAAATTATATTTATATTTTTACATCATCCAGACTCATTAAATTTACATTCTATTTTGTCCTAAAATCCTGAAGTTTTCCAGCCTTACTTTTATTTTTCAATTAAAATTGTTCTCACTAACTCATGTTTTGCTGTCATAACTTGTTTTGTTTATAGTAATAGCAGCTTCTATAATTGTAAGTGTTAAAATTTATCTCCTGAACAGAAGAACTTATTTTGGTGAATCTATTGAGATGCTCATATGTTTTTTGCTCCTTTAATATTTTTTTATTTTGTATTATATTAATTACTGAATGCTAAATGAATCCTGTCACTCTTGACCTGGAAAAAAATTGGTTTTTCTGATTACATTATTGATATGCTGAGGGTACAAATAGTTAATATTTTATAAAATATCGTCACTTGTTCATGAGAGATATTTTTCATGTGGTGCATTTCTTTCTAGTTTTAGGATCATGGGATTGCTTGCCTCTAAAATGCGTTGGGGATCAAAAAACTATGGTACATTTACACAATGGAATTCTATGCTGCAGAAAGGAAGAAGGAGTTCCTACCCTTTGCAGCATCATGGATGGAACTGGAAAGCATTACACTGAGCAAAATAAGCCAGGCACTGAAAGACAAATACCATATGATATCACCATTAACAGGAATCTAAACAACAAAACAAACAAGCAAGCAAAATGTGACCAAAGACACTGAAATACAGAATGTGCTGACAGGGTCCAGAGGGGAGAGGGGAGAGAATCACAGGGGAAAAGGGGAAGGACTCACATGAACAAGTATAAAGGACACATGGACAATAACTAAGATGGGGGGTGGAAATGGGAGGGAGGGAGGGAGCACTGGGGTGGGGGCAGGGCTGGGAATACAAGAAAGAAAATTGTAGTTGAACAAGAATTAAATAATAAAAAAATTAAAAATAAATAAAAATAAAATAAAATGAGTTGGGGAATGTGGGAGACAGAACAATAGTTTCCCCCACCAAATATGTCCATGTCCTATCCCTGGAACCTGAAAATGCAATCTCTTACATGGCAAAAATCAGTTTGTAGATGTAAAGAAATTAAGGATTTCAAGATGGATATTATTCTGAATTATCTTAGTGGGCCTAATATAATCATATGATTTCTGATAAAAGAAAGAGACAGGTGAGTCAGAGTCAGAGATGTTAAGAAGAATCTTGAAGGCAGCAAGAGATAAATTGTGCCTTACCTATATTGGTAGAACAATTTGAATGACAGTGGATTTCTCATCAGAAACCATAGAGACCAGAAGGAAGGAGCACATTTTAAGTACTGAAGGAGAAGAAGTGTTAGCATAGAATCCTATATCCAGGAAATATCCTTCAGTAAAAGGGAAAACCTAGATATGAAAAGCAACTATGCTTTGTTTCCAGCAGACCTTGCCTAGAAAAAGGCTAAAGAAGTTCTCATAATACAAAGGAAATGAGGAAAGAAGGCATTTTGAAAGGTTAGTAAGAAGAAAAGTATATGGTAAGCAAAAATATGGTATATGCAATAAACTTTTGCCTCTCAGATTTTTAATTATGTTTTGATTGTTGAAGTAAACATTATAACACCATTTCATGTAATCCTAAATGTATGTAGAGAATACATTTCCCACAGGGTGGGAAAAGTAGGTTTACAGTTGTGAGTACACAAAACACAGAGTTTATTCTTATATTTTTATTAATTATTGTATTAATATATTACAAACAACTGTAAACCTACTTTGGCCCCACCCTGTGTTTGAAAATTGTAAATGGTTAGGGTAAATAGCCTAAAAAATATAACACTTCAAAATTCTATTCAGGCTAGTAAAATAACACTAGTAGACTATAATATGATATGTATATATAATGTAAAACCCTTGGTAACTATTTTTAGTGTTTTATTGTTTATCCTTTTACAGTTGTCCCAATTTTTCCCTATTCTCCCCACTCCACCCAACCTGCCCCACCCTCCATAGTCTGTCCTCACACTGTTGTCCATATCCATGAACGCTTGGTAATGTTTAAAAAGATATACAAAAAGATACTATAAAAAAGCACTCTAGGTAAATGAAAGTGGAAATTTAACTACATTCAAATAAGCCACAAAAAGTGAGAGGAAATAAAATAGAAAAACAAATAGAATACACAGAAAACAGAAAGAGAGACTTAAGCCTTAATGTGACAATAATTACATAATCTATAAATGGTCTAAATTAAAAGGCACAATGCCAATAATCTATAAATGCCAATTAAAAGGCACAGTTTGGCAGAATGGATCAAAAATCATGACCCACCTTTATGCCATTTACAAAACACTAATTTCAAATATCCTGATATAATCAGGTTGAAAGTAAAATCACATGATAATGTAATCAATCCAAAGAAAACAGAACTGGTTATATTAACATCAGATAAAGATTATTTAAGAGCAAAATGTAATTGCCAGGGGCAGAGAGGGGCATTATATAATGTAATCTTAAGTGTATATATAACAAAAACAGAGTGACAAAATATATGGAGGAAAAATTGATAGAACTGGAAGGATAAATAGACAATATTGCACACAGTTAAAGACTGCAAGTTCTATCTCTTAACAATTAGTGGAAACACTGGACAGAAAATCAGCAAAGATAAGGAATTCTACAAACTATCAGTCAAAAGGATGTAATTGTACTGGTCAGTGTGACTCAGTTGTTTGGTGCTTTGTTCTGCATACTGAAAGCTGGTGGTTTTGATTCTCAGTCAGGACATATGTCTATGTTGCAGGTTCAGTCCCTGGTCGAGGAGTGTGTGAGAGACAACCAATCAATGTTTCTCTCTCACATCAACGTTTCTCTCCCTCTCTCTCTCCCTTCCACTCTCTCTAAAATCAATAAACATGTCCTTGAGTGATGATTTTAAAAAAGGTTATAATTAATACTTACAGAAAACTCTACCTAACAACAACAGAATAGACATATTTTACATGTGCTGTTGGAATATTTGCAAAAATAACCTATATATTGATCCATAAAAAACAATACATATAAAACATTTAAATAATATACAATGTGTTTTCAATCATATGGAATCAAATTAGAAATTAATAACAGAAATAACACAGCTTACACAGTGAACAGGCAGAGATTGTTTATTCTTCACAGCAGTTAGTTTTAATAATTTTTTCATTCTTAATCATTTTTTTATTATTATTCTGTTACAGTTGTCCGAATTTTTCCCCATTTGTCCTCCTCAGCCCACCCCACCCCCTGCTCGCACCATAAATTCTTACACAGTTGTCCAACTCTGTGGGTCGTTCATACATGTTCTTTGTCTAGTTTCTTCTCTTTATTTCCACAATTATCCCCTTCCACCATCCCTTCTGGTAACTTTAATTGTTCTATGTTTCCATGCCTGTGGTTCTGTTTTATTAATTATTTAATTTTTATTCGATTCCTCTCATGGGTGAAATCATATGGTATTTGTTTGTCACTGACTGGTTTATTGCACATAGCATAATACTCTCCAGTTCTATCAATACTGTCACAAAAGGTAGGAGTTCCTTCTTTCTGATGTGTAGTATTCCATTGTGTAAATGTACCATGTTTCTTTGATACACTCATTTGATGGGCACTTAGGCTGTTTCCAGCAGTTGGTTATTGTAAATAGTGCTATGAACATAGGGGTGCATATCGTAAATTATTTTGAATTGGTAACTCAGGATTCTTCAAGTACATTCCCAGCAGCAAAAATACTGGGTCAAAGGCAGCCATTTTTAGTTTTTTAAGGAAATTCCATGCTGTTTTCCACAGTGGATGCACCAGTCTGTATTCCCACCAACAGTGTACTAGGGTTCCCTTTCCTCCAGAACCTCACCATCACATTGTTTTTTGATTTATTAACAATGGCCATTCTAACAGGTGTGAAGTGGTATCTCATTAAGATTTTAATTTGCATCTCTCTGATGGCTAGTGTTGTTGAACATCTTTTCATATGTCAATGGGCCATCTGTACATCCTCCTTGGAGAAGTGTCTATTCAGGTCCTTTGTCCATTTTTAATTGGATTGTATGTTTTCCTGGTGTTGAATCATATGAGTTCTTAATATATTTTGGAGACCAAACCCTTGTCCGATGTATCATTGGCAAATATGTTCTTCCATACGTTGGCTCCCTTTTCATATCAATGATGTTTTATTTAGTTGCACATAAGCTTTTTTAGCTTGAAGTCCCACTTATTTATTTTTTATTTATATCTCTTTCCCTAAGAGATACGTTAGCAAAAATTCAACATGGGATATCTGAAATTTTCCTGCCTATGTTTTCTTCTAGGGCTTTTATGGTGTCGTGACTTATATTTGTCTTTTACTCACTTTGAGTTTATTCTGGTGTATGGTGGCATTTGGTGTTCTAGTTTCATTTTTTTTTTTGCATGTTCCAGTGCAGTTCGCCCAATACCATTTATTGAAGAGTCTCTCTTTACAGAATTGTATGTTCATGCCCCCTTTGTCAAATAATTTACCATGTAGACTTAGGTTTATTTCTGGATTCTCTATTCCATTCTATTGAGCTATGTGTCTATACCAGACTGTTTTTTTTATAGTGGCCTTGTAGAATAGCTTGATATCAGTTATTGTGATCTCTCCTATTTTATTCTTCTTTCTTAAGATTGGTGAGACTTTCCTGGGTATTTTTGGTTCCATATAAATTTTTAAATATTTTTCTAGATCTGTAAAATATGCCATTGGTATTTTAATGGGAATTAAAATTAGATCTATAGCTTGCTTTGGGTACTATGAACATTTTATTTATGTTAATTCTTCCAATACATAAACATGGTATATGCTTCCATTTATTTCTGTCTTTCTTAATTCATTTCTTCAGTGTTCTACAGTTTTCCCACTACATGTCTTTTACCTCCGTGGTTAAATTTATTCCTAGGTACTTCAATTTTACTATTGTTATAGTAAATAGGATTTTTCCTTGTTTCTCTCTCTGATATTCACAAATCAATAAACTTAATACACCACATCAACAAAAAACAAGAAATCACATAATTATATCAATAGATGCTGAAAAAGCATTTGCTAAAATCAAGCACACATTTAAGATAAAACACTCAGCAAAGTAGGAATAAAAAGAGCAAACCTCAACATAATAAGGCCATATATGAGAAGCCTCCATCCAACATTAAACTCAATGGGCAAAAACTGAAAGCTTTTCCCTTAAAATCAGAGACAAGATAGGGATGTCCACTCTTACCACTCTTATTCAACATAGCAGTGGAAGTTCTAACCACAGTGATCAGACAAGAAAAAGAAATAAAAGGCATCCAAATTGGAAAGGAGGAAGTAAAACTGTCATTATTCACAGACTACATGATAGTGCACATAGAAAAACCTATGGTCTCCACCAAAAAACTACTCGACATAATGAGTGAATTTGGCAAAATAGCAGGAGAGAAAGTCAATATTCAGAAATTAATGGCATTTTTTGTACACATTAAATATCAGAAAGAATTTTCTTAAATGTTAAGGAATTGATTAGTGGTTATTTCACATCATTTTGGGAAACATTGAAAGTTTTACTTATGATTTCCAAAGGCATAAATAAGTGACCCAGGTCCAGTTAGTCTTGCAAAATAAGCTAATAAACTTTTATGACTAAATTGGTTTGTCTGCTCACAGCACCTTCAAGGTTGATCTCCATGTGTTTTTGTCAGAGAAAATAAGGAGTCTCAAGGAATTAAAATGTATTAAACTGAATGAAAATAAAAATAGCATATATGAATGCATGGGACACAGCTAAATAAGTGCTGAAGGAAAAATGTATAGTGCTAAATGCTTACATTTATTCTAGTTTTGCAAGATTTTACTGTTCTGGTAAACTGAATAATATATATATATTACAACTGCATGTGAATCTTCAATTAGCTCCAAATAAAAAGTTTATTCAAAAAATATAAGAGATAACATTATGAACAAATTTTTTACAAATAATTTAAAAATTTAGCTGAAATTCTTCTGGTAAAAACACAACTTGATCTAAAGTCATACAAAAGTGTACATGAAATTTATAGTAGCATATATCTTTTAAGAAAACAGAAATTTAATGAAAATAGTTTTCATAAATTAATACTCAAGCCTATTCACCTTTAAGAATGAATTCTTTTTAAGGTTTAAGCGATAAATATTTGCCAATCTTATACAAACTCCAGATACAGGAAAAGAAGGAATACTTCCTGCGTTACTTTCCTAATGAGGCTGTAAGAAGTGACCCTGAGTTTGATAGCTTAAAGCAACTCAGATCTCTTCTCTCCAAGTTGTGAGGGCTGTAAGTCCATGATCAAGCTATCAGTAGGGCCTCCCTCCTTCTGAGGGCTATAAGGAAGAATCCCATCTTGCTTTTTCCAATTTTTAGCTCCAGGTGTTCCCTGATTTGTAGCAGCATTAAATCCAATCTCTGTCTCAGTTTTCACATTGCTTTCTCTGCCTTTCTCTTGTAAGGACAAGAGTCACTTAATTTAGAGGCCACACATTAAATTCAGGATGATTTCACGACAAGATCCTTCACTTAATTACATTAGCAATGACCTTTATTTTTCCAAACAAGGTCACATTCACAGTGTCCAGGAATTAAAATATAGACACATCTTTTGAGGATCACCATTCAACCTACTGAGTATTTTATAAGGCTAGAAGTATTCTAATACTAATGTGTGAGAAGAACATTACAAACAGGTTGTAGGCAATTTCTCATAAACATAAGTAGAATTTTTCTAAACAAAATATTAGCAAATCAAATGCAGCATGATTTTAAAAAGTATATTACAGAGTATTGTGCTTCTTTCAGAAACACATTAATTTATATTTTAAAATATTAATCATAACATTTCCTGTAGTAACAAAATAAAATAAAAAACATGATAAACATCTATTTTTTATAAAATATCTTAATTACCAATTAATAGAAGGAAATTCCTTGATGTATTAAAAATTTTCAATTAGAAATTTGAAAGCTTTTCTTCTGATCTCACAAATTCTGTAAACAATATATTACAGTTCCATGCTATTCCCATAAAACAGAAATCAAATGATAAAGGGCATAGAAAGGGAGAAATAAAACTCATTATTTGCAGATGACATGCATGTAAATGAACAAAATTAAAAACAATCTACATTTAAGATATATAAGTAAATAATTGACAAGGTAGCTGGATAATAGGTCAATATAAGGAATCAATTTTATTTCAATTTACTAATTATCAACAAATTGAAAATTAAACCTAAGAAATAGTGCCACTTATAAACATTACAAATCAACATCTAGAAAAAATGTAACCATATTTATTCAATTTTGAAGATTGCATATGCAGTAAAACTTTCTGACAAAAAACTGTTATCCAAAAGATATGAAGAATGCATGCAAATAAAGTTTTTTTTAAAAAGGCAGTCAACCTCCCTGGCTGGTGTAGCTCAGTGGACTGAGCATGGGCCAGCGAACCACATGATTGTGGTTCGATTCCTAGTCAGGGCACATGCCTGGGTTGCAGGCCAGTTCCCAGCAGGGCACTCATGAGAGGCAGCCATACATTGATATTTCTCTCCTTCTCTCCTTCCCTTCCCCTCTAAAGATGAGTAAATAAAATCTTTTTTAAAAAAGGATGGGATAGGAGTAATAGACAAAAAACTCTACTTGAAAAATAATTAAATAAAAAATGGAAAAAACAAAATAAAATCATGAAGATGAAAAAAAAAAGGCAGTCAACTGAATGGAGAAAAAAAGCAAAGATTTAGTGACATTTCACCAGAGTCTATCCCAATGGCTAAGAAACTTATAGAAGGGCATACAATCTCTATAGTTACCATAGAAATACAAATTAAGACCACAATAGCATAATGTCTGAAATAAAATGACTAACAACAAATATTGGAAAACATTTAGAGCATCAGTAATTGTCAACAGAAACATAACTGTGGTGTGTAATTTTGTACAACCACTTTAAAAACTGCTTGACAATATTGATAAAGGCTGAATATTTACCCATCTGATGATTCAGCATTTCCACTATAAAAGATTATGTTTAACTATATGTTTACAAACAAATGTTTATTCAAAATATTGTACAATGATATTCATAGTGGCATTATTTGTAGTAAGAAAATTGGCAATTGTAGAAAAGATAGTTTATTATACAGTCCTGTGCAGAAAACTACTTTCCAGCAAGGAGAAGCTAAAAACATAAGTTTGAGTCAGAGTCTTGGTGTAAACATTACATACTGTAAGATCTCATTTATGTAACCATCGAAAAGTAATCAGTGATGTTAGATGTTAAGAGAAACCATGGGACAGGATGCTGACGGGGAGGACGAGTGATGCTTCTGAAGAAAAGATATCTTTTCATCTGATGTTTAGTTACATCTATCAAATAGTTTCTGTACATTATATGCATCATGCTTCATTAAACACTTTTAATATAAAGTAATGAACACCACAGATGATGCCAGCTTTAGCTGTCAAAAGATTTTGTTTTGATTGTCACATTTCAGAAAAATGTACTTTCCGATACAAAAAGAGAATTTTAAATCAGAAGGAGAAATTACAGTCTTCCCAAAAAGTTATGATGGAATAATTGGCTATCTCTTAGGAAGAATATAATTTTGTTGTTCTGAACCTTAAATCATACATTAACATAAATTGCAGATGTCTTAAAGTAATGAACAGAAAGTTCACCATGTAAAACCTAGAAAAAATATGAGCAAACATTATTATAATTATGAAGGAAGAATTATAATTGTGAGGGAAAAATTTCTAAGCATAAAAGACTATTAGAATACTTAAAGAATATACAAAATTAACTACATTTATAAAATTATTTTGAATGATTAACAAAATATATAAATGAAATATTGAAAAATCAATAATTTATAGATCAGTCATAAGATTCACAACCTTGATATTAAGAATTATTATATGCCAATTAGAAATTGTATAGTAATAACTAAATGGATAAAAATAATGTTGGGAGGAGAATCTCTTTTTTTAAGTACATTTTATTGGCTATGCTAATACAGTGGTCCCATTTTTTTTCTCCCCTTTATCTCCTTTTGCATGGTACTGCCACACCCTCCAGTATCTCCACCAAACCCCACTTAGTTCATGTCTGGCTTCTCTATTTTCTATATTATTCTTAACCTCTCTCTGTCTAATTTATGCCTACAAATCATGCTTTTTATTCCCTATACTTTTCCCCATATTCTCCCCTCCCTACTGATTTCTCCAATTCTCTTCCTGTTCTAGATGTTTGCTTAGTTTGTTTCTGTTTTTTAGATTCAGTTGTTGATAGCCGTGAGTTTGTTGTCATTTTACTGTTCATATTTTTGATCTTCTTCTATTTCTTAGATGAGTCCCTTTAACATTTTATATAATATGGGCTTGGTAATGATTAACACTTTAACTTGATCTTATCTGAGAAGCACTTTATCTGCCCTTTCATTGTAAATGATAGCTTTGCTGGATAGAGTAATCTTGGGTGTAAGTCATTGCCTTTCATGACTTGTAATACTTCTTTCCTGCCCCTTCTTACCTGTAAGGTCTCTTTTGACAAATGAGCTGACAGTCTGATGGAAACTCCTTTGTAGGTAACTGTATCTTTTTCCCTTGCTGCTTTTAAGATTCTCTTCTTATCTTTAATCTTGGGGAATATAAAGATGATGTGCCTTGATATATTCCTCTTTGGGTCCAGCTTCCTTGGGACTCTCTGAGCTTCCTGGACTTCCTGAAAGTCTATTACCTCTGCTGGATTGGGGAAGTTCTCCTTATTTTTTCAAATAAGTTTTCAGTTTCTTGCTCTTCCTCTTCTCCTTCTGGCACCCCTATGATTTGGATGTTAGAACATTTAAATTCATCCCAGTGGTTCCTAAGCCTCTCCTTGTTTTTTTGAATTCTTATTTCTTCATTCTGTTCTGGTTGAACATTTCTTTCTTCCTTCTGGTGCACACCATTGATTTGAGTTCTGGTTTTCTTCACACCATTGTTGGTTCCCTGTACATTTTCCTTTATTCACTTTCTGTAGCCTTCACTCTTTCCCCCATTTTTCAATCATACTAAAGTATTTCTGTGAGCATCATGATTTCCTGTGTTTTGAACTCTGCATCTGATAGGTTGCTACCTCTTTATCGCTAATTGGTATTTTTTTCTGGGTTGTTTTTTTGTCTTGGTGCGCCTGAGCCAGGAAATATTAAGTGCCTAAGGCAGGTTCTACTTAAAAGACTGATATGCCCCACTGACTTGGAATGTGCAGGTAAAAATGCTGGAATAATTCATCCCAGTGTAAAAAGTCTACCCACATCCACACAATTGCAGTTCCTTAGAAGAAAGTACATTCTTGGTGGAAGGAATCACAGTTCTTTTCTTTCCAAGTTTCCCTACAATTAGCTCTTGACAAGAGCATAGTGGTTTTTTAAGAGCATCCTCACCCTCTATTATATCAAAATGTGTATTTTCTGTCACACCCACTCTTGTAAAAGACCCTTTCTTTTTTCTTAATGGAACATAACATCTCAAGATCACAATTTGGACATCAGAGTTACTCATCATTTATGGGTTGTCAATTGCTGTGTCTAGTTCTAGTTCATTGGCAGAGCAAAGAAATTATACATGCTAAATACATAGAAACAAACATAAGAACTGCCCATGAGTTCATATGGATAATTCATTTTTTTCTTTTTTCTTTTATTTAAAGTGTTGCTCAAGTACAGTTTTCTGTCTTTTATTCTCATCCAAGTCCACCCTCCCAACCCTCCCCACCTCCCTCCTATTTGTTTTTTGTCCATGTCTTTTGTCCCATGGTTTTTGTTCATTTCTCCTTTATACTTGTTCCTGTAAAACCTTCCCTTTTTCCTCTGAACTTCCCTCCCCTCTCCCATGTGGTTACTGTCAACCTGTTTTCTATTTCAGTGTCTTTGGTTATATTTTACTTGTTTGTTTGCTTCATTGTTTAGGTTCCTGTTAAAAATGAGATCATATGGCATTTGTCTTTCACAGCCTGGCATAATGCTTTCCAATTCCATCCATGCTGTCACAAAAGGTAGAAGCTCCTTCTTTCTTTATGCTGCATAAAATTCCATTGTGTAAATGTACCATCGTTTTTTTTTTTATTCATTCATTTACTAATGAGCACTTAGGTAGGTTCCAACACTTGGCTATTGTAAATTGTGCTGCTATGAACATAGGGGTGCATAGGTTCTTATGGATTAGTGTTTCAGGGTTCCTAGGATATAATCCTAGCAGTGGAATTACTGGGACAAAAGGCAGTTCTATTTTCAGTTTTCCAAGAAAAATTCCATACTGTTTTTCATAGTGGTTGTACCAGTCTGCAATTCCACCAACAACGCACTAGGGTCCCCTTTTCTCCACAACCTCTTCAATACTTGTTGTTTGTTGCTTTGTTTATGATGGCCATTCTAACTGGTGTGAAGTAGTATCTCATTGTGGTTTTAATTTGCATCTCTCTGATAGCTGGTGATACTATCTTTTCATGTGTCTCTGGATCCTCTATGTCCTCCTCATAGTCACTGTATCAGTCTGCAACCCCACCAACAGTACACTAAGGTTCCCTTTATTTCACAACCTCCTTTTATTCCAACACTTGTTGTTTGTTGCTTTGTTTATGATGGCCATTCTGACTGGTGTGAAGTGGTATCTCATTGTGGTTTTAATTTGCATCTCTCTGATAGTGATATTGAGCATCTTTTCATATGTCTTTGGATCATCTGTATGTCCTCCTTGGAGAAGTGTCTGTTCAAGTCTTTTGCCCATTTTTTAATTAGGTTGCTTGTCTTCTTAGGGTGGAATCATGTGAGTTCTTTATATATTTTGGAGATTAAATCCTTGTCTGAGGTATCATTGGCAAATACGTTTCCCATATAGATGGTTCTCTTTTTATTTTACTACTGTTTTCTTTAGTCATGCAGAAGCTTTTAATTTTGATGAGATTCCATTTGTTTATTCTTTCATTTATATCCCTAGCTCTAGGGAACATATCAGTAAAAATGTTGCTATGCAAAATATCTGAAATTGTCCTTCCTGTGTTAGGACTTTAATGGTATCACATCTTATATTTAAATCTTTTAACCACCTTGAATTTATTTTTGTGTATGGTGTAAGTTGGTGCTCAATTTTCATTTTTGCATGTAGCTGTCCAGTTCTCCCAACACCATTTGTTGAAGAGGCTATTTTTACTCCAATTTATGTTGTTGCCTTTTTTGTTAAATATTAATTAACTATAAAGTTTGGGTTTATTTCTGGGCTCTCTGTATTCTTCCACTGGTCCGTTTGCTGTTTTTATGCCAGTACCAGGCTGTTTTGATTACAGTGGCCTTGTAATACTGTTTGGTACCAGGTATTGTGATCCCTCCTACTTTGTTCTTCTTTCTCAAAATTGCTGCAGCTATTTGGGGTCATTTATGGTTCCATATAAATTTTTGAAGTGTTTGTTCTGTATCTGTGAAATATGCCATTGGTACTTTAAAAAGTTTTGCATTGAATCTGTAAATTGCTTTGGGTAGTATGGACATTTTGATGATGTTAATTCCTCCAATCCATGAACACGGTATATGTTTTAATTTTTTTATGCCTTCCTTGATTTCTTTCTTCAGTGTTGTGTAGTTTTCTGAGTACATGTCTTTTGCTTCCTTGGTTAGGTTTATTCTTAGGTATTTTACTTTTCTTTGTGCTATACCAAATGGGATTTTTTCCTTGATTTCTGCTTCTGCTGTTTCATTGTTGGTATTCAAAAATGCCTTTGACTTCTGAGTATTGACTGTGTATCCTGCTGTTTTGACAAATTCATTTATTAGGTTGAGCAGTTTTTGGGTGGAGTCTATAGAATTTTTTATGTACACTAACATGTCAACTGCAAACAATGACAGTTTTGTTTCCTCCTTTCCAGTTTGGAGGCCTTTTATTTTCTTTTCTTGTCTGATCACTGTGGCTAAAACTTCCAATACTATATTGAATAGAAGTAGTGTAAATGGACAAACTTGTCCTATTCCTGATCTTAGTGGAAAAGATTTTAGTTCTTGCCCATTGAATATGATGATGGCTGTAGATCTGTCTTATATGGTCTTTATTATGTTGAGAAATGCTCCCTCTATTTCCACTTTGCTGAGTGTTTTTACCATAAATGGGTACTGTACCTTATCAAATGCTTTTTCCATATCTATTACTATGATTAGGTGATTTTTGTCTTTACTTTTATTTATGTGATGTATTACATTTACTGATTTGTGAATATTGTACCATCCTTGCATCCCTAGGATGAATCTCACTTGTTCATGGTGGATGATCTTTTTATGTATTGTTGGATGCAATGTGCCAATATTTTATTGAGGATTTTAGTGTCTATGTTCATCAGTGATATTGGCCTGAAGTTTTCTTTCTTCATTGTGTCTTTAGCTGGCTTTGGGATTAGAATGATGCTGGCTTCATAAAAAAAGTTTGGGAGTCTTTCATTATTTTGGATTTTTTGGAATAGTCTGTGAAGAATAGGGGTTAACTCTTCTTTAAATGCTTTGTAGAATTCTCCTGCAAAACCATCTGGTCCAGGGCTTTTGTGTGTTGGGAGATTTTTTACTGCTGCTTCAATTTCATCTGCTGTTATTGATCTGTTCAGGCTTTCTGCTTCTTAATCATTTAGTTTTGGGAGATTATATTTTTCTAAAAACATGTCCATTTCACCAAAGTTTTCAAGTTTCTTGGCATACAGTTCTTCATAATAATTTCTTATAATCCTTTGTATTTCTGTGGTATAAACTGTAATCTCTCCTCTTTCATTACTGATTGTTTTTTCTTGGGTCCTCTCTCTCTTATTATTATTTTTTTTTTTGATGAGCCTCCTTAAAAGCTTGTCGATTTTGCCTATTTTTACAAAGAACCAGCTCCTGGTTTCATTGATCCTTAGAATTGTGCTTTTAGTCTCTATGTCATTTAATTCTGCTCTGATCTTGGTTATTTTCTTCTTTCTACTTGCCCTGGGCTATCTTTGTTGCTGTTTCTCGAGTTCTTGTAGACATAGGATTAGGTTGTTTGTTTGAAATATTTCTATCTTTTTTAGGTAGGCGTGTATTGCTATGAACTTTTCTCTCAGGACTGCCTTCACTGTGTCCCATAAGTTTTGGGTTGTTGTAAGTTCATTTTCATTTGTTTCCAAAAACGTTTTGATGTCTTCCCTAATCTCATTCTTGACTCATTTATTGTAAATAGCATGCTATTCAATCTCTATGATTTTGAGTGTTTTGAGTTTTTTCCCTTGAGGTTAGTTTCTAGATTCAGTCCCTTGTTTTCACAGAAAATGCTTGTTATGATTTCAATTTTTTTGAATTTGTTGAGGCTTATTTTGTTTCATATCATGTTGTCTATCTTTTAAAATCTTCCATGTGCATTTGAAAATGATGTATATTTAGCTTCTTTGGGATGAAGGGCTCTCTATATATCAGTTAAGTCTATTTCATCTAGGACATTGTTCAATGTCACAATATCTTTGTTGATGTTTTGTTTGGAAAATCTGTTCATTTTCCACAGTGGGTTGTTAAAATACCCTGGTATATTTGTGTTGCTATCAACATCTCTCTTAAAGTCCTCTAAGATTTTCCTTATGTATTTGGGTGCTCCCATGTTGGGTACATATATATTTACAATGTTTATGTCTTCTTGATGGATTCTTCCCTTGAGTATTATGAAGTGATCTTCTAGGTCTCTCTTCATGCTTTTTTATTTTTGAAGTCTGTTTTACCCGATATGAGTACTGCTAGTCTGGCTGTGTTTTTCCTCTCTGTTTGCTTGAAAAATTTGTCTCCAGCTCTTCACTTTCAGTCTGTGTAGGTCTTTTGTAGGCAACATATGTGTGGGTCATGCTTCCTTATCCATTCAGCTATTCTATGTCTTTTGATTGGAACATTTAATCCATTTATGCTTAAGGTTATTATTGATAGGTACTTATTCATTGCCATTTTCGTTTCTATGTTATTTTCTTTCTCTCTCTCTTCTCCTTTCTTTTCTTAACCAGTCCTTTAGCACCTCTTGCAGAGCTGGTTTGGTGGAGGTGAATTCCTTTGACTTCTTTTCTTTGGGAAGGTCCTTATATGGCCTTCTATCTTGATTGAAAGCCTTGTTGGGTAAATTGGCCTTTGTTGCAGGCCTCTGAATTTCATTACTTGGAATATTTCTTGCCATTCTCTTTTGGCTTAGAATATTTTCATTGAGAAGTCAACTGCTAATGGTATTGGGGGTCCCTTGTATGTTACTTCCTGTCCCTCCCTTACTGCCTTTAAGATTCTCTCTTTGTCTTGAAATTTTGCCATTTTAATGATGATGTGTCTTGAAGTGGTCCTCTTTGGGTGCCTCTTGATTGCAACTCTGTGTTTCCTGGATTTGTGTGACTTTTTCTCTCATCAAATTAGGGAAGTTTTCCATCATTACTTTTTCAAATAGGGTTTCTATCCCTATCCCTTGATCTTCTTTTTTTCCTTCTGGTATACCTATTATCTGGATAATATTTCATTTTATGTTTGCCCTGCATTTCCCTTAATCCCTCTTCATTCTTTCTAAGCCTCTTTTCCTTGTTTCATTCAATCTGGGTGTTTTTTTCTACCTTGTCCTCCAGCTTGCTGATCTGATCCTCTGCTTCATTGATCCTGCTTTTGATTACTTCTACTATGTTCTTCAGGTCAGAAATTGCATTCTTCCTTTCCTCTTGGCCCCTGATGATAGTTTCTATTTCCTTTTTCATGTTCATATAGTTTCATATTTATATAGTTGCAGTGAGTTAACTGTAGTTTCCCTGTAGTTTTTGGTAATTCTCTGTGTGCTCATTGAGCTTCCTGATAACCACTGCTTTGAACTCAGTAACTAATAGTTGAGTTGCCTCTATTTCATGTAGCATTCTTTCTGAGACTTCCTCCTTTCTTTTCATTTGGGATTGTTTCTTTATTGTTCCATTGTTTGTGAGACTCTTCTTGTTAGCTTCTGCTTCTTAAATTCATGTGATCTAATTATCTGGGTTTATGGTGTAAACTTCTATGGTAGAATACTTGTGAGATTCAGTGGTGCCTTCTCTTTGATCTCCCAAGCTCACTGGTCTTGGGCTGTCATTTATATTGGCTCTGTGCATCTCTGGGTTTTGATTGTTGTTGGTGCTTTCTTTGGTGGATCCTTTCCACCATCTGGTTAACTGAGGGTGACTGTCCACCATGTCTTGTATTCTGTTGTGCAGGTGTGGGCAAATTGTGTTGAAGCTGGTTGTTCCGTGTGTACAAGATTTTGAGGATTCTCTCTTGCTCTTGTTCAGTTGTTCTTTCTGGGTAATTTCTCCACTATTTGGTAGTATTTCCAGATAGGTTCTGGATTGAGTTTGAGTCATTTCCATTCCCTCCTTCACCTTCTTCTGTTGTTATCTGTTGGTGGTTCCTTTGTTGGTGGGTTTACTCTTCCATCAGCTATCCTGGTGTTCTCAGCTTCCACCTACTCATTTTTGTGATCAATTGGATGGGTAAGGTAAAATGGTTTAAGACAGCAGGAGAGTATTCTATTATATTTACTGTAGCAGCTAGTAGAGAAGGGATAGGAGAGCCTTTGGCTACGTGTAGTATTAACCATGATCTTCCACCCACTAGCCACCTTTTAGAAAGGATGGAAAAAAGATAAGAGTCTTGTTGGGGAGGGAAGTTTTTTCAGTTGGATCTAGAAAGTGGTGAGGTTGTGAGTGGTCAGATTCTGAGATAAGGTGAGAGTAAAGGATAGTAAATAGGTGTAGTGTGTGAGAGAATAGAGTTAACCACTACAGTAATAGAGTTCAGGAAACCGTGAAGTGGGCTAAGATCTGGGAGAGGTGTTGTGAAATATTTACAATTGTATGGAAGAGCTATTATTGACAATAATATTAGAGCAACAATCATGTGACAGAATCTCTGAGATCTAGATAGCAAGAATAGGGAGTATAGGATCTAGAGTAGTGTGCTAATGGAACATAAGTGAAGTGAAGGACAGTAAATTAACAGTACACTATGAAAGAGAGAACAGAGGGAACCTGTCAAACAATGCAATCTAACAAGCCAAGCAAATAAGACTATACAGAAAGAAGAGGAATACAAAAATACTATTAAAATAAAAGATATAAGAATAATGAAAAAAGCAATAATACAAATATGCAATAACTTGCAGTTTCTCTGTAGTAGCAAAGTGAAATTTGTCTCACTGTATCAGCGGTTGGGTTGCCCCCTCTTTGGGTCCAACCGTGGTGTTTTCACAGTTTCAGGGTTTTTTTTTGTCTCACTTGTGAGTATTTAAAAAAGCAGAAGAAGGAAGGAAGAAAAGATAAAAGTGGAAAGCAAGGAAGAAGGAATAACACAAAAAAGAGATGAAAAAGGTATTGAAAGATTAATAAATAATTAAAATAAAATAATTACTTTAAAAAAACCTTCTTGTTGGGTTCAAGCTGGCCAAACCAGTTTTTCTGGTCTTGCTGGCTGCAAGGGACAATTAGTATGCCTTTTGTTCCTTCATGATCTGCCTCAGTCAGCCTTGCATGCAACTCTTCCCAGAGCTAACCTGGCTCCTCTTCCCTGTGCCTTGGGTGTGGGATCCAGGCCTTCCTCACAGCACACTTTCCCCAGGGTTACTGACTTCTGTGGCCTCGGGTGCAGGTCAGAGCATTTCTGTGCTTGGCTAGGCTACCTTGGTCCCATGGGTTTGGGCACAAACCCTTCCCAGTGCTATTAGGGTGGGCAGGGCCTTCTGTGCAACCTTCGTCCAGATCGCTCCCTGGCTGGGTGGGGACCAGGCCAGAGCAACTCCTGGAGGATAATTCCCCAAACAGTGTCTCTCTTTTCACTTTTTTTTTTTGTTTTTGAGAAATTGTTCCTTTTCAAGCCTGCCTCTCCATAGAGCAGCATGGCCTCTCCCACAGCCCAATTCTCAAGCCAGACCGGGGACTATAGGGGTCAGGGCCCCTCACTGCGTGATTCTCAACTCTTCCCAACCCGCATCCACAGACTCCATGGGTGCTCACAGCCCCTGTGTGCTTGCCACCTAGTCCTTATTCTCCTCTCTGCAACTTCAAGCAACCGTGTCTCTCCTGCTTCTGCTTTAACCTTGTTTGGCTGGGAGGGAATAGTTGACCCGGCTCTCTCCCGAGGACTCTGTGGCAGACCTGCTGGGTGCCAGGCCCAGGGCTGCAGCTGCCCTGGTCCCCAAGGTGGTCCCTGGGACCTTATTGTCCTGAAACACTCTCCCTACCATGTGTTTTTCAGTGTCTGCTAAAATTTTTTGTTTCTTATTTTCATATATGCTGGGGTATTGTTGGCTATTTGCTCTGTTTCTCCATAGATTGGCTAGGTTTTTCTCCCATGTGTAGAGGGAAGTGGAATCTGCTCCCTCCTATCTTGCTGCAATCTTCCTCCTTCCACTTCTGTGTTTTCTATTATATAGATATTGAAATTTAAACTCAAAATTAAAGGATTTTTTAAAGATTTTATTTATTTATCTTTAGAGGGGAAGGGAAGGAGAGAAGGAAAGAAACATCAATGTATGGTTGCCTCTAGTGAGCCCCCTGCCAGGAACTGGCCTGCAACCCAAGCATATGCCCTGACTGGGAATCGAACCGTGATACTCTGGTTCGCAGGCCCACACTCAATCTTAAAGGATTTTTAATGTAAATTCTTTTGTGTCTACCAAGGGTCTTGTTTCTTAAGGAGATAATAAATGATAGAATATTCTGTAGTTAAACATTTGCTTTATATCCATTTACACACACAGCCATCTCAAATAACATTGCTAATTCCACCACCAACAATATACCAAAAAGAGTTAACATTTGCATATACTCTCTCCAATCTCCCTTCATGTTTATACATGTATAATATCTACACTGTCTGAGCATATAGCCATTACAACTTGCACTGTCTTTTTAATCTCAATTTATTCTTAATTCTATAAATAACTATGTTTAATTATCGTCACTCGTTCTTATGAATATTTTTAAAGTTATTTTGCTTCCCTAAGTACATTACCTAGTAGAATCTTCAGAAAGTGTTCATGGGAACAGTATTGCCAAAGTTTTATGTGTTAATTAATAATAATTTTGCGTATATGGCTATAAAATACTTTTTAAATATCAAATATTTTGCTGGATATAAAATACTTGCTTTGAATTTATATATATATAAATATACAAATTCTGTATTCTTTGTGTTCTCCATGTGTTGCTCTTGGTACATATGATGATAATTCAATTTTATTTCCATTATAGTTATCTTGGTTTTCCCCTCCATAGGTGACAAATAATTTTCCTATTTCTATATAAAGCAGCAATTTTATTAAAATATAGTTGGTGTTATTCATTCCAGGTTGGTATTACCAATGTGTGGTGGGCCTTTAATACATAGTTTAAATTCTTTTGAATCTCAGGAAAGTTTTTGTTTTTGTTTTTAGTATTTGCTTTATTCTTTTGATTTGGTTCTATTATTCAAATATTCCTATTATTCATATGATAAATACAGTATAATATTTGCAACTTTCAAAAATTTTACAACTGTTTCAGTAACAGAACTCAAAACCACCAACCAGCACAGATCAAGTACAGAACACTTCAGAGGCAGAGATTTGAAAGCTACCAGACCCATGAACACAGCCAGATCCAATCTGTACCACCTGCCATTTATCAAGTCCACCTTCAGAATGAGGCTGCACTGGGAGCAGAGGACACACAATGGCAGTTCAGCAAAACTGAATTTCTGTGTTCTACACCTAGGTGTCACATGATTATGGAGCCTGAGCCATGCAGTGCAGTCCCCTCCTGGAAGCCACAGAGCAGATGGGCACACAAGTGACCTCGTATTTCACTGTTAGTTTTTGTGCTTGATTTTAAGAATGGAACTGAGCTGTTGTTGTTTTTTTTATGTGTCTCAAGTTGCCTGTCATTGTTTAAAAGTTAGTGGGTCGAGGGTACTATCTCCAGGATTTCAGGACCCTTGTTAGACAGTCTGAGGTGCTTCATCACCATTTCACTATCATGCTTTGCTATTTTCCTGTACTTTTTTCCTGCCCCCAAGAACAAACACTAATTTAAAGGTAAAGATGAAGTAAATTAAAACCTGTCATCATTTTCACTTTACTTTCTTAGTGTAAAAATTAAAAGTGCAAAAGGAAAATAATTAATGTTTCTTCACTTTTTTAATTTTTTGCTTTCTTTTTTTAATTGTTGTTCAATTATAGTTGTCCCCATTTCCTCCCATACTCTTCCCTACCCATGCCCCCCTCCCACATTCAACCCTTCTTCCTCCTTTTTTTTTGGTCCATGGTCCTTTATACATGTTCCTTGACAAACCTTCTTCTTTCCCCTGTTATCCCACTAACCCTTCCTCTCTGGTTACTGTCAGTTTGTTCTTTATTTCCATGTCTCTGGTTATATTTTGCCCAATTCTTTGTTTTGTTGATTAGGTTTCACTTACAGGTGAGATTGTGGTACTTACCTTTCTCTGCCTGCCTTATTTCACTTAGCATAATGCTCTCCAGTTTCATCCATGCTGTCCAAAGTGTAGGAGTTCCTTCTTTCTTTCTGCTGCGTAGTATTCCATTGTGTAAATGTACCATCTTTTTTTGATCCACTCATTAATGATGGGCACCTGGGTTGCTTCCAGCACTTGGCCTTGTAAATTGGGCTGCTATGAACATTGGGGTGAATAGGTTCTTTTGAATTGGTGTTTCAGGATGCTTAGGGTATGATCCCAGCAGTGGAATTGATGGGTCAAAAGGAAGCTCCATTTTTAGTTTTTTGAGGAAATCATATGCTGTTTTCCACAGTGGTGGCATCAGTCTGCATTTCCATCAACAGTGTACTAGGGTTTTCTTTTCTCTACAACCTTACCAGCACTTGACCATTTGTTAATGATAGCTAGTCTGACAGGTGTGAAGTGGTATCCCATTGTGGTTTTACTGAGTATCTCCCTGATGGCTAGTGATGCTGAGCATCCTTTCATATGTCTCTGGGCCCTTTGTATGTATTCCTTGGAGAAATGCCTTTTCAGGTCCTTTGCCCATTTTTTAAATTGGATTTTTGTTTCCTCACCTGAAGTCCTGTGAGTTTTTCATATATTTTGGAGATCACATTTTTTGTTTGATGTTTCATTGGCAAACATGTTTTGCCATATGATTGGTTCTATTTCCATTTTGTTAATGATTTCTTTAGCTATGCAGAAGATTTAGTTTGATTTAGTCCCATTTGTTTATTGATTTCTTTATACCCTTTGTCCTAGGGAATGTATCATTGAAAATATTGCAATGTGGGATATCTGAATTTTTTCTGCCTGTTTTCCTTCATGACTTTTATGGTGTTGTGACTTATTTTTCAGCTTTTATCCATCTTGAGTTGTTTTCAGTGTATGGTGTAAGTTGGTGGTAGAGCTTCATTTTTTTGCATGTACTTGTCCAGACCTCCAAACACCATTGATTGAAGAAGGTATTTTTACTCCATTCTATATTCCTTCACACTTTGTCAAATATTAACTGGCCATATTGACATGGGTTTATTTCTGGTCTCTCTATTTTGTTCCATCAGTCTGTGTGTCTGTTCTTATGCCAGTACCAGACTATTCTGAATACAGTGGCCTTATAATGTAATTTGATATCAGATATTGTGATCCCTCCTAATTTGTTCTTCTTTCTCAAAATTTCTGAGGCTATTAAGAGTTGTTTATGGTTCTATATAAATTTGTGAAATATGTGTTCTATATCTGTGAAATATGTTATTGGTATTTTGATGAGGATTGCATTTAATCTATAGATTACTTTTGGTAGTATGGATATTTTTTAATGATGTTAATTCTTCCAATCTATGAACATGGTATATGCTCCCTTTTATTTGTGTCTTCCTTAATTTCTTTCTCCAATGTTCTATAGTTTTCTAAGAATAAGTCTTTCACCTCCTTGCTTATGTTTATTACTAAGTATCTTGTTTTTCTGGTTCCTATAGTAAGTGGGATTTTTCCCTAATTTCTGTTTCTGATATTTCATTGTTGGAATACAAAAATGCTTTTGATTTCTGAATGTTGACTTTGTATCCCACCATTTTGCCAAATTCATTTATTAGACGGAGTAGTTTTTTGGTGGACTCTGTAGGGTTTTATATGTACACTATCACATTTGCAAACAATGACAGCTTTACTTCCTCATTTCCAATTTGTATGCCTTTTATTTCTTTTTCTTGTTTGGATGTTGTTTGGATGCTATATTGAATAGAAGTGGTGAGAGTGGACACCTTTGCTTGTATCTGATCTTAGGGAGAAAGCTTTTGCTTTTACTTTTTCCCAAAGCTTGTATCATTGGCAATAAGTAATGCTGGCTGTAGATTTCCTGTATATAGGCTTTATTATGTTGAGCTCGTTTTTAAGGTGTGAATTTTGATGTCATTTGCGATATATCATTCTCATGCATTTTCATTATACATAGGAATGAATTATCCTTATTCTCATCTTTCTTTTGTTAACTTAGTATGGAATTGGCTCTCAATACTATTTTATTGTTCATCTGTTGTGAAATTAATTAACCTAAACTTTTAGAAGGAAATGTGGTTCAGGGTAGGTTTTTCTCATTTCAAAGAGTTCCCTTTTCCATTCTCTTTATATGGGCTTTAAGACATTGGTATGTTGCTTTCTGAAATTTCTGAGACCTCTTCATTTCCCCATTTTTACCTATACCTTCTCTTTACTTTTCAGTATTGTCCCTAGCCTGCTCAAAGTTAATGCCAGACCTAACAGTGTCTTCCCAGTGTGGGCTCCTACCATCCTTATATGCTAGAAGGGGGTGCCAGGAAATCACTCTTTGTGGAGTTCACAGAGAACATACTAGTCCAGAGTCCTTACCCTTTTCTCCTTCTCTCTAGTACCCAGCCCCTATTAGAGGGGCAATACTATCTCCCAGTTTTAGATATTTTTCTCAAATTTTTTCCCCCTGCTCCCCAGTAAGAATTTATGGGCTGCTTTCTAGAGTCTGTTATTCCCATTTCTGTCAGCCACACCTTATGGCTCCCTTTTGTTGTTTTCCACATGGACACTGATACCAGATAGGTCTTGTGGGCCTTGGTAGTACATCTGCATCTGCTTATAATTTGAAGTTTGTGCTTATAATTTATAACCTAATTTTATTGTAAATGTTGCCCACATGCCTTTAATTTTGCTACCTATTTGCTATATTTGATTTAACACATAGAATTGGAGGTATTCTTCAATATGTGTGCAACCTAGGATGGATATTCATGGGTAGGATTTATTATGAACCATAAATCAATACTTTTAATAATTTAATTAATTCAATTTAGATAATGCTTTCCAGTTTGATCATGTAAACAGCATTACATAATTATTAACCAAGGAACATTACTTCATAGAATTCACTCAAAGAACATAACTATATAAAAATGACAATGATATGTGGGTAAGAGTTGTCATTGGTGTGTCTTATAATTCTAAAAATTAAAAAAATGTACATTTATCAGAGCAATTAATTAGCTTATTAATAAATGATACAGCGCTATCTATACATGAATTAAGAATCTAGTGTACAAATATATTCAAAAGTGAAACTTAAGTGAGAAATGAAAACATAGACGCTACATTGTAATCCTTACAGTGTATAGATCTAGATATACAAGACATCTCTCTTTTTTAAAATGTTTTTTTATTTATTTTTAGAGAGGGAAGGAAGGGATAAAAAGAGGGAAAGAAACATTTTATCTGTTTGCCTTTCAAACACCCACTATGTGCCCTGACTGGATATTGAACCAGCAATGCTTAGGTTTGCAGGCTGGCACTCAATCCACTGAGCCATATCAACCAGGGCTAGACACATCTCTTTATACAGATATATCTGAGGGTAAATGAAATATTATAGTGATTGGTTAGTATGTTGGAACTTTAGTCATTTATTTATACCACTAATTTATGCTTTAAAATGTAAATTTAGAATCCTGTTCATTCTGCTTTGAACTATTTATGGCTGTAAAGTTGTAACCTAAAAAAATACTAGTTGTCATGACACATCAACCATAGAGTTGTAAATAAATTCCGGAAAGGTTTGTGGTGTATATTTCAAAAAGAATTTTCCCTCTCCACTAACTTCTGCAACATGGTTTATTTGCAATCACTAAAGAATTATGGGTTTGAAGTTTCTGATTTTGATTTGGGCATGGGATATACTATCACTCAGCAAAGTCTGTGACTTTTCAATAGACTTTAGAGGTTCATAAGGAAATAAAATCTGATAATCTGTAGGTAAACTGAAAAAAATGGGAAAACAAAGCTCTTCTTTCTATCATGTTTTATTGATTTTTAATGAACTGTTGAATTTTATTGGCTAACAAAGACATGCCAAATGTTTAACGGTCCAATAAAGTAATTAATCGGTATTTCTGGTTTTACAATGTTTTACCTATCAGCCACCGTGCCACAATTTCAAATATATTTGATTTTTTCATTACATTAACCATGCCTGGTTAACCCTTTATCAACAACTAATGACAATGAAATATTTTTATTTACCACTTGTACTTTTTGTAATTATGTATGATCATAAGAAGTAGGAATAAGAAAATGTATTGATCTCCCTCTTCCTATGACAATCATCAACATTTGTTAATCATTATATATTTTGGAGATCAAACCCTTGTCTGAGGTATCATTGGCAATTCTGTTTTCCCATATGGTTGGTTCTCTTTTCATTTTAATGCTGTTTTCTTTAGCCCCAAAGAAGCTTTTTATTTTGATGAGATCTCATTTGTTTATTCTTTCCTTTATGTCCCTTACTCCAGGGTACATATCAGTGAAAAAACTGCTGCATGGAATATCTGAAAATTTTCTATGTTCTTCTGAAGGACTTTTATGGTGTCACAACTTATATTTAAGTCTTTTATCCACCTTGAATTAGTATGGTGTAAGTTGGTGGTCAAGTTTCTTGCTTTTGTATATAGTTGTCCAGCTCTCCCCATTCCATTTGTTGAAGAGTCTGTGTTTGCTCCATTTTATGCTGCTGCCCCCTTTGTCAGATATTAATTGACCATAGAGATTTGGGTTTATTTCTGGACTCTCTATTCTATTCCATTGCTCCCTGTATCTGTTCTTATGCCAGTACTAGGCTGTTTCAATTATAGTGGCCTTGTAATACCATTTAATATCAGGAATTGTGATCCCTCCTACTTTGCTCTTCTTTCTCAAAATTGCTGCAGCTATTGAATTCTTGAAGTGTTTGAATGGTTCCTTATGAATTCTTGAAGTGTTTGTTCTATATCTGTGAAATATGCCATTGGTACTTTAATAGGGATAACACTTAATCTATGAATTGCTTTGGGTAGTATGGACATTCTGATGATGTTAATTCTTCCAATCCATGAACACGGTATATTTTCATTTGTTTGTGTCTTCCTTAATTTCTTTCTTCAGTGTTGTGTAGTCTCTGAGTACATGTCTTCTACCTCCTTAGTTAGGTTTATTCTCAGGTATATATATATATATATAGTTACGACATCAAATGAATTTTTTTCTGATTTCTGTTTCTTATATTTCCTTGCTGGTGAAAAAACATGCCTTTGAATTCTGAATATTGACTATGTATCCCACTGTTTTGAGAAATTTATTAGGTTGAGCAGTTTATTGGTAGAGGCTATAGGATTTTCCATGTACACTATCATGCCATCTGCAAACAATGACAGTTTTGTTTCCTCTTCCCCAGTTTGGATGCCTTTTATTTCCTTTTATTGTCTGATTGCTATGGCTAGGATTTCCAATGGTATGTTGAAGAGAAGTGGTAAAAATGAACAACTTTGTCTTGATTCTGAGCTTAGTGGGGAAGTTTTTAGTTCTTGCCCATTAAGTATGATCATGGCTGTAGATCTTTCACATATGTCCTTTATTAGGTTGAGGAATGCTCCCTCTATTCCTATTTTGCTGAGTGTTTTTATCATAAATGGTGCTGTACCTTATCAAATGCTTTTTCTGCATCTATTGATATGGTTGTGTGATTTTTGTCTTTGCTTTTATTTATGCGATGTATTACATTTACTGATTTGCGAATATTGAAACATCCTTGCATCTCTGGGATGAATCTCACTTGGTCACGTTGTATGATCTTTTTAATGTATCGCTGGATGTGGTTTGCCAATATTTTGTTGAGGATTTTAGCATCTGTGTTCATCAGTGATATTGGCCTGAAGTTTTCTTTCTTTGTTGTGTCTTTAACTGGTTTTGGGATTAGAATGATGCTGGCTTCATAAAAAGAGTTCGGGAGTCTTCCCTCCTCTTGGATTTTTGAATAGTCTGTGAAGAATAGGACTTAGCTCTTCCTTAAATGCTTTGTAGAATTCCCCTGTGAAACCATCCAGTCCAGGACATTTGTGTGCTGGAAGTTTTTTTTTTTTTTAATTACTGCTTCAATTTTATCAGCTGTTATTGGTTTGTTCGGGCTCTCTGCTTCTTCCTCATTGAGTTTTGGAAGATTATATTTTTCTAGAAATGTGTTCATTTCACCTAGGTCTTCAAATGCCTTGGCATATAGTTCTTCATATAGTAATTTCTTACAATCCTTTGTATTTCTGTGGTATAAGTTGTAATCTCTCCTCTTTCATTTCTGATTGTGTTTATTTGAGTCATCTCTCTTTTTTTCTTGATATGTCTGCATAAAGAACTCACAGGAGTCTACTGTAAGAAGACAAGCAACCCAATTAAAAATTGGCAAAGGACTTGAACAAACACTTCTCCAAGGAAGGCATACAGAGGGTGCAGAGACATATGAAAAGACACTCATTATTGCTAGCCATCAGAGAGACGTAAATTAAACTCACAATGAGATACCACTTTACACTGTTGAGAATGGCCATCATAAACAAAGCAACAAACAACAAGTTTGGCAAAGTTCTGGAGAAAAGAGAACCCTAGTGCACTGTTGGTGTGTTTGCAGCCTGGTGGAACCTAGTGCAACTATATAAAACAGTATGGAATTTCCTCATAAAACTAAAAATGAGACTGTCTTTTGACCTAGCAATAATACTCCTAGGATTATATCCTAAGAACCTTGAAACACAAATCTAGAAGAACCTATGCACCCCAACATTCATAGAAGCACAATTTACAATGGCCAAGTGCTAGAAGCAACCTAAGTGTCTATCAATAAATGAGTGGAGCAAAAAGCTATGGAACATTTACACAATGGAATTTGTAAGCAGCAGAGAAAAAGAAGAATATTTTATGCTTTGCAACAGCATGGATGGATCTGAAGAACATTATGTTAAGTGAATTAAGTCAGGCGGTGAAAGATAAATACCATATGATCTCACCTTTATCTGAAACGTAATTAACAAAACAAACAAGCAAGCAAAATATAACCAAACACATTGAAGTTGGGAACAAGCTGACAGTGACAAAGGAGGGAGAGGGGAGGGGATAATGAGGGATAAATATGAAGGATTTAGAGGGACAACTGTAAAGGACACATGGACAATAACAAGGGAGTTTGAAACAGGGGAGAGAGGTGAGAAAGGCTTAAGTGGTGGGGAGGGGTGGGGAGAAAAAACAGAAAACTGTACTTGAACAACAATAAAAATCAAAAGTATTTAATAAAGAAAACAAAACATTTGGTTAATAGTTCTATGTTATCCATTGTAACACTAATTATTTTTTCTTTTATCTATCTATTTTGCCTTTGTTCTTACTCAGGTGCATATATATCTTCTGGAATCTTAAGCTTGTTTTCCTTATTTTAATACACTTTCATGAAAATGTTTTTAACCATCCAGATCTTCTGTTGCTCTAGATTCAAAATGGTTAATAGATCACCATGTCCCATAACAGGGGTTGCATTATCAAAATGCCATTGAGGACCAGCACAATCAATAGGTAACATGAACAAAAGAAGTGCACAATAGGTCTTAGAGTGCTGAGAAGCCAATTAATTTAAAAATATCCTCCCAAACAAAAGGAATGTAACTGTAGGACAAAAGGTGACAAGTTTATGCTCTCTGTCTTGGAAAATAGGATTCCAAATCTAGATATAAGCATACAAAACACCTCAGAACATGTCCTCTATTCATCTTCCCCCTTATCACTATTCTCAAGTAATGACAAGTGCAATTTCCAAATAGGTAGGGACTGTCAATCCTCCATTCCCCAACCCTCAATACAAGCACACACTTTGGGGTCGAACCAGGTTATTTTCAGTATATAAATCTTTTTTCTTTGTTTTTATGAGGACGTTCCTTCCTGTCATCTTAGTATCCTCTTCAGCTGATTAATTATACTGTGAGCTCCCATATATTGTTCCCTGTTCATAACTTAGTTTGAAGATGCTATCTTTGCATTGCAATTATTTATTAGTGTGAGCTTCTTAAGATATGCTCCAAGCTTCTCGGAGAAAGGGACTATGGGTTCTTCTCTTGTTAAATCATGGTACCTATTTTAGTGCCTAGTACATGTTTAATGAACATATGGATAAATTTGTTCTGCATTTTATCGGGTTGGGCAAAAATTTCATATTTTTTCATAAAAGAAAAGACATATTTTTCATTTTCACCAACAACTTTATTGATACAGATATTTTGAGTATGTTAGGTATCTACCACATGATATAATGTTGATTCCTCTAAATTTTGATTTGAGGACTACCAACTTCAACTGGTCTACCTGGTTGTGGAGTGTCATCCAGTGAGAAATTTCTAGTGTGAAATTTTGCAAACCATTTTTGACACATTCAGTCAGTCACAGCACTTTCTCCATACACTGCACTGATCTGTCTTTTTTTGTTTGTTTGTGTTTCACTTGTATTTTTACCTTTTGAAATGATAAAGTGTAATATGCCAATAATTTTGTGTATTTTCCTCCATCTTCAATATTCACATGGCGACAAAAAATTACCAATTTTGATGGTTTTTTATTTATTTATTTTTATTTAATTCTTGTTCAAATGCAGTTTTCTGTCTTATATTACCAGCCCTGCCCCACCAGTGCTCCGCACCTCCCTCCCATTTCCTCCCCCCAACTTAGTTATTGTCCATGTGTCCTTTATACTTGTTCATGTGAGTCCATCCCCTTTTCCCCTGTGATTCTCTCCCCTCTCCTCTCTGGTCCCTGTCAGCCTGTTCTGTATTTCAGTGTCTTTGGTCATATTTTGCTTGCTTGTTTGTTTTCTTGTTTAGATTCCTGTTAATGGTGATATCATATGGTATTTGTCTTTCACTGCCTGGCTTATTTCACTCAGCATAATGCTTTCCAGTTCCATCCATGATATTGCAAAGGGTAGGAACTCCTTCTTCCTTTCCATAGAATTCCATTGTGTAAATGTACCATAGCTTTTTGATCCAGTCATTTACCGATGGGCATCTAGGTTGCTTCCAACTCTTGGCTATTGTAAATTGTGCTGCTATGAACATCAGGGTGCATAGGTTCTTTTGGATTGGTGTTTCAGGGTTCTTAGGATATACTTCTAATAGTGGAATTGCTGGGTCAAAAGGCACGTTCATTTTTAGTTTTCTTAGAAAATTCCATACTGTTTTCCATAGTGGTTGTACCAGTATGCAATCCCACCAACAGTGAACTAGAGTCCCCTTTTCCCCACAACCTCTCCAGCACTTGTTGTTTGTTTCTTTGTTTATGATAGCCATTCTGACTGGTGTAAAGTGGTATCTCATTTTGCTTTTAATTTGCATTCCTCTGATAGCTAGTGATATTGAGCATCTTTTCATGTGTCTCTGGATCCTCTGTATGTCCTTCTTGGAGAAGTGTCTGTTCAAGTCCTTTGCCCATTTTTTAAATTGGGTTGCTTGTCTTCTTTGAGTGGAGTCATGCTAAATGCATGCTGATATAGCAGCTGTCACAATGCAATCTACAAAATTGTTGTAAAAGAGGTTAAAAACAACTAAGCACTTGTAGACCCATTTTATGAGAATAAAAAACAAACTTTTTTTGCCAACTCAATACTTTGTTTATAAGACAAGGAATAATATTAACATTTTGTTTAATGTTTTTGTTCTAAAACCTGGACTCTGGTGTTCAGCTCAGAAAAATTCACAGTGCTCATCTATTTAACAAATGTTTCATAATGTTAGTAACACTCAACTATTGAAAATCATCTCCAAACCTTAGGTTCTTTTTGTTGCAGAAGGATCAAGTGTGTAGATTGTAAACAGGGTCAGAATAAAGACTTCTACTTAGTGAGAAAATTTTATGAATTATAACACAGTTAGTGGAAATTTCACTTCCATTCATTTAGTACAAGATTTTGGAAAGACGATTTACTTTTATTTCTCATCCTGTTCAAAGAAATTAAGGATGCCTACTTTATCAAGTTGCTGCCAAAGAATAATTAGGCACTTGACTCAAAAAGTTGGCACAGGGCCCTGCACTTTTTTATTGACCTCCTTCACAAAAAGAAAAATGGCTTCCTCTTCCCTCTACCCCTCTGTTTAGGAGCTGTATAGTATGAACATTGTCCTTGACATCGTGTTTTCTAAATAATATTTTCAGAATCCAAGCCAGGTATGGGTATTTTTTAAGATTTTAGAGAAAATATTTCAAATGACAGCTTCACCTAAAAATGATTTGCTAGTTAGACCTAGTTCCAATTCAATTGCTCTGCTCACTTGAAATTCTAGGTGTGTTCTTAATCATCTCAGGAACAAAAATCCCAGGTATGATATTGATATGGTGTTAGAGTGTCCTTCACAGGAAAGGACAACATTTCCCATTCATGGGAGAGAGAGAACAGGGATGCTGCTGTCAGATTCTAAACTAACATGCCTGGTTGGGTTTAGGACGTAAAGCAAGATGATGTCTTGGGGTTTGGGATATTTTGAGTTTGAGTTGTCCACTGACCATCTTCAAATGGAGGAGTAGTCAGAGAAAGATTTTTTAAATCATACTCCATTGAAAATAATACCAGGGAGAAAAGAAGAGAATAGTTACTTTTATAGAATTAATAGTTCTCATTAACCCAAACAAACTCTAATACCTTCATCTTCACTGGTCTAAATTTCTTTGCTTCTGGAAATTCATGAGGAGCATCTGAGCAATAAATAACAAAGCCTAACAAAGCAGAACAAAACACAAAACAGCTGCCAGCTGGTTTTATGCTTAGACAGGAAACCAGGTGCTAAGCAAATATAACCAGAATTCCAAATTTAGTTAACTTTTTGAAGTAAAATATTTTACTGTGTCTTGAGATTGCAGTATCTGGCCAGGCTGAGTAAAAACACCTTAAATCCATCACCACATACAGAAAAATATAGTATGCATCTAAAAGCACCTAATATATCATAAATAGCTCTTTCACGGATTTCGACCCCATTCCAAAGCCAAAATTTATCCAGCAATACACATTAGTATTGTTAAATAACAACAACCAAAAGCTAGCACATTGCTGTGACTCATGTTCCAAATCTGGCCTTGGTTCCCATGCTCCAGTTACCATGCTATGTTGGATCCTCTTGGTGTGACTTCTCAAGTCTTGTCTCTGACTGCTGTGTCCGATATATGATATTACAATTCCTACTCACTCTGAATTTAACGCATTTGAAAAATGAAAATCTGATGTCAAACATGAATGTGAGAAGATGTATTAGATATGAAGTATATACCTTCATTCCAATTTATTGACTTGCTAAGAGGAAACTTGTACCTTGAAGAACATTTCAAATATTCTAAGCATTCACATAAGCAATCCTAGAAAAGTTTTTTTTTTTCCAATGAATTTCCTTTGTGGTAGCTTATAGACTGTTTTAGTAAGCCTGTTCAACTCTTGGAGTACTTGTTAGCATTACAGAAGAACAAACATCTACCCAATTATAGTATATCTGTCATTCTTAACCGCTTACTTTTTCTGACTATTGCTTTGATTAGAATTAACCTATTATAGTATGACTTGATATTTGTATTGTTCATATCTTTGAATTTAGTATATTTTTCAGGAATCAAAAATTGGGCACATAAGCATTAAACTTCTCTGTTTGAGGACAACTTTGATCTCAGTATAAGGAACTGTTTCATTTTTAGCATTTAGAGACTGTGATAAGGTCTGTGTCAGTGCCCTTGTAAAATCAAGTCAAATATGATTTTTAATCAAATTAGAGAATTAATTAGGACAATGAAGTTGCAAATTTTCCTTAGTATTCTGCCCTAAGTAATGAGTGGATGGCTGCCATTTGTCTCACAATCCCAAGTTTTCACATCAATGTTCAATAGTTATTTATTTTTGGAACTGAAAAAGTTTGCCAAGAGTTAGTCCCTCATTTTTGAATGAGGACTTTGAAATCACTCAGAAAGCTAGTGGAAAAGCTGGCAAAAAAAATCATATCTCCTAAAGTCTCATTTTAGATATAATGTCTGAGAAGTTACTAATAACTTAGAAAACCATGGCATACTAATGCAGATCTTATCAATTTGCTCATATTACAAAAAGAAAATATATATATTTATGTATTTCCATGTGTACATGTGTTTGTGCACATATGCTAAGATATTATCTTAAGTATGAGATGACTTACAATAGTGGCTTGAGGATTTCTGTTATTAAAAATTACTGAGAATCAATTATTGATAGATATGTATTTATTGCCATTTTATAAATAAGCAGAACAGGAACAGAATTGTATATACAGAGAATGTTTTGTTAGTTGCCAGATGGGAGGGGGTTGGGGGTAGGTGAGAAAGTGAAAGGATTAAGAGGACAAGTAGGTAGTTACAGAAGAGTCATGGGGATGTAAAGTGCAGCATAGAAAATAGGGTGGCCTAAGGACATATATGCAGGACTCATGGACATGGACAATCCCCATATGAAAGATTGCCTGAAGGAGTTAGGGGGCTGAATAGAGGGGGGCAAAATGGAAACTACTGTAAGAGCATAAACAGTAAAATATAATGTAAAATTAATGAAGAACATTTCAAATACAGAACTTTTTATAAAAATTTTCATTCAGGCTTCAGGTGGAGTCCAGTAATATTTATTTTTTTCAGACTCCTTCTTTGAATTCTGGTGCAGATAGCCATGGATCATACTTTTAATTATTACCATCTTATAAGGTTGCTTCTTACCTTTACTGTGAGCAAATCTGTTACTTCAGGTCACATTTACACATTGTCAACTAAGCCATCCTTAGCTACCATTAACCATGGCTATTCACCAGAAAAGAGTGATGTGAATTTAGATCCTTGAGAATTGAGTAATACAGCATTTCAGATTTTAATTAAAGAGATCTGGAAGGCCAAATTATGACAGCTAGACTCGGAGCATATTTGGGATAGTACTTTCATTAAATTCTACCTCTGGGTCTTTGAAGTCAAGGGGATACAATGATGGAAGGGGCCTGGACTTTAGAAACATAACAACGTATTTGTACTCATTTTATAGTTAAAATATATTTGGCATCAGGCTTTAAAGGAAGTTTACAAGTTTAAGTTCTGGCCCTACTTATTTTATATTATGAAATGTGTTGTTTTATATAGTTCAGGTATGGATTAGAGGAGAGAGAGGAAGTAAGGAGCTAAACCACAGAGTCTGGTCTGTGTTTAAGGATTGGTGAGAATGAAAACTTAGACTTATTTCAAGGTTAACTTTACTTTTGTTTATTCTCAAAATAGTCAAGAGCCAGAATAATGGGTGTTATATTTACAAGAAAAGAAATGTCTCCCCTTTGACTCCTTCATGGAATTTGTATTCTCATGGAGTTTGTGTGAAGTTTGAAGATCTTAATATTTTACGCAGAAGATGTCTTTTGAGTATAAGGACCTCAGAATTGAAGATGTGCTGTATTTTAAACTCCTACAATATTAATATCCACAAACTATTTACACAAGACTGAAAAAATAATAGAAAGAAAGAATTCTGTTCCTCAGTAAGACATGTCCTACACATATCAGATTAAGGATCTAGTCTTTGAAATGACAAACAGGGTGGTCTCTTCTTTTCAGTACTTGTGCTATAAGATCTGGATTTTTTTTCAGTGTTTCTAGAGTCACACTGGGAGATCTGCTCCTACACCCCAAGTTTCTTATGTTAAATTTTTCAGAGCACAGAACTTTAAATCAAAGTTGTTGCCATTTAGGTGAAAGTAGAATTATGCTGCTGTGGTCTGAAATAGCAGAATTTTTTTCTATGACTGAAGAAATCAGTCATAGAAATTTTAATTAAGTGGAATTCAAGTACTTTGGAGATCCTGAATTGTGCAATCCCTCTTCTCCACATTGCCACCTACAATTTTTCTTCTATGAGTTTTACTTTTTTCTGTCACCCCAGATGATTCTTTTGTTTCTGAAATCCTACGGTAGATGTGCCACATCTGTGTTTGTGGAAGGGGAAGTAAAGGTTGCACGAGGGTGTTGGTAGTATAGAAGTACTTAAAGAGGGGCCTCCTGTAGGGACAGAGATGCCTGGACACTGAACTAGAAATATCCATGAAGAAAGACTATCTAAAAAATAAATACTAGTTACATAATATAGGTTCATCAAACCTGTTCTAAGTTTATAGAAAAAAAAGGACACCACAGTTAAGATTATTTTATTTTAATTGTTGTTCAAGTACAGTTTTCTGCCTTTCATTCCCATCCCAGCCCATCCCCCCAACCCTCCCCACCTTCCTCCCATTTCCACCCCCCCTTTTTTTCTGTCCATGTGTCCTTTATACTTATTCCTGCAAACCATTCCCTTTTTCCCCTGAAATTCCTTTCAATCTCCCCTCTGGTATATTGATAACACTACTGACTTTACCTAGAAAACAAAGCTACACATTTTACTTCTAAATTATAACTATTATTTAAATGCTCACACAGAAGCATTACTTGTAGATGCCTGAGAACTCACCAGTCTTTTTATCTCACTTATATCTTTCATTTGAATCTGTAATGTTTTAAAAATCAAAGACTTTGCAGTTTCAAAAATAAAAAAACATTGCAGATTCAAAAATCAAAGACATTGCAGATTCAAATGTAAGATGTGAGTGAGATAAAAAGACTAGGTGAGTTCTCATTCATCTACAAGAAATACTTCTGTGTGAGCACTTAAATGATAGTTATAATTTAGAAGTAAAATGTGTAGCTTTGTTTTCTAGGTACAGCCAGTGTTATCAATGGCATTGGCAATGGTCCCTTTGCCATGTTGTAGACTTGTGAGTGGAGACAGGAAAGGAAAGGGGTAGCCTGTAGTTTCAACTAAATAGGTTCATGTAGAACCTCCATAGAGGTCATGAGAACTAACCTGCCATTCCTGCTAAGTGGCTTAAAGAAAAACTTGATTCCCAGACTTTGGGTTATTTGGGGTATGTTATATTAGCATGTTCTCAATAAGAAATTTCAGCTGCTATGCATTGGTCTCTTATTCTAAAAGTGGAAAACATTATTTGACAACTCATGTATTAATATTAAAATCCCAACAGTCCCTGGCTCTTTTCTTTGCAAGTATCAAACTGTAAGATTGCACATAGACACACTATTGAAAAGGACAGTTAAGGGACACCAAGATTTAAACTAGGTACTTAAATCTTAGTGCATTAGAAGGTTCCCTTAGGTGCAGTTGGCATGTTGTTTTATTACCTAATAAATGTTAAACTCTTTGTGTATTCTGCAAATGTCATATTTGTCATGTATGCAGAATATCACTTTGTTTGTGGTATCCTATACATGAATGTGGTATATTTAGGGTGGATTTCACTTGATTTACATATTGATCTCATAAATTCTTCCGTACTTTGTCTGTTTTGGACTTTAGTTACAAGGAACAGCTGCTTTAATAAGAGTGCCTTGATTAAAATCTGATGTAGCTACTTCCCAGTAAATTGACTTAATCTCAGTTTGAGCAATTAACTTAATCTTTAAAGCCCCAGATTTTCAAAATATAAAATTGAGATAACAGTAAATAAAAATTAAGAGAGCTTGTTTATATAAAACACTTAGCACATATTAAATGCTCATCAAATGAAAAGTATTATAAAATGTTATTTGAATTACCCATTACCCTGAACTATCTAGATCATACCTCAAATCTCTCAAACAAATAATAATAATTAAATAATAATAATTATTAAAAGACAACAAATATATTGCTTATTAAATTCTAGACACTGTTTTAAGAGCCCCATTTATACATCAAGTCATTAAGCGTTACTTACACAACCCTCTGAGGTAAGAACCTTATTGTTGGCATTTATAGATGACAATGGGAACAAGAAGTCAAAGTAATGGTGTCTTTCTCCATCTCAAGGCTTTCTCCCAGGCTTCTGCTTTGACACTTATGGTTAAATGGTACTCTTTATGGCCTTCAGTTATGTTCAGTGTTTGGACCAAGACAAATAACCATTAGAGAAAAAAAAAATTTAGTTTGATTAAAATAATTTTAAAATATTTTTATATTTAAGAAACAATATTATTTGATTGTTTTCTTTCCAAATACAGTGAGGGTGATGTGTAGAAACCAAATGCCAATTTGCCAACCTGGGCTACAAGTTTGTTATGACTTCTAACAGAAGCCAGGTTCATTGCACTGATTAAATAAACATTGGCTTTGATTTGGCAGCAAAATTATGTCCAAACGCACCTGATTGACCTCAGTTCTACTGAGATTTCTCCGTTATGCTTGGAACAGGATGGTCAGTCTTCCAGTGGTTCAGCTCCCAGAATTCTGGTTCTAGGGACCAGTCAGCTCCCAGAATTCTTTTTCCCTTTGCTGGGCTCCGGGGAGATGGATTTTCCAACACTTCTGCTCTCTGGGTAGCTTGGAATGCATATTGGTTATTATTCGACCTATTTTGTGTATTGAATTGTAAGTTGTTAGTTTCCTTTTGTGCCTTTTTAAAAATTGCTTCCTGGAATTGTGTGACTTAGATATTCTGCTTCTAATAATACATTTTATATCTTCTAACAATAAATTTTACATCTTCAAAAATCTCCAAAGTGGTTACAATGAAACTTGCAAAAATGTAAAGTTTGCAGCTTAATTTTTATATGGGAATAGTTTTAATGTTTAATTGTGTGACACAAATTTATACATTGAGTCATTATTTTTTTAGTCAAATTTATTTTTTGTTTAAAAAATTTAAATTATTCTATTGTTGTTCAATTACAGTTGTCTGAATTTACTCCCTCCCTACCACTCCCCCCTACCCCAGCAATTCCCACCTCCCTCCCTTTCTTCCACTCCCCTACTTGGTTTTGTCCGTGTCCTTTATAGTTGTTCTTGAAAACCCTTCCACCCTTCCCTCCATTATCCCCTCCCCACCTCCCCTCTGGTTACTGTCAGATTTTTCTTAATTTCAGTGACACTGGTTGTATTTTGCTTGCTTCTTAGTTTTGCTGATTAGGTTCACAAATGCAATTTTAAAAGGGTTAGGGTGGGCGGGGATAGGAGGAAGCTCTGGCTGGCCTTTGCCAAGACGGACATCCTCACAGTAACCTGAGTCCCAGGAAGAGACCACCAATGCTGTATTGCTTCTTTGTTCAGAGGGCACCAATCCCCAGCTCCCACGGGGAGCCAAGGACAATAAAACCCCACTACATTCCCTGCTTGGGTGTGACTTCCACGGCCTCATCCTGCAGACCATGGAACCTCACCCCGGTGCACAAACCCCAACAAAGCTCTTTATTGCCTATTTTATGGCTGATTGGCATTTCTTTCTCTGCGGAGCCTAAGAAAAACTCTCAAAAAGTAAACCATATTTATCTATACCATCAGTCTCTTCCAGGTAGTCACTAACTGCCTATAAAAGACTACAGTGCAAGGCAATTTTGCCTAGCTATAATCTTTATTTGATTGGGTTTTCATTTTTATTTTAAAATGCCACCTGAATCTTCTTAATTCCCCTTCATTAAAATGTGTCTGTTTAAAATGCTTGTTGATCAGGGTCTCATTTACACACTCTTCCTTTCTAGGAATGAATTACCAACAGAATAGGTTGAATAAGCACAGGCCCAACCTCAGTGACATAAGGGACATACATTGAGGCAATAAACCTTGTTAACACCTACTGGGTCAAAGTCTGCTCAGCAAACTGGGAGAGAGAAGCCATGGGTGGCTCTTCACAACACAAATGGACTAGGTATGAGGGTTAGACAAACTGTTCCCTTCTTTGCAAAGACAACTTGAAGTTCACTTCTTCCACAAAACCTTTCCAGATTCATTCTCTCCCATCCTTTTTTTTCACCTTAGGCTGAAAATAATTTCTTTGACAAATATCCATAGCTCGAAAGTTAATTATAATAACAATAACTGTGCACTTACTGTGCACAGATTATCTTATTCAACCAAAAGTTTTAATTTATTTTTAATTGATTCTACATCTCACAGCACATGTCTGGCATACAGATAACACAATAAATTATTGTTGAAAGAAAAAAATAAATAGTGAGTGACATGGAACAGTGAAATACTTTCTTTCCATCTCACCTTAGTATTTCCATTTAATGATTTTTTACTTCAAACCCACATCTTGGTTTTCTCCTTTTTTCTCTCCACATTTTGCTCTCTCCCATAATATTCTAAAATTAGCATCTCTTTTTCATCCTTATATCTCATTCCTCAAAAAGGTAGAGCTTTGGGGCTAAATGGTGACTTCTACAGAGGTTTCCATAATGCCTGTATCTCTACTGCAATTGAAATGACCAAACCCAGGGATGTAGCCAACCAAAATCTGTGCACTGCTTTCTTTACAATGCAGCCCTGCTTATCCCATTTTTAAAGCTATGAACACCAGAGGTCTAAAGCTATCAACAACACTAGGTCTATAGGAGCTGCAGAGTACTGGAGCTCGAGGTGTCTGAACACAGGGAAGCATTACCCATGCACATCTATTTGAAGTCTCAGTAGAGCTTCCGAGCATCTGAAAAAGACAGGGGAGAAACTTCCCTGGGTAGAAGTAGAGCCAAGAGTAAGTTTTGGTGTTAGTTTTAAGTTCGATAGCNTTCCATTTAATGATTTTTTACTTCAAACCCACATCTTGGTTTTCTCCTTTTTTCTCTCCACATTTTGCTCTCTCCCATAATATTCTAAAATTAGCATCTCTGTTTCATCCTTATATCTCATTCCTCAAAAAGGTAGAGCTTTGGGGCTAAATGGTGACTTCTACAGAGGTTTCCATAATGCCTGTATCTCTACTGCAATTGAAATGACCAAACCCAGGGATGTAGCCAACCAAAATCTGTGCACTGCTTTCTTTACAATGCAGCCCTGCTTATCTCATTTTCAAAGCTATGAACACCAGAGGTCTAAAGCTATCAACAACACTAGGTCTATAGGAGCTGCAGAGTACTGGAGCTTCCGAGCATCTGAGAAAGACAGGGGAGAAACTTCCCTGGGTAGAAGTAGAGCCAAGAGTAAGTTTTGGTGTTAGTTTTAAGTTTGATAGCCTGTAGCATTGTTACCTAACAATGGACCAAGGGGGTATGATACACTATTACCAAAAGGAGCCCCCACTAGGTTTGTTTGTCTGCCGTCAAAGGAAAGATGTCTCTCAATGCCAAAGATTTGTGGAAAGGAAACAGAATGTTTATTTAAGGCTATACAGACTTAAAGTAGTGACCTAATGTGTTCATTAAAATATCAAAGTCATTTAGGATACCCACAGACACACACACACACACACACACACAGTCCTTCCTTCTCCCTCTGCCCTAATTTGGGGTAGTGTATCCGAGGAAAAGGAGTGTACTAAGGCTCCTGGCAACCACATGGTCCTCCCTCCACCAAAGCTGCTGGCAGGGGGTTCCACTCTGCCAGGATCACATGGCTGTCCCTTCAATGGCTGCTGCATCTCAGTTTAAATCCTAGCTCCAATCTTCCTGTGCAGCCCATTCCCAACTCCTCCCACAATCAACTACACTTGCCAGCACTCCCACATCCTTCTAGATTTACTGAGCTGCCATTGTGAGTCTAGGCAGGTGTGGCCCCATGATGTGGAGCCAATCATCTCCAAACTCTCATACAGGTAGGTGCTGTACCCAGAGGGAGTTGCCTCCCAGCTCCATCTTGGGTGGAAGTCACTCCCATTCCTCTGACTCAAAGAGTGGCCATAGCTATTTAACATATGTATGAAACCAGTTAAAGATTATAGATATGTTAAATGACCATGCCAGAGGTTATCTGCAAAGACTGTTGCTGTACAAAACAGCTCTCAATGGCCCTGCTCCATTTGTCCCTTCCCCCAACTCACGCCTGTGGCAGGGGGAAGGGGTCAGCACATACTGTATATCTTTCTAATATTTCTTAGACACCTTGAGTTCTAGACCCCATTCCAAACCCCTATTTTGGTCCTGCCTCTTGGCTGCACCCTGTTGCAGTATAGCTAATGGCTAATGTCCTCAGAAAAATATTTTTAGGCTATGCATCTTTGGTGATAAAATGAGGAAGAAATGTCCCAAAGTTGAAAAAGAGCTCTAAGTAATATGATACCTGTGATCATTGTCAATAGAAAGATGCCAACAAAAAGGGAGTAAGGCTAGGACCTCTAATTGTATCTGGTAAATCAGAAAAGATCATCATTACACAGGAAAAGGAAGTTCCTTTTATGTAGGTTAAGTTAATGAGGTTGATAAAATGGAAAGTATTGTGTCTGGTCCTCTATCAGCTAAGATGCCTTCTTCTCAAGAACACACCCAAAATGTACAAAATTCAACATTGCAAAATGGCACATTTTTCTAGCTTACATATCACTGCCCAGAAGAAATAATAATTAAAACAAACCATAATGTAAAAATCAAACATATTGGATGTTTGTAAAGAACAAAATACAGTATCTTAAATAATTATCTAGTCAAAGGTTAAATCAGACCTAGAAATACAAAAAAAAGACACACAAATAATTAAAAACTACAAAATACAAACATAACAACCAAATTTATTTTTAAAAGGCCTGGGTTCTCTCCGAAGCTATTATTGGGTACAAATTCATAGATATTTTGTAACCTTGGATATTTTACTGATAATAAAAAATAATAAAAATAAATTAACTAAGTATGCAATGTAAAAAGTTAGCAGAAGATAGAGAACATAAAGAAGCAGAATAGGTGAATTAATAAATAGAGATAAAATTAAGAAATTATATAGAAAATGCTAAAAATCAAATAAATTATCCAGACCTGCTTTGAAGATAAAATATATCCAATTGTTAATTACCTTAATAAAGAAAAAAGAACAAAATAAATCTATACATTTATAATATTTAAATATCTAATATGTATACAAAGAATCAAAAGACAATGTGTGTATAAATTTGTATTAATAAAAAAGAATTACCATTACAATAGCACTTTAAGAGAAATAATGGTAATTGAGAAGTTTTCTTAGGCTCCGCCAAGAAAGAAATGCCAATCAGCCATAAAATAGGCAATAAAGAGCTTTATTGGGGTTTGTGCACCGGGGTGAGGTTCCATGGTCTGCAGGATGAGCCCGTGGAAGTCACACCCAAGCAGGGAATGTAGTGGGGTTTTATTGTCCTTGGCTCCCCGTGGGAGCTGGGGATTGGTGCCCTCTGAACAAAGAAGCAATACAGCATTGGTGGTCTCTTCCTGGGACTCAGGTTACTGTGAGGAGGTCCATCATGGCAAAGGCCAGCCGGAGCTTCCTCCTATCCCTGCCCACCCTAACATTCCGACCTCTTTGATAGGATAAGGGGCGACTTGTTCGTCTGGCTGCTTCCTGCTGACTGGAGGAGTGTAGAGGGAAGGGCCTAGAGGTCAGCTGTTCCTAGTTTGCCAGGGAGGGGCAAGGAGGTTTGTGTCTGAAGCAACATCTAGTGAAAAGTAACCCTGGAAGCTTTGCGAATACTTTTCTGGAGGAATCTCAGGAAACAAGGGGCTGAGCATTAATAGTATGCAGATTATTATGATTGGCCCTAGGACTGGGGCCAGGGTGGTAAAAAATAGGAACATCACCATGGGGTTATTTCAAGAATGGTGGGGTCTTGGTGTAAGCTGTGGGGTCAGCACAGTCGGGAAGCAGGGGAAGGCTGAGGAGGAGTTAATGGTCCGCAGCAGCGTTCCATTGCACCAGAAAAACGTACCTGGGGGGCTGATAGTGGTTCCCAATATCTGCACAGTCTGGTTGCATGAGGAAGCGCCTGCAGTAGTGTAACATACTTTGGGACTGTTCATTATGTTTTGAAAGAGAGGTACATCCTTTAGGAAAAAAGGTGTCGAAGAGTTCATGACCTTGAAGGGAGTGGGTATGGGAACTGCCACAATGGGGGAGTGGTCAAGAAAAGCACATAGGAAACAGTCAGTGATGTTTCCCATGTCAGTGATATTGAAGAGCTGAATTCCTTGGCGTATGAGGCTTAGCCAAGAAAAAGGGGCACTCTGTTTTCTTTGTTGGATCTGTGTTTGCAAAGATTGTTCATGTGTTAATATGGTATCAGTTAATAGGGTTGTATTCCATCGTTCTGGAACAAGAGTTCAGTATATTTCAATGGAACTCTGGGGATACAAATATGAGAGGCTTTGGTATAGTTTTTCCTTCACTCCTTGTTCCCATCTAGAGTCCCATGGATCATAAATGGTAAAGCGCCACGACTGGAGAGTATTCCATGTATGGCATCTGCAATGGTGGAAGGGGCAGCCTCCATATGTGTCTGGCCAGAGTTTGCACTTACTTTTTGTCTGGTCATAGAGGAAGTAGAGAATGTGCAATCCATGCCTGGCAGTCCAGCCGTCTAGCCTTCTAAAGCTACTTTTGGGAGCAGAGAGATGGATGCAGAGCAACTAGTGGGAGGGCAGTCCGCAAAAGTGACAGAGTGAGAATCTACCTGTCTGTTTCTGTGATACATTTCATGTATGAAGAATCTCCAGATGTATTCGGTTTGTAGGTTCGGAGGGGTTTTTGGCAGGGATGGGTAAGCAAGAAGGAGGAGAAGGAGGATTTATAAAGACTTCATTGGGAGAACCTGGTGTTTTAGTAAAGTGGACTCGGGTATCTCCTATGGGCTGCGCTGACCACTTTCCTGAGGCAGGGGCTGGCTTAGGTGGGAGGGGCAGATACACACTGGCTGACCCACCAGTTTCACTGCTGTGGGAATGGTTAAAATAACAGTATGATTCGCTGTCCACTTGGGCTGGAGCAGTCCAGGTTGGAGTTCTTTGAGTAATACCTGGTCTCCAGGCTGTAAGAGAGTGACTGGGCCTGTCTCTGGACACCCCCCATAGGAGGAAGAACTCTGTCTGAGTGTTCACAGAGAAGATGCCAGAGGAAAGAGAGATAGGGCAGATAGGAGGCCAGAGGAGGAGTATATACTGGCAGGTTATGGTTAATAAGGAAAGGGCAGCCATACAGCAGTTTGAAAGGGCTAATTCCTGTTGGTAAGTTTGGTTAGGTGGGTTTTCAGGATACCGTTAGCCCGTTCTACTTTACCGGAAGACTGGGGATGATAAGGGATGTGCAGCTTCCAGGTGATGCCAAGGGAGGGGAAGACCTGCTGGATGATTTGGGAGATGAAGCCTGGGCCGTTGTCCGACTGGATAGAGGAGGGCAGCCCAAATCATGGGATGATGTGGTTGAGGAGGGAGTCGGCTACCGTATCCGCTGTTTCTCTTGTCGTGGAATAGGCCTCAGTCCAACCTGAAAACGTGTCAACAAAGGTTAAAAAGTAGTGGAATTTCTTGTGGGGAGGCATGTGCATAAAGTCGACCTGCCAATCCTGTCCCGGAGGTGTTCATGTAGTTGATGACCTGGGACCTGAGGCTTCATTCCTTCCTGGGCAGATGTCTGGAGCAGATGGCACATTTAGAGTGGACTTCCTTGATGGCTTGGAAGAGAGTAGGATGAATAAACAAGGGGTCTAGAAACCTCATCAGAGCTTTCAGACCAATGTGTAAAGATTGGTGAATTTCGGAGAGAAGTGCAGTGGCCTATTCTTGGGGTAGGGCTATTTTTCCATTGATGAAGACCCATCCCTCATTTCCTGGGTGCCCGCCCTGCTGGAGGAGAGTGGAGTATTCTCAGGGTGTATAGGCGGGGCGAATATCAGTGGTCAGAAAGAGGACGGGGTGTAGTGGGGCTTGTGCGGTAAGCTCTCGAGCTACAGCATCCACCCGGGCATTGCCACGGGAAACAGTGTCCTGTGAGGCCTGGCAACCCTTATAGTGTACCACTGCTATGGCAGTGGGTAGGTCTGTGGCCTGGAGGAGTTTGGCAATGAGGGAGGCATTAACAACAAGTGAACCTTTAGTAGTGAGGAAGCCTCTTTCCTTCCACAAAGCCGAGTGACTATGAACAATCAAGAAAGCATATTTGGAGTCTGTGTAGATTGTAGACGGTCTAGAGGCTCACCCAGGAAGTCTAGTACTTCTGGGCAAGAGAGGGCAGGCTCTATGTTCGTAGTGGGGGTTGGATTGAGGGTAGCTGGGTTGAGGCGAGGTGAGAGCTGGAGAGACAGGGCTGTCCCCTCCACAAACAGGAGGTGGAATTCCTGTAGATGGGAAGGGCTCAAAAGAGAGAGAGCTCAGTGGGATAGCAGGTCTGTAAGGCGATGAGAGGAAAATATGGTAACAGGTTGGCATAGAATGAGTTTGAGGGCTTCCTTCCTGAGGTCAGCCACGCTCCCTAATGCCCAGAGGCATGGCTGCCATCCACGTAGGGTAGGGTCAAGCAGTTTTGATAAGTAGGCAATTGGGCAGTATGTTGGGCCTACCGGTTGAGCTAAGACTCCCACCGCAATTCTCTGTCTCTTGTCTGTAAACGGATGGAAAGGACGGGAGGGATTGGGAAGACTCAGGGAGGGGGCATGTAACAGCGTGTCCCGCAGGATGGTAAAGGCTTTTTGCACTAGCTTGGGGGATGTGAGGGGGCCAGTAGGAGTGTCTTTGGCTGCTTCATACAGCAGCTTGGCAAGTAAGGCAAAGTTGGGGACCCAGGGTCTGAAAAATCCAACTCGCCCCAAGAAAGATAGAATTTGATCTCCTGTCGTAGGTGGTTGGAGATTACAGAGGAGCTGAGTGTGGTCCACTGTGAGACTATATGAGGTCTAGAACTGAGAAGTGGGTTGTATTAGGAGGAATGTAAGAAAGAATATTAGAGGGGTTAGGTTTGCATGATCTGAAGAGTGGTGCCTAATAATTGCAGAACATCCCATTCTAGGAGCGGAATAGGGCAGGAGGGTATGACGAGGAATGAATGGGAAAAGGGAAAGCCGTCCAGACTGCAACTAAACAGGGTCACCACGGGCTAGACGGAGTCCCGTCAACCCCCATGACTGAGATCTGGGAAGGAGTAAGAGGTCCTGAAAAAGATGGTAAAACAGAAAAGGTAGCCCCCGTGTCTACTAAGAAAGAGATGGACTTACCCGCTACCTGTAGCAATACCCTGGGCTCAGCAAGGGTGATAGGGGTCTTTGAGTCCGGGCTGCTTCACTCACCTAGGAGTCTGAGAAGTCCCAGAGTGACCAGAGAAGAGTCTGCACCTTGATCAGCTGGTCCCCCATGTAGAGACACCGGGGACGAGCCTCTAAGGGGACAGGCATCCCTCCAGTGGCCAAGCTGCTGGCAATCAGGGCAAGGCTTCCTTGGCTGGCCCAGAGCCCAGTGCCCTTTTTTGCCACACTTGAAACAGGCCCCCCAGTGGGGTGTTCTTTGGCCTGGACTTAGGCTTCACCCCCGTGCCGGTGTTTGTCACCGGCTGCAGGGCTGTTAGTATGGCCTGGGTTTGTAGGGTTACCTTTTTGCTGTAGGCAAGCCTAGTGGGCAGCCTCAGCCTCTGCTTCCCAGTTATTGAAAACCTTAAATGCCATATTTACCAGATCTTGGATGGGGGGTTGTGGGCCATCCTCAGCCTTTTCCAGTTTCCTTCTAATATCTGGGGTTGACTGGGAGATAACGTGAGTAGCTGGTACAGTGGCCCTAGCATTAGAAGCTGGGTAAAGGCAGGTATGGAGCACCATTGCCTTATTTAGTCTGTTGAGAAACAGTGCTGGATTTTTCCAGGGCCTTGGGTGACCTCTCTGAGCTTATTGTCATTGACTGCTTTCTGGGCAGGCAGATTGGTGCATACCTGCTATCAGGCACTCAACCATTTGGTCACAGCATCTCCAACCCACCTGTCCTACCTGGTAGCTTCAGCCTGGTTCTGCCTCTGGCACAGCTTCAGCCTGTACTGGCATTAGAGGATTGGTGGTGTGGGTTTGGTCTGCATGAGCCCTAGCTGCAGTCTGGATGCAGTTGCACTCGTCCTGGGTCATAGTGGAAGTTAAAATGATGTGCAGGTCATGCCATGTGAGGTCATAAGCCTGGGCTAGGTATTGGAATTCTTTGATAAAATTGGTAGGGTTAGTGGAGAATGAGCCTAGGCATTTTTCAATTGAAGAGAGGTCAGCTAGTGAAAAAGGAACATGGACCCGAACTACACCTGCTCCTGCCACTTCCCGGAGGGGGCAAATGCGGGAGTCTAGGGGCTCTAGATTCAGTCAGGTCAGACCAAGTTTGCGAGCTGACCAGGGAAGAAAGGTCTTCAGAGGGAAGGGGGAGAATCCGGCTGAGAGGGGAGGGTGGGGCTGGAGTAGCCCATTGGCGGGAACTGATAAGGGGAGGAGAAGGAGGAGGGGTAGCAGGGTCTTCAGGGGGAGGGGAGAATCTGGTTGAGAAGGGAGGGCCGGGCCTGTAGTGGCTGCTAGCAGAGAGCTGATAAGGAGGAGGAGGGGTAGCAGGGTCTTCAGGGGGATCAAAAGGGTGGGGGAAGGCTCTGGGGCAGCAGGCTTAAGAGGCTGGAGGGGGTCAGGTTTCCCTTGGGCAAGGAGAACTTGCCAGGAAGCTGGGTGGGAGCGCAAGGCCCAAAAGCTCTGAATGTAGGCAACCTCAGACCATTTGCCAGTCCATCTGCAAAAATTATTTAGGTCAGTAAGGGTAACAAAATTAAAAGTGCCTTTAGGAGGCCAGATCTCACGATTATTGAGCTGATATAACGGCCAGGCCATAGTGGATAGAAAAATCAGTCGTTTTTGCTTGAGGCCAAGATCAATTACTTTCAAATTTTTCAGAAGGCACCCTACAGGTGATTTAGGATCTGGCTTGGACTCCTGCTCCTCCATTCCTGGTCTCACCAGGAGCAGCAGAAGGGAATTGGCGTCCCTCAACCCAATCTGCCCATCCGGTCGGTAAAAATGAGGATCTAGGCCCAGGGACGTCTCCTCTGGTACCTACAGCCTCTCAGCGGGAGGAGGGCAGTCCCTCCTGGAAGGGTCACCTCGACGACGCAGAACTGAGATTTGGTGGAGAGCAGTCTCTCCAGCAGACGGGGCCCAGAATCGGTATTCGGGGAACAGAAACTTAAGGACAGCGGCACTTACCCTGGTTCTTACTCTGGACTGGTGGGGTGGGCATGAGGCTTTCTCGGGGAGTAGGGAGAGGAGTGGTCTTCAGCAGACAACAACCCCTCCCAGGTTTCAGCACCAAATGAGAGGTTTTCTTAGGCTCCGCTGAGAAAGAAATGACAATCAGCCATAAAATAGGCCATAAAGAGCTTTATTGGGGTTTGTGCACCGGGGTGAGGTTCCATGGTCTGCAGGATGAGGCCATGGAAGTCACATCCAAGCACGGAATGTAGTGGGGTTTTATTGTCCTTGGCTCCCCGCGGGAGCTGGGGATTGGTGCCCTCTGAACAAAGAAGCAATACAGCATTGGTGGTCTCTTCTTCGGACTCAGGTTACTGTGAGGATGTCCATCTTGGCAAAGTCCAGCCAGAGCTTCCTCCTATCCCCGCCCACCCTAACAGTAATAACACAAGAAGGAACTGTGGATCAGGGCAGTCTAAAAGCTATGGAATCTGCCTTGTTTATCAATCTGCCTACTTAGTGTCTCAAAGACATCTCAAATCACATGTCAAACTGAACGACTAATTTTTCTCCCAGTAACCCTGGCCCACTCACAGGTTTCTCTCAGCTCAGAAAATGACATGTTTTTACTTCATTTTTTTCAGGCTAAATACCTTGAAGTCATCTTTAATATTTTTTCCTCCTGTGAAGGAAGCTCTATAGTCATTCGCATTGTATCTGGAGTTTCACCTCTAATTACCACTGCCCTTGCCCACTCTTAGCTAGATTATTGTAACCAGTTTCCTTCCTGATCTTTCTGCTTTGGCCCTGGATTTCTTTAAAATATAACTATATCAGATTAATGATTACAACTCTTTGCTGTTTATCTGGCTCAGGGTGAAAGTCAAAGTCTTTACCATCTCCTTCAGTTGCTATGTGTACTGGTTCCCAGTTCCCTCTCTGACTTGCCTCCCCTCCCATTCTTTCCATCACTCCCACACGTGTGCTTTACATCCATTGCCTGTGGGAGTGAGTACCAGTAAAACCTTCTCCAGGCTCATTTGAAAATATGTATCCCAAACTTTAAAAAATATGCATATACTTTATCACAGCATTTTTCTGAATGTATAACATAACCACAAGTGTGCACAAATAATATTTGTAAGAATAGTCATTATAGGGCTATTTTAATATTAAAAAATAAAAAGTTATACATTTAAACATCTGATCAAAGTCATAAATGAATACTTTAAATTATGGTATATACATTTAAAAGAATTAAAATTGTTGGTAAAAATCACATTTTATTATAATGGAAGGTTTTTACTATGTGTTTTGCTATATGTTTGGGTGACTATGTTAAGATAAAACATAGAGAATATAATTTGACTATTAAATACAAACATATTGCATCATTTGTTATAAAATGCCATCTTGATGGGGGAACTCAAGAGTTTTTAGAGGAGAACTTTCTAACCTGAGTATTGTATTTCTAGGCATCATTTTAGTTCTGTTGGAACTGCAAACTATGGTTTGAGATATGCTTGCCCTTCCTGAGGTCGTCCCAGATTTTCAGATCCAGAATTCTGAATAAAATTACAGGAAGTTCTCACTGTTGTCAATAGTTTCTGGGACTGTAGGAAAAATAATGTATAACAAAACCAATTTTACTATAGGTTGATTGACATGAATAGGAATAAAGTTCTTTTTGCACCTTATCAGTGTCATAATGAAACAATGTTGAATGAAATGAGATTAGTTGAGGACCTGCTGTACTTTATACCTTTTTGTAGTTTAATTTTTGGCTTTTCATGATATCACTATGCTTTCAGTTATAGCAAGAAAGGTGAATGTTATATCATTCACACATATATCCCACAGTAGCAAATCCTAATTGAAAAGATGAACATGATAAGAATGGCAACATAGTCTTTAAAAACATGCTCTGAATTACAAGGCATCTTCATAATTAAAACTTGTATGAATGCTAAGTTCACAACCAAGACCTTGCATAATTTCTTGAGTGTGGGAATGACAACTCTTATTTTGGAAGATATGGTGATATTTCACAGTACCAAGAAAACATGGAGCTTCAGTTTTACTAAATGTTCCAGTAAAACTCTGTGTCTGTTCTAGAAGACTTTATTTTTGCATGTCTGTAGTTATATTGTACACTTGTGTATTTTTTAATTTTTCTATTACACTTTATATTCAATATAATTTTGTATTAGTTTAAATGATGATTAGACAATCCTCTATATTACAAAGTAGTTCCCCTGATATTGCAAGTACCCATCTGGCTCCACACATCACTATTACAATATTATGACTGTATTACCTGTGCTGTACTTTACATTTCCATGGCCACTTGGTGACGACCAAATTGCACTTCTTAATCCCTTCACTTTTTTCACCCAGTCCTCCCACCCCCTCCTCTTTGGCAACCATCAGTTTGATCTCTGTATCTATGCATCTGTTTCTATTTTGTTTGTTTATTTTCTTCTTCAGAGTCCACATATATAAAATCTTATGTTATTTTTCTTTCTCTGTCTGACTTATTTCACTTTGCATAATACCCTCTAGGTATATCCATGCTCTTGCAAAAGGTAAGATTTCACTAATTAGAATGGCAAAAGTTAAAGACAGAGAAAGAACCTTAAAAATATCAGGAGAAATACAATTACCTAGAAGGTTATAATGGGATATTTGTGTATTTTTTATTCTTCATTTCCCATAAAAGGATTTTAGAATTTATGTGGTAAAGATCTTTTTAGAGCTGATTTCATTATGTTTGACCATTGGCAAGTAATCTAGCCCTTTTTAGACTCAGTATCTTTATTATTAAAGTAGAGGCTTAGAGTTATTCTTTGTATTATTTTGTAAAAACTTAGTTTAACTATGAGAGATTGTAGTGAAAAATAAAAATATATTATACAATTCTCTCTGTCTCCTCCTCTCTCCCTTTCTCCAATTTTTATTGTTATTGTTAATTTCAAGAGCAGATTATCTTCTAAAAACCATATAGTATCTGGCGTGATACTCAGTGAGTGATATAGTATATAAACTGAAAAAATATATATATTATATATTACATATTATACATTAATATATTGACTGTTATATATATATATATTAATATTTTAAATATATGTTGAATGAAAATTTGAAATCTAGACCAAGGGTGATAAGTTATTTATTAATGTTAAATATATAGTAATAGCATTTATTGAGCAACTACTATTTATTTTGCCAGAGAGCTAGGTACTTTACATTCATTATTATTCATACTAACAAAAAACTTTCAAAGCTAGGGTCTTACTCCTCATATATCAATGAAGGAATTTGAGCTTAAGTTTCAAAATTAACTATATATATATATATATATATATATAGAGAGAGAGAGAGAGAGAGAGAGAGAGAGAGAGTGTTAGCAAATGTCAAAGCTAGAATCTGAGTTCAAGGAGACTAGCTCAGCAGCTACTCCAATTCCTATCACTTTCCCCACCCCAGGTAATCCATTCTAACTATCTTAGGAAGATAATATTGTGACAATTTAAAGAATGTTTTCAAAATTTTTTAAATTATCTAATTAATTTTGTCAGCAAACTTACCTCAGTTCATCTGGGAATAAAAGTATTTTGATCAACCAAAATCCAATTACCTTGATCATATTGTACTAGTTTAAACTACATTTAACTGATGTAATTGAAAATATTATTAAAAATCTATTATATGATATTGAGTCATAGTTTATAAATGCCATCCATAATCAATTAAAATTGCCGATGTTTATATGGAAATCTGCCCTTGACTTCAGGGAGATGATTTGTTTACATTCTTTACTGCACTATTCCTGAGTAATTAAGGTCTTGCTTTGAGCTAATCTGTTCACTGCTGGACTTCAGAACTCTTCCTCCTGGTGACAAATGTCAAATAGCGCCACCAAACTTCTATTCACACCAGTCAAAAGCACATTCCTCAACTGAGGAGAAGCCAGTATAAAGACATATGCTAATAAGAAGCCCTGGATAGCAGAAGAAAGGACAGGTGTAGCTTGGTATTTCCATTTGGTATTTTCTTCGGTCAGGTTCCGTATTGGGTTCTGTGTATACCACTGAATAGCAAGAGAGACTGAAGATAACTCAAGAGAGCTGTTTCATTTGAAAAAAAAATTCTTGAAATTTTAAGACCAAAGATGACCACAGAACAGTGGATGTCTTAAAGGGTGAGAGGCAACCTTCCTCATTTCTCATCAGTACACATTTACACTTCTACAATCACATCTACATCTCTAGGACACCAGCATACCAGGCACTGTGTTACTTTGAAGCCCTATCGGGTATTGCAGTTGAGTCCAGATAACCAACCCCAAGCTGATATAGCATTCCCGGAAGCACTCAGAGCGGCAAAGTCTGATAACACAGCAAAAGTTAAAATCCAGGAGAGGTAGAGCCTAGGAGAGAAGACCTGGGTACAGAGGAAAAGAAAAGAAGCCACAGATCTCCAGAGTGAGCAATGAGGTAGCTGATGTGAAGTGCTTGGGCTTACTGGGTTATGCCCTATCAGTATTTCCCGGTCAGGCTTAGTGGACATTTTAGGGCTTTCTCTGGGCTTTTGACTTTCATTTACATATAATGTTACATTGCCTCTTAGATTATATTAAAAAACTTGAAAAAACACTTTGTTCAACAGTTAACAATACTATGACTCTGGGAGTTTGGAGCCATCTTTTTTTTTTGTTTCAATTTTTTAAATGCATTTAATATTTCTGAACATGCCCTAGGGCACTGAGCGCAGTTACACTATATGTTGTGGCTTCAGAGTCATTTTCAGTATAGAATTTACGAAATTATTTTATCTGAAATACAATTTTTAAAAACACAGAGTTTTAGCAGTTAAAAATGAGCTAAGGGATTGGCAACTCATTTTGTAGCACAAAGTACCATGTCACAGTCAGCTTTCCCATCCTGTCTGACCAGGGGAGCAGTGGACTGTATAAGAAGGTCCTGGGACTATGGCTGGATATATTTCATGGACATGAATGGGAAAGTTCATACCTATGAGGTTTTACATCAATAGCAGCAAGAAAAATGTATAACTGTTTATGAAATTCAAATGGGACAAAGGAACCATGGGAATCCATGATGTGTGACCTATAAATGTGGTCAGAAGAGAAGCCTGGCAGAATTTTAAGGAAAATGTGATTGCAAAATGTGAGTCATCTGTAAGTTCAGGTTATGGAAATAAACCAAAGAAAATGTTTAGCAATCTGCTAAAGTACAAGAAAGTTAAATAGCATTACTCAAAGCATGTGGTCCCATTTCAATACGCATTTAACTATTTTTTTCTCCCATTACAAAATTCCATCCTTAGTCCATCTTCCATTTCTGGGGTAAGAAAACAAACAAACAAACAAACAAACAAAAACTTATGGGCTATTACACTGATTGACACATACTTCCCCAAAGTTAAGTGGCTTGGAAAAGAATCCTCTAAGACAAACTTCTTGGTCAGATATGCTATTGGTAGTGCATTCTGTACAAATAAAATATGGTGTGTCCAAACAATTTCCTCCTGCAGCTTGACAATTCTCTAAGAGAGGAAGGATAGTGATTTCCAGCCAAATGGATGTATAGTAATAGTAATTGCCCCACATGAAGATTAAACTCACTAGAGCTGCAGGGTACTTTTTAAGAGGGTGAATAATCCTTATTGTCACTCAGTGACAAGATAAAGAGTAGCTGGGAGCAGGAATGGCTCAGAATCCATTACTACCTTTCAAAATCTCTGGTTCTACCTACCTCTTCCCTATTTCATTCATACTGTCAGGTTCCACAGCCTCCAACTCCAAACCCTGCCATCATCCTTTTAATTTTCTATTACCTTTACCTGTTCATCTTAATGGCTCTCCAGCCTATATTTAGAGTGTACAGAGCTATGGAGTTTTAAATCATTTGGGGAGATAGTTGTTAGGAAGTTGATGAGTCAGGAAAAAACCACATATTATATACAAAGTAGAGCTGGCATAATTTCTGGGACTGAAAGATCTTTGTGACCTTAGTTATGAGCCTTAACATTAAAAATTTTTAAACTCCAACATCCCAAAAATCTGTCCAGTAATATTCAGGTTTATATATCTGATTTCAGTCTTCATCATTTAGCATCATTTCTCAGTGCTTTTAGGTCTTTAAGAATCCAAACCTAAGTTATATCATACTTTTAAAAAAAATATCAACTTCTCAGCTTCAACCCTGGTTATCATCCTATTTTCCAGGCATAGAAGTTTATATAAATAGTTTTTAAAACAAGCAATTAATTTTCATACTTGAATGTTTTTAATCATGCTATTTTAACTTCATGCAGTTTTCTCCTTTTCCCAATCACACCCTTTAAGTACCTACCACCTTCATATTTTCTACCTTTTTCCACCTTCTCCTACTTCACTTTAAAATTTTCTTCTCAACATTGAAGTCAACTCTTGACTTAATTCTTTCCTAAATTCCTCATGAAGAATTAAGCAGTTCCATATTTCTGATTCAATGATTATTTTATTTAAATTTCCTATCACCATCTATTATTCATTGTATTATAGTTATTTCTTTGTATATCTGATTACTCTGCTAGACTGTGAATTTGGGGAATTAAAACCTGCTCATGCCTTTATTCTCTACATCTACTACACTGTTTAGCAGATAATGCTCAACAAATATTTAAATAAATCAAAAATAAAGATTAAATTAATTTATCAGTTTATTTTTACGACAACCCACAAAATGCATATTTTGGGTGAATTCAAAATTCTAAATAATAATATTCAAATTCATTTTCTTGTTATCTTTTCCTGCAGTGGTGAGAGTCCTGAAGATTGGTTTAAGTCGAAAGGATTTCTCAAAGAGAAGAGAGAATGGTAAAACAGTTGCAATCATGAGAAAAATTATTCTTTCTTTAAATCCTTCTATTTAGAATTTTAGAGGGAAAATAAAAATGCATGCAAGAAATCCTAAATTTCCAAAACTGCATTTTACTCATAACCTTGAACAAATTTATCCCTATCTGTAGAGGTACACTGTCCAATATGGTTGGTATTGTATCTACTAACCACATGTGACTATTTGCTTAAATTTAATTAATTTAAATTATATAAAACTATAAATTTAGTTTCTTGGAAGCACTGGCCACATTTCAAATGCTCGATATCCACATGTTTTTAGCAGTCAGCATATTGAACATTTCCACTCTCCATCACAGAAACTTATACTAGATAGGAATCATCCATAAGATTCCTCAAGCTACTGAAATAATCATCTTTTAAATGGAATATATTTATGTCACTTTCATGCTTAAATCCTTTAATAGGTCAAAACTATGACCAATATCAAATTCAAACACTCTAATATATATCCCTGTCCTTCAGAAACTCCTTTCCAGGTGATCCCTCCAGCTTTATGGCTATTTAGGGTCCCACAATCATCCTTTGTGCTAGAGGAAATGGTGTTCTGGCAAGCTGATAAACTGACATAGCTCTGCCCACTTACATGTAACTTTTGCCTGGGATTCATGCTCATGTGCCTAATTTTCAAGGCTTTTCCAGGCAAAACAGCATGGAACATTCACTGACTCCCTCCATTGCAAGTATCTTCATTTGTGTTGCCACAATTCTATGTGCTTATCTCTCATCACCCAAAGTGCTGATTTTCAGGTATAATTAATTTTTCCTTCGCCTGTAGCCACCTTTAATAAATATGGTTTATAAAGCATAATGACTAATCCTGTAGAATAAACACATCAATGTTAAATACAGTGTTCTCTTACCATCCATCTTTAGCAACCAAAATGGATATAATGAATACATAATTTTTCAACTTGACAATAATTTGTATTAGATACCACTACATGATTATATTCTATAGACACACTATTCTCTGATTTACAGATTTATTCTTTAACCTCTCTTTATAGAGATGAATAATGGAACACATATTTTCGAGTCAGTTACCTATATTGTTTAGTTGTCCATGTTATTTACTGATTTTAGTAGACCTCTGCCTTGCCCATAACAAGATTATGGTTATATATTCAGAGGTGCTTTTTTTTAACACAAATAATAGTACAAAAAGTTAAAGAAATGTATCACTAGATGCAATATTCAGAGAAATAATTGGAGAATGTATTATTCTGTCAACATTTAGCCATTATACTCAACTTTAATCATCAAGGCTGCCTTGGAGTCTTTAGTATTTTAACATTAATTTCAAATAATTTACTCTACTATTACACTGATTTTCATACTAATGTAAATGAACTTAATAAGATGAAACTCAAATGTAATATTAAAACAGAAACATAATAGAAATTGTAACCCAAATCAGCACACTCCAAAGCAAAGATGTTTTTTTGGCTGGCTTCTATGGAAGAATGTTCATTTCCTTTAATCCATGTCACAGACTTCTCACATCACCAAAATGGGAGATAAAAACTATAATAAAATAGTTTTTTGCATTTGAATCACTTGTGTTCTTTGCTCATTTGCCTTTTAAATTGTCTGAAATTGTTCTGTAAACATAGGTATGGTAGAGTACAATTTGAAGCTGCCATGATCACACATACTTGGCTCACTCCACATAGCCTTCATTCCACAGAGATTTTTCTGACTCTTTATCCTTATTTTTTAATTAAAAACCAAATTATCTTTGTTTAATTTTAATTTTTAGAAATTATAAATAATACTCGATTAATCTTTGTCATTAAGTTTAATCTGCATTGATTTCCTGAAAAATAATGACAAAATTAAATGTGCTTATTTAACTATTGAATCCTGAAAACATTTGTTGATGTTTATGTTATTTCGTTCTAATTAAAAATAATGAGAAAATAAAAGTATACCTTGAATCCAAAGATATGTGGTGTGCATATCTAATATGGATTAGTATTAGACACTTCTTCAGCCTTTGTTGTTCTTAACCATAAAAATTTCTTACAATTAGTTCAAATTTAGTATAGTATAAAAGTAAAATGATGTTTTGATAACTTGAAAATATATGAAAATAACATTAGAATTATTAAACAAATCTGAGATAATATGATGTATTCTCTCTTAAATCAGGCTAATAGAAATACATTTTATGGCTTTAATAACTAAATAACCAAAGTAAAAAAGAAAGGAAGTAATATAAAACACAATATGACAGAAGCATCTTTTATCTGTTTTACTATTTGTGTTCTCTACCTCCTGGCAATGTTAACTCTGGCTTTCCTATCTTATTATTTCATTCTATACACACACACACACACACACACACACACACACACACACCAGTACAACTACCATGCCCCAGAACACTTAGTCATTTTATAAGTCACCATGTGTGGCACAATAAAAATAAATTGTTCTAGTCCTAACATCATTGGTTCCATGACAGGACCTAATCATTTCTGTGTTCAATATTCTATGCTGATATTCTCAGAATCACCTTTTATCTCATCCTGTTCCTTCCTCTCTGAGTCTTTTCTCTTATCTCTGTAATCATCACTCCTAAGGCTATGCTTGCAGGTGAGTTTCCTTTTATCTACACTCAATTACAATTCTTTCTAAGACAGTAATTCCAAGGATCACAATAGCCTGTACACATGCCTATAACATCTAGATCATTCTAAAACAGACATTGAAAAGCACAAGTTGTTTCTAGTTACCATCTTCCCTAACTATAACCATGTAGAAACTCCACTTCTTTAATATAACCTTTTCTCCTTTCTTTTGATTCAAACTGGCCTCATCTAATCCTCCTTCTCCCTTGGACATCCACCCTCTTAATCACTAAGTCCTCAGGACAACCAGGTTCTAATCATATTAAATAGTCCCAGAAATAAAGCCTCAAGAGTGGTGACCACGACGATAGAGTTTTGGTCAAACTAGAGATAACATCTAGGGCTCAGCTGTGTTTCAGCTACATGTCCAGAAAAATGATGAAACCAGAAGAAATGATGCCATGGCTGACATCAGGACCAGATGTATTGATTAACTGCCTCCTGCTTCAGTACCAGTTAGTCAGTAGAGATCACAACCCTAACCAGGACTCTAACTCCCTTAGTTACCATGATTAATGATTTTCCCTTATATAATCCATAGGGAGGCAGGCCTTGAGAATTAGCTCACCTGTGACTTTAGGTGTAAGCCACTTCCCAAAAATAACCCCTTAAATTTCCTTGCTGCAAGCTCCTCTTCTGTCTTATTTATTGGGTTGTGATGTGCACAGGTAAACTGACCCTCGCAGTGTGGTAATGTAACGTGGAGTTTCCATTCTGCCATATTTGAACTATCTGTTTTGTTCCCAGAGGTGGACAAAGGTACTTGACACAGCACAATTTATAACAAGAATCTTTACTACTACAATTGTTTCCTACTACAGAGTCTCTAACAATAAGTTGGCTGTTTCACAAAAGCTACTTTGATTCTTAGAGTTAGAAACTTTCTATGTGTGCCATATCAAATTACTTCTCTTTAAAAAACACAAAACTCTTTATACTGAGATTGGACTTTGATGTAAGTGTCACGTCTAATTAAACACCATTATAGTCTATGACTATTTCTCCCATATGGGTCATGGGTCAGCTTGCACTAAATGTTGTTAGAATATTTTGCTATAATGGAGGGCAGAGTATTGAAAAATTTTATCTCTGAAATCAGACTGCTGGATATGAGTCCTAATTCTAACTCTTCCTAACTGTAAGACCTGTATCTCAGTTTCCTGGTTTTTATCAGTTTTCATTTATAACATGGAGGTAATAATAATACCTTCTACATAAATTTCAGAGGATTAAATGAAATAATTTATAAAAGTAGTTAACAGAGTGCCTTACACAGACTTAGCTTGCTGTAAATATTACTTATGATAACTCTTAAGAAGTATAAGTAAAATTTCTAAATTCAAAGCCTACCATCACCATGAATTTAACATCCTGATTACATAAGTGGAATTTTGCAAATGTAATTAAGTTCTTATTTTCATTTGAATCAAACACATTGTATTAATCTTTGCATTTCCATTGCTTGCATAGTGCCTTGTCACTGTACATGGTAGACAGGGAATAGTTTTTCTTATATGAAAGTCAGACAGGTGAGTGACTTGACAAATATATAAAAACATTATGAGTAGCTGGTTGAAATTAAAGTATAAATGGGAACACTTCAAGTGCTTTAAAATATTGTATTTATTAATTAATATAAAACTAATACTTCTTCCTTTAAAATATTTATTATATTATAATGGAATAAAATTTAGTCAGCCTGACATCTTTGGACAACATTGGTCAAACAATCTCCAGAATCCTCCTGTTTTATCTTCTCTCCTACGCATGTCTTCTTGAATGATTTGTACATTAGACAAAAATTCAGTTCTGAACCATCCCAGATGACAGAATAAGGATAAAAAGAAAGTGAATGTGATGCAATAAATTGTTTATTTATCACATCTTCCTTGGAGGAACCACCTCACTACTCCATAGTCCTGGTGAAGCTATGAGTACTATCCTGACCTCTGGCAGCTTAATACGCAGATAGGTAGTGATTCTCATCTGGGCAGCAGAGCCCTTCACAAGATACTTCTGAAAGTCCTAGTAAGAATGACTATTTCCTGCCTTGAGAATATAAAACTGGCAGGATGTGAATGTGAGGCTGCCGGAACCAACTTCCATGACCACATGGAGGGAGCCTATATGTCTTAGGAAAGAATCAGGTCAGAAAGAAATAGATACATATAATTAAGAGAAAGAGAGAAACTTTATTTGAAACCTGAATTGACCTGTGTTTAAAACCACTTCCTACACATTCTCCAGGAGATTCCAATTTAACTGAAGCCAATATACTTTTTTTTTTAATTCAAGTTTATTTCCCTTGTAATTTTGCCACTTTTCTATAAAGTGTCCTGGTTAAGTTAGCTAGAAAGCATTGAGATAACTTTGCTTTTAATTATCCTTAGTGCCCAAGAGGAGAAAAAATTAAAAGGGAAACTATTAGTTATAACTAAGATATTTTCTTCTTTCAGTCAATCACAGATTTATAAAATATTAGTTGAGCACTTAATATGTACTAGGCATTTTTTCAAGTTGTTTAGAGAAAATCAATACATAAAACAGAAAATTATTCTTGGTTTTGTAGAACTTATGTTCTAATGGGAGAGGCAGAAAATATAAAAGCATAAAAACATGCATGTACATTTGGTAAGTGTCATTTGTGTGAAGGTCATACTGTTGGCAGAATGTGAAGTTCTATGGAAAGGGAAAGTAGGACAAGATAGGATGTATATGTATTGGGAGGACTAAGTGACTTCTATGGGGCAGTCGGGGTAGACCTACTGGAAACAATGAGTGAGATTTTGGCAAACATTTGAAGGAGATGAAGGTACAGAGTTCTTCAGTTTTAAGAGATAACTAGTGGATGTCCCCAAGGTGAAAGCATACCTGAAATATTTAAGAAGCAAAAGGAGTCCAGGGTAATTCTAACAGCATTGCTGCAAAGGAATGTGCCAAAGAGGTAATACAGAATCATTTCCTGGAGGGCTTTGTGGGACATTTTAATTTTACTCTAAATGAAATGAGAAGTCATTGAGAATTTTATATAGAAGAGTGACATCATATGACCTACAGTTTAAAAATATATTTTGCTGCACTTTTGAGACTAGACCTTGGGGTGTGTAGGGACAAAGACAGAGGAAGGGAGACAGTTAGGATGCGCTTATGTGTGGTTTCTGGCTTGGAGGTAACTGGTTCTGGTTTGGGTGATAACAAAGACAATGAGCATTTTTGATAGGATGAAAGATGAGATTGTTTGAAGAGGTCATTTCAAGGTATTAGAAGACTAGAATATTAGAAGAATATGTATGTTGAAATAACAAAAAATTAAGATATGGATACCATTAGAAAAAAAATTGCCATAGACAGTACCTGTATCTGGAACCCCTGTAACTTCGTGGCACATGGGTGGTTGTACAGGAGTGTGTGAATCTTGGTTACTATTCCAGGGAAGAAGCCAGTTTTGCATTCTCTGCTCATTGGGTACTCTTACCATATTCCATGACTGGCCATCTAGGACATTGTCAAAGCCAGCTCATGTTTTTTGACAATATTCAGCTTATTCTGAATCCCAGGAGTCAGAGAAAAAGAAAAAAAGATGTATTAGAAGCTAATGTTCAGTAGAATCTAATACTCTGAACTTAGTCACTTGGGATTTAGTATCTTTATTCAACCTGGATATTACATCCATTTCAAAGAATGTCTTTTATTTTGACACTCACAAAAACTTGGTGGTTTACATAAAATTGTTTATGATGAGTTTTGAAAATGAATGAGAAGAGAATTCTTAAGGTCACAGATCACCTAAAAGAGGTAGGCAGCACTAGCTGGTGTGGCTCAGTGGGTTGAGTGCCAACCTGCAAATCAAAGTGTCACTGGTTCAATTCCCAGTCAGGGCACATGCCTGGGTTGCAGGTCAGGTCCCTAGTAGGGGGCACATGAGAGGCAACCATACATTGATGTTTCTCTTCCTATTTTTCTCCATCTCTTCCCTTCTCTTAAATAAATAAATAAATCCTTTAAAAAATCAAATAAAAGAGGTAGGCAGATACAGCCACAAACAAGTGTCACTTTCTCCACAGCTTTCTGAAGTGTCACGTAAATATTCAGCGGAGTATAACAGCAGATTATTCTTGATTTTCTTTCTTCTCTCACTCACATTCCTTGTGAGTATAATAGTAGATTAAATATGTGTTTCAGGCTAAATAAGCATTTATGAGCATTTTGGTAAAAATTATGCCTGCATCTCTAAATTTGTCATTGCCCTAACTTATAAGTATTAAAATAACACCAGGACAAAATGTCAGCAAACAAATATCCAGAAGTACTATGAATACTGAAATGGGGCAAGGGCCACTTGCCTCTTTTCTTGTATAGGGGCTGATAAGAAAAACCTATGAGAAGCTGCTGAGATGAAGTCTGAGAAGGCCTGGGAGCTGTGTTCTATCAGAGACATTATAAGGACAGAAATTCTGTAGTGTCCATTACAAAGAGCCTCTTTGACAGGGAAACCAAATGTCCTAGTCATAAACTATTAAACTATTACATTTTGGGTGATAAATATAAGGAGTTTGTGGTTTGCGTAGTATGCACTTATTCATGAATGAGCTGATAATTATTTCATGTGGTTATGGGTACTAAACTGCCTACTTGGGCTGGAAGTGTTTGGCAGCTATACTGAATTATAACTTTAGCATCAATTTTTGATTGAGCAGAGTAATAGAGGTACTGAGAGGAGTATAAAGCCAGTTTTACCCTGAGACCATTGACAACTCCAGGAAGTGAAGCTGGCCATTCAGAGCTATGAAGAGTATATTTCGATGGGGTGTGGCCTGCTGTAAGTCTGGTAAAGCCCATGGATTAATTAACTATAATCCTGTAGCAGGTTCTTTTGTGCAGATTGTATTTGGTCAGGAAGTCGTAGCAAGGACAGATGTAAAGAGTAAGAAATGGTTGTTATTAGAAATCTAAAGTTTTGGAGTTGCCTTTATTATCTAAATACTCATATAACTTAATAGTTTTATTAAACCTACTAGTATTTTCATCCCCAAAAGAGGAGAGAGTGGAGATGATATTTCGTATTATTGATCCATGATATTAAAAAATCCAGCATTTCTTTCACATAGTGAAAGATCAGGGATCTCAGTTGCCCATTTTTCCCTGTTTTGGTGTAGGTAAAAAAGATTATAACAAAAAATGCTGATTAGCACGAGCTTTTCATCTCCCAATTTTCTTTGTAATAGAAAGTTCAATAAAACATGGCCACTCAACTGGAGAATTTATTTCCTTTGTTCTCCTTGATATTTTGTGTGGCTATACAGCTATGCTTCAACCAATAGGATGTTGTGAGTATATCTAATGAGTAACATTTTGAGCTGACCCTTTAGAGGGATTAGGTATGAATTCCATTTTCTTTGATCTCTCTTATCTGTTTGAAAGTATTTATTATGACAGGAATAAAGCAACTGTTTTAGCTTCTGACATGGAATCCGCTTGTAAGGAGAATAGACTAAAAAAAGCAGAATGAGCCTGGTGTACAATATCACCTCGAAATTCTTTTTTAGGCTTCAACTGACATGTGAGAAAAAAATAAATCACTTATTTAAAGTCAAACGTTATTTTGACCTTACATTCAATAACTGAACTGATAGTCTTTTATAGAAGTAAATGACTGCTTTCTAAAGTATGTTTGGAAGCTATTTGGTGAGAGTTATGGCTATTTAGCATTAAAAATAATTATGAAACTCAGGTTTGGTGTCATAAAACAGTACTTGGTGGTCTCAGAAAAGCAGACTAGCAAATTAAAAGTAGTTTCATATCTGAAAGTGAAGCCATTAGCATCCTTGTTTTTTCATGTATAGCTAATGTCAGTAGTGAGGCAATCAAACTGATGTATTGGGTTCACATTCAACCTATTTTTGTTCATCTCTTGGGGAGCATGTGAATAGAATGAGAAGACACAGGGCACTATTAACCAAGGGAAATTCAAAACAGTTAAAAGGCACTCATCCTTTCCTCTGCAGAAAATTGGAGGAATGGAAAGTAACCTGTGACTCTTTGAAGGTGTCTAACTGGCGTGGAATGAAGCTGGAATCCCACAACATCAGTATAAGGAGACCTTAAACTGATTTCTATATACAGTGCCTAATATAGACACATTGAGCATTTGAAACCAGAAAATAGTCAATACAAGCAGGCTAAACATTCATTAATTCATCATTAATTATTATCACTTAGCTCTTTACCTAATAAGAAATCTAAATTAATAAATAAGAATTCATCTCTTATTACTTCTCCTTGCTGGAACCTGGGCTTAGGACCTGGTGATTTAAAAATATATGCATATGGGGCCCTGGCTGGTGTAGCTCGGTGGACTGAGCGCGGGCCTGCGAACCAGAGGATCGCGGTTCAATTCCCAGTCAGGGCACATGCCTGGGTTGCAGGCTGGTTCCCTGCAGGCCAACTCCCAGCAGGGGACACACAAAAAGGCAACCATACATTGATGTTTCTCTCTCTCTCTCCTTCCCCTCTAAAGATAAATAAATAAATAAAATTTAAAAAATATATATATGCATATGGTACTACACCTCCCCAAAAAGCCTATATTCTAGAGCCTACTCTAGCTGTTAAATGTTATATTATTTCTATTAAATAAAGGGAGATTTCTAGTTTTCATGTATTCACTGCTAATGCACTTGGGAATTACCATTTTTTACAGCTATATTAAGGGTTCCTCTTTTTCTCTGGGGAAAAAAGTGATAATGCTCATATTTCCTATGCTTTATTTACTTTATCAGAGTATGGCACATCTTTCCAAAATTAGCTCTGTTAAAGGATTCTACCTTACAGTTTAGTAGACAATTTATATGTACACTATTATGTGCTAAACTCAGAATTTTGACATTCACTAATGGTACAATAATAAAATAATAAATCTAATTTTCTGGTAAAGCCAGGGGGAAATTTTTCTATTTGGGGGGAATGTTGAACTAATTAGACAAATAAAGTAATCATGATGGCTTATTCTGATAAAAAGATAGTTGTAGTGATTTACTTTTTCTTTTGCATCTTGATTATATCTACCTGTAGGATGATTAATCAGATCAAATAATAATTTAATGATTAATTGCATTTCATCATTTAACAAACATCTTTACTAAAGCTTATCACCAAAAATCTTATAAATTATTTCATATTAATTCTGAATACAGCTGACTGTTTAATTTACATAACATGAAGATAACTAATTCTATTTGGATAGGATGTGAATGTATAGACATATAAGGAGTTTAGATAAGTTGACAAGTGGCAAATTAGAATCTTTGTGCAGAAGACTGTAATATTTTGAAAGTAACTCAAAATTTATTCAGTCCTTCATTTCTCATGTACTAAATATTGCAGAGGGAATAAAGATCCAAGATGGTGGAGAAGTGAGTGGAAGTTACACTAACCTCCTGCCAGGACCAATCTGGATATGTAACTAAATTGTGGAAAAGCCATCCAGAATAAACAACTGAACAATAGTGGGAGAGAAGCCTTATAGCCACAGAGAAACAGAAGAAACAGTTTCACCACCACATGATTGGTATGGAGTGTGGAGGAGACATGAGAAGGCTGGCTGGTCTCCCATGGGTGGTAGCAAAAGTACTGAAGGAATACTTCAGTGGCCAGGGATCCTATTGAGAAGTGTGTGGGATAAACCCCAAGCTGGGCTCCCTAGCCTAAAGCACCAGAGCTTAGTAAGTGCCCAGATAACATCCACCTGCAGAAAGTAGCAGGGTTTCTCTCTGCCAGAGATGGACAACTGGGAATGCAGAGAGTCTTTTAAAGGGCTGACTCATAAATTTTCATTTTCAGCCACTCACCCTGGGCTCCAGAAAAGGGAGGGTGGAGAAGATAAGAGACACTTGAGGAGATGCTGGGGACTGTGGCTTTGGGGAGAGAACTGAGAGAGCAGCCACCAGGATCCTGAAGCTGAGTCATCACCTATATTATAGGAGCCATGTTGCTCAGGCAGAACACTTCCGAGTGGCAGTAGCTTGAGGGCAAGCAATAGGTCTGCCCAGAGAAATCACTTTGCCCCTCTCTGTGGTGCTAAAGCTGGGCTGCTGATTAAAGAGTTTCTAGAATAACAATGAGAGGATTTAACCACAGAGAGTGGGTCCCTAGTAATCTCAAACAGGCTGGGTAAAGCCAAACTGGGACACCACCTGACATCAACAGAGGCAGATCCAGAAAGAAAAAAAAAAAAAAACAGTGTTCTGGCAGCACCTGCACAACAGCATATGAGATGTGGTAGTCGGAGTGACTGTCAGTCAGCCAGCCAGAGGAATGACTCACCAAAAAACAACTCAACAACAATCAAATCCCAATTACAAACAGAGAGACAACACAAATAGCATAAAGAGCATCAAGTGTGAAAGATCAAGGAGACTGCACCACTGAATCCCATAAATCTCCTACCATAGAAGTTTGTGCCATGAAAACAGCGTCAAAGCAGGGCAATCTGAGAAGTAGAAACAAACAAGAAGAGTCTCCCCTAAAATGGAGAGACAAAGACACAATCCTCAGTCAAAAGAAAAGAAGGAATCCGGAGAAAAAGTGGTAAATAAAATAGAGGCAAGTAAACTATCAGACATTGAGTTCAAAATAATAGTTATAATAAAGCTCAATGAATTCGATGAGAACTACAAAGAACACAGGGAAGCTTTAAGGAACTTATTGCAAATTACATCAACATGAAAAAGGACATAGAAACTATCAAAAGCCATGAGGAAATTAAGAATACAATTTCTGAATTGCAGAAAACAGTAGAAGGAATTAAAAGCAGACTAAATGAGGCAAAGGATTGAATCAGTGAGCTGGATGATTAGGTAGGAAAAAATTTCCAGAAATAGCAACAAAGTGAAAAAAGACTTAAAAAAGAATGAAGAGGGTTTAAGGGAGCTGCAGGACAACATGAAACATAATGATATCCTTATCATAGGAATATCAGAAGGAGAAGAAGAGAAGAAAGACACAGAAAACCTGTTTAAATAAGTAATGACAGAAAACTTCCCTAGCTTGATGACAAAACATCACACAAGTCCAGGAAGCACAAAGGGTCCCAGTGAAGATGAATTCAAAGAGGCCTACTTTAAGAAACATAAAAATGACAAATGTTAAACACAGAGAATATTAAAGCATTAAGGGAGAAACAGCTAGTGACATATAAGAGAGCCCCTATTGCCCTGGCTAGTGTAGCTCAATGGATTGAGCGTGAGCCTGTGAACCAGAGGATTGCAGTTCAATTCCCAGTGCCTGGGATGCAGGGCACATGCCTGGGATGCAGGCCGGCTCCCTGCAGGCCAGTTCCCAGCAGGGGACACATGAAAGGCAGCCATACATTGATGTTTCTCTCCCTCTCTCCTTCCCATCTAAAGATAAATAAATAAATAAAATCTTAAAAAAAAGAGAGGGAGCCCCTATGATGCTATCAGCTGGCAAATGACCAGAAATACTACAAACCAGAATGGAATGGCAATAAATATACCAAGTAATGAAAAGAAAAGGCCTGCAACCAAGACTACCCTACCCAGAAATATTCTCATTTAAAATGGAAGGCAAAATAAAAAGCTTCCAAGATTTAAAAAAAAAAAAGGCTAAAAGAACGAATCTCTCCCTAACCTGCATTGCAAGAAATGCTAAAGGGACTGCTTTAAGAAGATTAACAAAGAGAGAGTGGGAGGAACACAAGAACAAAGGGAAAAAAGTGGCAATGAATAACTACCTATCAATAATAACCTTAAATGTAAATTGACTAAATGCTCTAATTAAAAAAAATAGGGTAGCTGAATGAGTAAGAAAACATGATCCACATATAGGCTGTCTATGTGAAAGGGAAGGAATGGAAAAAATTACTCTAATCAAATGGACAGGAAAGAAAAGCCTGGGTAGCAATACTTATATCAGACAAAATAGATTTCAAAGCAGAGCCATAAAAGAGACAAAAGAAGACATTTTATAATACACAAGGAACAATCCATCAAGAAGATGTAACCTTGTGGTTATATATACTCCCAACATAGGAGCACCAAGATATATACCTTAGAGTACTTCAAGAAAGATACAGACAGCAACACACTTATACTAGGGGATTTTAACACACCATTGTCAACAATGCATAGATCTTCCAAACCAAGAATCAACAAGGACACTGTGGCATTGAACAGCACTCCAGAAAAAAAATAAGTTCATTGCTATATATAGATCCTATTACCCCAGAAAAGCAAAATATATATTCTTTTCAATGCACATGAAACATTTTCAAAGATAGACCAAATTATGGGTCACAAGACAAACCTCAACAAATTCAGGAAATTTGAAACCATATCAAGTGTCACAATGGATAACAATGGCTTCAAGCTACAAACAAATCTTAAGGAAAAAACTAAAAAACATTAAAAGTCATGAAGATTTAATAATGTTATTAAACAATGAATGAGTAAATAATGATATCAAAGAAGAAATTTTTAAAAGTTTCTGGAAAAAAATGAAAATCAATGCATGACAGTCCAAAACCTATGGGACACAGCAAAAGCAGCCCGAAAGGGAAGGTCATAGCAATGTAACCCTACCTAAAAAATATGAAACAATTTCCAACAAACAACCTAACCTTACATCTACAAGAACTAGAGGAACCAAAACAAACAGATCCCAGGGCAGTAAAAAGAAGTAAATAATCCAGATCAGAACAGAACTAAATCACATAGACAGTAAAAGAATAATTCGAAGGATCCAGAAGCTGGTTCTTTGAAAAGATAAGCAAAATTAACAAGCCTTTAATCAGACCCATGGAAGAAAAAAAAAAGAAACAACCAAAATAAATAAAGTCAGAAACAAAAGAGAAGAGATTACAACTGATAACATAGAAATACAAAGGGATGTAAAAAATTATTAGGAACAACTATATACCAAGAAATTTGAAAACCTGGATGAAAAGGACAAATTTCTAGAAACATATAATCTTCTAGATCTGAACTAAGGAGAAGCATAAAACTTCAATATACCAATAACAGTTAGTGAAATCGAAGCAGTAATTAAAAAAACTATCAGTGCACAAAAGGCCTGGAATGGACAGCTTCACAGGTGAATTTTGACAAACATTTAGGGAAGAACTAGCCCCAACCTGCTCAAACTATTCCAAAAAGTTCAAGAGGAGGGAATACTCCCAAACCCTTTTTATCAGGCCAGTATTATCCAAATTTCAAAATCAGGTAAAGACACTGCAAACAAACAAACAAAAAAATTTATGGCCCAATATCACTGATGATCATAGGCACTAGAAAACTCAATAAAATTTTGGCAAAGTGGATCCAGCAAAACCTTAAGAAGATCATACACCACTACCAAGTGGAATTCATAAAAGGGATGCAAGAATGCTATAATATTTGGAAATCAATAATGTAACAAAACACATAGCCAAAATGAAACACAAAAGTCACATGATCATACGAATAGATGCTAAAAAAAGTATTTGTTAAAGTAACACACTTATCTATGGGAAAAATTTTCATAAAAGTCGGAATAGAGGGAACATACCTAAACATAATAAGCACCGTATATGCAAGACCTACAGCCAACATCATACTCAATGGGCAAAAACTAAAACTTTCTCCCTAAGATCAGGAACAAGATAATGTCTGCTTTCACCACTTTTATTGAACATAGCATTGGAGGTTCTAGCCAAAGACATCAGGAAAAAATGAAATAAAAAGCATACAGAGTGAAAAGGAGAAAGTAAATGTGCCATAATTGCTGGTAACGTGATGGAGTATATAGAAAACGCTATAGGATCCACCAAAAAACTACTTGATCTAATAAGTGAACTTGGCAAAATGGTGGGAAACAAAGTCAACATTCAGAAATTGAAGGTATTTTTGTATAACAACAGTGAAATATCAGAAACAGAAACTAGGGGGTGGGGAATCCCATTTACTACAGCAACAAGAAAAATAAAGTACCTAGGAATAAACTTAACCAAGGAGGCAAAATTTGTATTCGGAGAACTACAGAACACTGATGAAAGAAATTGAGGAAGATGCAAATGAATGGAAGCACATAACACATTTCTATACTAAAAGAATTAATATCATTAAAATATCCATACTACCCAAAGCAATTTATAGATTCAATGCAATCCCTATTAATATACCAATGACATATTTCACAGATTTACAACAAATATTTCAAATAGTATATGGAACCAATAATGACCCCAAATAACCTCGCTGATCTTGAGAAGGAAAAAAAGTAGGAAGGATCACACTACCTGATATCAAGCTATACTACAAGGACATTGTAATCAGTCTGGTACTGGCATAAAAACAGAAATGTAGATCAATGGAACAGAATAGAGAGCTCAGAAATAAACCTATGTTCCTCTGGTCAACTAATATTTGACAAAGGGGGCAGGAGCATAAAATTGGAGCAGAAATAGCCTCTTCAACAAATGGTATTGGAACACATGGATAACCATATGCAAAAAATGAAACTCAAACACCAACTTACACTATGCACAAAAGTAAACTCAAGATGTATAAAAGACTTAAACTTAAGTTGTAACACCATGAAAATCCTAGAGGATGAGATATGCAGAGAACTCAGATATTCCAAACAGCAGTACTTTCACTAATATTTTCCCTAGAGCAATGGGTATAAAGAAAAGAATAAACAAATGTGACTACATCAAAATAAAAAGCTTCTGCACAGCTAAAGAAAACATCAGCAATATAAGAAGGGAACCGACCATATAGGAAAATATATTTGCCATTGATATATTGGACAAGGGTTTCATCTAAAAAATATATGAGGAGCTCGCATAAACCTATACCTGGAAGACAAACAACCCAATTAAAAAACGGGCAAAGGACCTCAACAGACATTTCTCCAAGGAAAACATACAGAGGGCACAGAGACATATGAAAAAATGTTCAATATCACTAGGCATCATAGAGATGCAAATTAAAACCACAATGAGATACCACTTCACACCAGTGAAAATGGACATCATAAATCAACAAACAGCCCTGGCTGGTGTAGCTCAGTGGATTGAGCGTGAGCCTGCGAACCAGACGATCTCGGTTCGATTTCCCAGTCAGGGCACATGCCTGGGATGCAGGCCACTTCCCAGCAGGGGACACATGAGAAGCAACCATACATTGATATCTCTTTCCCTTCCCCTCTAAAGATAAATAAATAAAATCTTTAAAAAAAATCACCAAACAACAAGTGCTGGCGAGGTTGTGGAGAAAAGGGAACCCTAGCACATGTTGGTAGGAATGCAGACTGGTGCAGCCACTATGGAAAACAGTATGGTATTTCCTCAAAAAACTAAAAATGGAATTGCCTTTTGTCCTGACAACTCACAGCTTGGATTATATCCTAAAAATCCTGAAACACCAGTTCAAAAGAACATATGCAACCCAATATTCATAGTGGCACAATTTAAAATAGCCAAGTGCTGGAAACAGCCTAAGTGCCCATCAGTAAATGAATGGATCAAAAAATTATGGTACATATACACAATGGAATACTAGGCAGCAGAAAGAAGGAAGGAACTCCTACCCTTCATGACAGCATGGTTAGAACTGGAGAGTATTACCCTAAGCGAAGTAAGCCAGGAGGTAAAAGACAAGTGCCACGTGATCTCACCTATAAGTGGAGCCTACTGAACAAAACAAACAAATGAGCCAATGACATGGAAATGAAGAAGAAACTGACAATGATCACAGGGGCTGAAGCAGAGGGATAAAAGGTGAAAGAAGAGGAAGTGTCAAGTAAAGGAACATGTATAAAGGACCCACAAACAAAAACAATGGCAGGGGGGATTGAATGTAGGAAGTGAGTGGTAGGTAGGACAGGTGAGAATGGTGAGGGGAAAATGGGAAGAATTATAATTAAAGAACAATTAAAATAAAATAAAATAAAAAATAAAAAAGGAAAAAACTCAAAGCCCTAATATAGTTCCAGGGTAGATTATGATTCATTTTTCATTTATTTTTATATATGGTGATTATGTTTGACTTGTATGAAGACCAGAGAAATTTTCAACTATGTTCAATATTTTACTTAACATTTTGTTCAAAACTAACCAAGTTATTTATTATTAAATAAGTATACCTAAAGAAGATAAAAGGGTCAGGCCTACCAGGATGTTTTCCATTTAATCCCTAAATTCAAGAGAAATATCCTCCAGATTTGATCTATTTTCTATGTTATTTATTTTCAAAAGATGTTGTCTGATGGGATAAGGAGAGAGAAGTCAGACAAGCATTTCTAGATACCAGAAAACTACATGCATACCATTTCTGGTATGTAATACCATTTCTAGTATGCCACAGATACCAGAAAACTCATGCAACTTGAAACAAGGGATATTACAATCTACTACATAACAAAAAGGGTTTAGTAATCAGATAGATGAAAGTGCAGTGTTTGCTTTACCATTCATTGCTGTGTGCATGTGGGTAAATTAAGTAACTTTGTGGGTTTTACATATTTTAGAATAATAATATTTTTAAATGTTTCTTATAAAGGGTAAATTCCAGCATTTGACAGATAAGTGGCCTACAAATGCTTATTTTCTTCTCTAGAACCTGAAACTAAATATGATTGAAAGACAATGAAGAATCATTTTATCTTTTCCCACCAAATTGTTTTGTTGCTTAAGCTAACTGTACAACTATTGTCGATTTTTATTAACCCAGTATCAGAAAGCTTGAGGTCGTTTTCCTGGCTCTGATTCTTTCCAACTCCCATTAAACAGCTGAGTCATAGTTTTCTCAATTATGAAAGGAAAAATAAGTTCTCTCTACTAGTATTATCCTAAAAATAAACTATGGTTAAATATTAGAACAGTTGTAAATATATGCTTCTAATAATATAGTGTGGTATAAATAAACATGCTACTTTTGTTAATTTTATTATTATTACTGTCTCCAGTTTCTTGAATTAGAAGACCTATGAAAATAAACTGAACAAATATTTACTAAACATTAACATGTTTACTATTTTTAGACACTCAAGTAGACAAAAATCAAAGAAACAATCCAATGGAAAATATAAAAGCAGGAGTGAGAAAGGTGCTTGCTTTTTCCCTGAAATAAACATGTAATTTAAGAATGCATGCTGTACTGTGTAATCTACAAATTCTGTAAAAAGAAAAAGACACTAGGTTAAAACCTACCTACTTTGCAATTCTATAATCAGTTTTTTCAAATACAGAAAATGTGACATTCTATTTAAGATAGTGAATAGTCTGTAAAGAATTATCCTTTTAAAATTATTGCCTCACTTTTCATAATTCATAATGAAAATCACATCTATTTATGTAGGAACTGGTTCCTCCAAATGACTCCTCTTCCTTCTGATCTCTCATAATCAGTCTGAGATGTGTTCTTGCAAAATCATCACAGCAGTAACCAGAGCCAACAGCTCAGGATGTCAACATTTGATTAGTTTCTGCAACCTGTATTTAAACATTGACATATCAGTCTTCAAAACACACCAAAATAAACTCAAGATGAATAAAAATCTTGAATATAAGTTGTGACACCATAAAAGTCCTAGAGGAGAACATAGGCGATGTCAAGATATCCCACATGGCAATATCTTCACCAATATACCTCCTAGGGCAAGAGATATAAGAGAAAGAATAAACAAATGGGACTATATTAAAATTAAAAAAAAAAACCTTCCACAAGGCTAAAGAAAACAACAGCAATATGAAAAGGGAACCAAACATAGGAAAATATGTTTGCCAATGATACCTCAGATAAGGGTTTGATCTCCACAATATACAAAAAATGCATACAACTCAACATCAAGAAAACAAACAACCCAATTAAAAAATGGGCAAAGGACCTGAACAGACACTTCTCCAAAGAGGACATACAGAGGGCCCAGAAATATATGAAAGTATGCTCAACATCACTATGCACCAGAGAGATGAAACTTAAAACCTCAATGATACAGTTTCACACTGGTCAGAATGGTGAGAATGGCCATCATAAACAAATCAACAAGCAACAAGTACTGATGAGAATGTGGGGAAAAGGGAACCTGGTACACTGCTGACAGGGATGCAGACTGGTGCAGCCACTGTGGAAAACAGTATGAAATTTCCTCAAAAAATAAAGATGGACCTGCCTGTTGATCCACTGGCCCCATTGTCAGGATTATATATACCCTAAGGATCCTGAAACACCAATCAAAAGAACCTATGCACCTTAATGTTCATAGAAGCACAATTTACAATAGCCAAGTGCTGGAAGCAGCCTAAGTGCCCATCAATAAATGAGTGGGTCAAAAAAACTATGATACAGTTACACAATGTAATACTATGCAGAAAAATTAAGGAACTCCTATCTTTCGTGACAGCATAGATAGAACTGGAGGGTATTATGCTAAGTGAAATAAGCCAGGAGGTAAAAGAGAAGTACCATATGATTTCACATATAATGAAGAAAATGGAGACTAATGAACAAAACAAATGAGCAAAATAAAAGCAGAGACATGGAAGTAGGAACAGTGACAGTGACAGTGACCAGACAGTGACCAGAGGGGAGGGGGCAGAGGGATAATGAAGGAATAAAGGGGAAAGATCTAATCAAGGAACACGTATAAAGGACCCACAGTAATGGACAGTAGGGTGGAGACTGACTGAGGGAGCAGGTGGGCGGTACAGGTGGGTGGTGGGACTGGGGGAACCATTGGGTGGGGATTGAAACAACTGTAATTTAACAACAATAAAAATATATAAATAAATTAATCAAGGGGTATGTATGTTTGAAATGAAATTTACACATTTAACAGTTGCCTTTTGCAACAACATGGATGGAACTGGAAAGCATTATGCTGAGTGAAATAAGCCAGGTGTTGAAGGACAAATACCATATGATCTCACCTCTAACAGGAAGCTAAACAACAAAGCAAACAAGCAAGCAAAATATAACCAAAGACACTGAAATAGAGAACAGGCTGACAGTGACCGGAGGGGAGAGGGGAGGGAATTTCAGGGGAAATAAGGGAGGGATTTAGAGGAACCTATATAAAGGATACATGGACAACAACTGAGAAGGGTGGAAATGGGAGGGAGGGGGGAGGATGGGGGGTGGGACGGGATGGGAGTAATATAGACAGAAAACTGTACTTGAAAAATAATTAAATAAAAAAATTGGAAAAAAAAACAGTTGAAGAAAATCATTCACTTCTCAAGAAATTAATTCATTCCTAATGAAGAATGAATGTCTTTCTGAATAGCGCTTTAGTTTACCCTTTTCTATCCCCTACATTATTACCCCTTCATTTATAGGTCAATACAGAGTATTATTTTTATACACTAAACAATAGATCAAAATCATTACTTCTAAATTTAACTAGGCATATTACTTTGAAATTTTTTTTTGAAAAAATTACTAAAATATTAATGTTAAACAAATTAAGAACAACTAAAACTAACATTGAGTTATATTGCATGAGTCATTATTTCTTAATTTTACCTTAATTTCCCAGTATGACCCATGAAAGGAAAGCACTTGAAACATACAGTTAAGAACACATTTTGCAAGGGTTTGTAAAAAAATTAAACTAAAATCTGAAGCAATGTATAGTAATGAATGTTTTGCAGACAAATTTTTCAGATGAACAGTCTTATGGGAGAAGCTCAATCCCTCTTTATTTGTGATTTTAAGAGCCCAGGAACTGTTCCAACATGAAAAATGGACATTTGTGTATTACCTGCATTATCTGTGTGTATATGTGTGTGGCCAGATATAATTCTTGTCTATTTGTTCCATATCTTCTGTCACTTCCAATTCTGCTAACATTTGGTGACAGTATCAGCAACCAAAATATGTGTAAGTGTATAGAGGGCCCTGAAGGTGAGTTATTACCCTATTTACTTTCTGTGATATGGTCAGGAAGAAAATTATGTACTTTAAAGGGATGGCAGGTTTTATTGTCCATTACTTAGTGTCACATAATTCAAATTCACTTTGTTTCATGTTAGAAAATGAAATTAATCCAGTTATTGGTCTGAATTCATTAACTGTCTCCATTTACAACTCATTTACTCTTTAAATTGATAACTTTAGTAGTGAATTGTTTGATGAAATATTTGCATTTCAAATATTACATTTAATAATATAATATGTATTATGTAATAATATATTAAATATTCATTAAGCATGAACTAACAGCCAAGATGTTTTAATCACTTTAATATGTATTAAATTTAATATCCACAAAAATTCTATGAGAAAGATATTACTATTATATGTATTTCTACAATGGTGATACTGGGGTGTGGAAAGGATAAATGTACTTATTGCTCAGTATTGCTACCCTGGGTGTGATAAGCATGGTTAAAATGGAGACTAAATTTGAGCTTAGATCTTCCAGTGCTCTGGTCCAAAGTGTTTGTTCTCTTTCATGTGCATGAAATACATCCCTCAATTCTTTTTTCAGTATTCTATAGATTTCCAAGTACAGGCCTTTTACTACCTTGGTTAACTTTATTCCTAGGTACTTTATTTCCTTTGTTGCTTTGGTAAATGGGATTTTTTTCTTACTTCCTCTTTCTCAGAAGTTCATTGTTAGTGTAAAAATGCCATTGATTTCTGAATATTGACTTTGTATCCTGCTATTTTGCTAAATTCACTTATTAGGTAGAGTAGTTTGGGGTGGGGTCTAAAGATTTTTCTATATATTCTGTCATGTCTTCTTCAAATAATGACAGGTTTACTTCCTTCTTTCCAAATTCATTGTCTTTTATTTTTTCTTGTATGATCATTTTGGCTACAACATCCAGTACTACATTGAGTAAGAGTGGTGAAAGAAGAAACCCTTGTCTTGTTCTTGATTTCAAGGGAGACCTTTTCATTTTTGCCCATGGAGGATAATGTTGGCAGTAGGTTTTTTATAAAAAAGCCTACTGTGTATGGCCTTTATTATATTGAGGTATGCTCCCTCTACTCCCACTTTGCTGAGTGTGTTTACCATGAATGGGTGCCTGATTTTATCACATGCTTTTTCAGCATCTGTTGATATGATCATGTGACTTTTGTACCTCATTTTGTTTATGTGATATATTATGTTTATTGATTTGCAAGTATTGTACCCTCTTTGCCTCCCTGGATTAAATCTCACTTGATCATGGTGTGTGATATTTTTGATGTATTGCTGGGTCCAGTTTGCCAATATTTTGTTGAGGATTTCAGCATCTATGTTCATCAGAGATATTGGTCTGTAATTTTCTTTTTTGGTGTGTCTTTACCTGGTTTTGAAATTAGGATAATACTGGCCTCACGAAAAGAGTTTGGGAATCTTTCCTCTCCTTGATTTTTTTGGAATAGAGAAGAATAGGTGATAGTTATTTTAATGTTTAGGAAAATTCACCTGTGAAGTCATCTGATCCAAGGCTTTTGTATGTCAAGAATTTTGTGACTACTGCTTCAGTTTCACTGGTTATTACAGTTTATTCAGATTTTCTGCTTCAGTTTTTCTTGATTCAGTTTTGGAAGATTGTATGTTTCTAGAAATTTACTAATTTCACCCAGGTTGTCCAATTTCTTGGCATACAGTTGTTTATAGTAATTTCTTACAATCCTTTTCATTTTTGTAGAGCAGTTATTACTTTTCCACTTTAATTTCTGATTTTATTTTGGTCCTCTCTTTTTTCCTGATGAGTCTGATTAAAGGTTTGTCAACTTTGTTTATTTTTTAAAGAGCCAAATCCTAGGTTTATTGAATTTTTTTGTCTCTGTCATTTAATTCTGCCCCAATCTTGATTATTTCATTCCTTCTACTTGCTCTAGGCTTTGTTTGTCATTTTTCCTACATTCTTTTCAGATGTAGGCTTAGGTTGTTTTTTTGAAATGTTTCTTTTTTAGGTAGGCCTGTATAGCTATGAACTTTTCTCTCAGGACAGCCTTCATGTGTTGCGTAGGTTTTGGGCTGTTGTGTGTTCATTTTCATTTGTTTCCAGAAACGTTTTGATTTCTTCCTTGATCTCATTATTAACCCATTCATTATTTAATAACAAGATATTCATCCTCCTTGTATTAGACTGTGGATTGCTTGTAGCCTTCTTCCTTACCTTTCTTATGGTCTTATTTTTGTTTTAAATTTAATTTTTTCCTTTGCCTCATTCATGTCCCTTACTCATTGTTTCTCCTACCCCTTTCTGCTCAAAATAATTTTTCTTTCCTTTTGTCTTCTCACATTCTTTTTCTGCTTTTTATAATTGTGTTTTCTTTCCACCTTTATTAACTTTTGCTCATTTGTCATTAATATTGCTGTTGTGGTTAATTATTCTTCAATTTTGTTATTTATCCAGTATATTTTTGTATTAAACACCACATTTTGTTCCTCCCTTGTCTTATTTTATTTTACCTTCTTCCTTCCCATTCTTACTTCCAGTTTAAATTTTATTTTTCTATTTTTCCCCTTGTTTCTATTCCTTACTCCTGTTGTTTGTAACCCCTCTACCCTTTCAAAATCATTTTTTCTTCCTTTTGGTCATTTCATATTCTTTTTTCTGTATTATAATGTTTTTAAATTAAATACTCAAGAGTGGAAAGCAGTTTATTTTTCTTTTTTTTTCTGTTTTCTAAATTATTATCATTGTCATCATCACCATTGCCACCATAGTCACTCTGTTCCTCTTACACTTTGCATAGTCCACTACCCTCTGTGGAGAACTTGCAGCATGTCTCATGGCTCCAGGTGAAAGGAACTTCATTCCTCTTAAGGCTTATCTCTGTCTTCAAGACTTGCCTTATTTCATCCAAACAACTGCATAAATCCTGTGGGTGTCCTAATTTTCTAGTTTCAGTTAGCTTCAAGTGAATCTCACATTATGATATAGACAGGAGATTATTGGAAACTTTTATCAGTACTCTAAATTCACTTTGATTTATATAGAACAATAACACAGCCAGTTGTGCATATTGTCTTCGTTACCAAGTACTTTTATATGATACAGCAAAAATTAACCAGCTTCCTGGGGGAGATGACATATATAAATGTAATCCCTTGTAGCCATTTGATCAACTTGATCTTTGTCAATTAAGACAACATGACTAAAAAAGTGGAGGAAACATTATTAGGGAAATCTTTTGGAACTTTGAACAGTTGGTATTTGTAGCTAGTTTGTGCTGTGTTACACAAACATGACAGTAAAAATGGAATCATTTTGACTGTGGAAAACTAATATAATTTCCATTCTGTCCCAGCCTTCCTCTCTTTAGTTTCTTCTGATATAGTGCTGGAAATTTAGGACTTACACCTCATGGAGTTGCCATATATGTGATATTTGCCATTTTTCTTATCTCCAGTTCAATTTTCACTGATGCATAATGTTGCGGTTATACCATTAGTACCCATGAAATGTCACAACACTAATGCCCACACGAGGCACCCATACTGTTTATCTCCTATGATGTTTGCTCCAAGGCAATCCAGTGTTGCTTCTGACTATCTCATGATTTCTGTTGTAAGCCAGACCTCTTGATACATATAGAGCAGATGAGTTTAACACTGAGAATGACAGAAGCCTTAGATGTCCCATAGAGTTAGATGATAAACAGCTGTTTTGATTTTTCTCCAGCTGTTTTATTGCAGCATGCTCCAATCCCTGATGTCAGACATGAATTCCTGAAGCCAAGCTTGGTTAGAGACACCAGGCTGTATTGAGCATCACCATTGTTCTTTAACACTTGTGAATTTCTCTTATGCAAAAGTTATAAATCTCAACAGTCTTCTCTTGGAGTTAATTCTTCTGTGGAAATATTTTCAGTTCTTTTTGCCTATCTTAATTAAATACTTTAGGCATTCCCAGGTGCAGAAAAATATTACATAAAATATTTTTACTGAGATGGAGGATGGAGGAAAATATCTATTTCTAGACAGGGGAAAATCAAGCATTCTGTATTAGACATTTAAGTTTGAACTTTTTAAAGTTAATTTATTGTGAAGAAATAGTAACTGGAATAGACAATATAACACAAATGTCAACAGCAGAGACTTTATTACTTCCAAATAAATATCCCAAATGTATTTAAATCACTTCACACTTGGAGTACGTGGCCTAAAAGGTGAGGTTGAGAGTCGTGAGCTATCTTAGTTCAACAGAGCCATAAGTTTCTTGGGTCCTTTCAGGTGTTTTGCCATGTCAATCACATAACAATATTTAAGAGTGCATAACTTGTTTCTATTTTCTGATGCATCTGCATTCCAAATCATAAGTTAATCAGTAATCTTTCATTTGTGGAGGTATACCTTCTTGGTTCCATACAATATCCTTAGCTTAAGTCTCACTTTTCTTAGCTCTGGTGTAGTCTGGTACATTATTTGAGCTCTGGTATAGCTCTGGTACATTATTTGAGTTACTGTTGTATGTAGGATTAGACAAGGAATAAAATCCTCAAGTGTCTCTGAAATTAGAGAAACAGACACAAATATAATATTAACCTTTTCTTTTAGCAACAATATAATAATAACAATAATAAGTATCAGTTATTAAAAACCCTACTATGCATCAACCTATATGCTAACTATGCCATATATTTATAGCACTCAGTACTTATACTACCCTGGAAAAATAGATTATCAGATGCAACCAAATAAAATCCAGAATGTCAGCTAATGTTTGCCAACATTGACTGCATAACAGCACATACCAAAATATAAACAAGAGTGCTTTATTTAGCTCATGGTTCTGTGGGTCAGCAGAGTGATTTTTCTTTGTAGGTTGTCTTGAGTAATCTATGAGATTCAAAGGATCAAGTAGTGGGTCTCCAGGCAGCTTGGTGGTTTAGGTCAGCCTTGAGTATATGTCTGGTGCCAGGCAGCTTATCAACAGGGCACTTATCTTTCTACTGCATGGCCTTTCCATCAGGCTAACTTAAGTTCATTCACATGGTAGCCTCATTCTTTTAAATCCTAAATGTGTAAACTCTTTTAAACTATTGCTTGTGCCATGTTTGTTAATGTCCAGATGGCCAAACCCAGTACATGTCAGAGTTAATGTATTAGAGGACAATCAAAGCAAGTAGACAAAAATAGAGAAGCATTTTAGTTATTTTTTAAAATAAGCTACAATAGGCAAACATACTTACAAGATTTTTTTGTTGTTGAATCTATAAGTGGAAATGAAATTGGGAAAGTCAGAGAAGTAATGAGACATCAGACCATTCTACATTAGTACGATAGATGTGGAACAGCCAAACATGTTCTTTGTGGAAATACTTGACCCTTTGGGAGTTCTGAAAATGTAATGCAGGTATGCATTACTTACTATTTATTCCATGTTAGTTTTCTGTATTCTAATGTTGGTCATGGGTTTGGTTATATAAAGAATACAAAACATTTTAATTGTTGAAATGAAGACAATTTCATTTGTCTCTGTTTCAACAAATAAAAAAAAGAAAAATGGCAATGGCCAGCAAAAAGAAAAAGAAAAAGAAAAGAAAAAAGAAATAGTTTTCCTATCCTCTAATGTTGTAGAAAAGATGCACCTTCATAAAACTCTAAAAAAAGAATACAAAACATATTGTACTCGTTTTATGACATCCTTCTAAGATTCTAAATTTACAAATCACATTCATACAGGCAAATAAAATGCAACTTTTCTTTTTCCACAATTTATTTGGTCTATTTATTTTATCTAACTGATATCTTTTTTCATGTTTTTACCCTTTCAATGATTTGTAAATACTTATTCATCTTTCACAAAGCTTCTACTTCTTTTCTTTGATCAACATTGATTGATAGAATTAATATATGTATAAAGCGAGTGTTTGAAAATTTGTCAAGGTATAAGATTTAAATTGGTGTTTTATATTTTAACATAAACATTCAAGAGGTACTACATATGTACGATATAGTATCATTATCGCTACTATATTTTCCTTTTGTTGATGGAAAAAATCCTTACTTTTCATGTATTCAAATTTTAAGTAGCTATCTTTTCCAAATTGTTTCCTTTCTCCCCCCAACCCATATGAACATTACTAAAGTGTTGGTAGTCCTATTTCAAATCTGGTTAAATTCCTCAGGTTTGCACAAATATTCATTAATCATAATTAGATACTAAGATTTCTATTCACTACACTCTGATGAACTTCTTTTTTTCAACTTTTGTATTTTAGAATCTTCATTCTTTGTTGTTCATTTATATTCTGTGCATTTATATTCTTTACCATAATAAGAGCAGAAAATTCTAGTATATAATCAATCAGCATTTGTTGAGCACCCACCATGTGCCAGGCACCGTGTTTAAGTTTTTCCACAGTTCTATCCTAACCACAGCTCATTATGATACTCTTGTCTTCACCTATATTCACTTATAGTTGAAAAAGCTTTTATCCAGAAACATAACTTATCTTGCTTATGAAAGGCAGAGTTGGTCAGAAGACGTATAAAAATGTGTTTTAGAGAGAAAAGGAAGCCCTGGTGCACTGTTGATGAGAATGCAGATTGGAGCAGCCACCTGTGGAAAACAATATGAAGGTCCCTTAAAAGCTAAAAATAAAACTGCCTTATGACCCAATGATTCCACTTTTGGTAATATATCCAAATAAAACTAAAACACTAATTCAAAAGAATGTATGCACTCTTATGTTCACTACTGCATTATTTACAATTGCCAAGACATGGAAGCAACCCAAGTGCTCATTAATAGCTGAGCATATATTTTAAAAGCTGTGGTACATGTATACAGTTGAATATTAGCCACACAAAAGAATGAAATCTTACCATTTGTGATAGCATGAGTGTACCTACAGGTCATTATGCTAAGTGAAATGTTAGTCAGTGAAAGATAAATACCATATGATATCACTTATATGTGGAATCCAAAGAACAAAATAAATAAGTAAACAAACAAAATTGAAACAGACACATAAATACAGATAATAGACTGATGGTTGCCAAATGGGGAGGGAGACAGGGGGCTGGGTGAAAAATGTGAAGGGATTAAGAAATTGAAGTTCGTAGTCACAAAATAGTCACAGGGATATAAAGTACAACTTAGGGCATATAGTCAGTAATGTTATAATAACTATGTGTGGTTGCGAATAGGGACTGGAAATATCGGGGGAGGCACTGTGTAAAATATATGATTATTTAACCACTATGCTGTACACCTGAGAGTAATACAAAATAATTTTTAATGTAAACTGCAATTTAAAAATGAAATGTGTATTAGACATCAAGCTGCTGAACACTATTACCACTACATTCCTTCCTGACTTCTTCATAGATTGTCATATAGATTAATTGGAATGGATGATGTGTAAGCTAAGAGAAACCTTAGCCTGAAAAAAAAAAAAAAACAGTAGTCTAGACAAGCTTCTTTCCCTTTGGCTAGGACTTGGTTTTCCAATGATTTGGTTTCCAAGATGCTATAGGTATCTTCATCAAAGTAGATGAGTCTACTTTTCTCCTTCTGCACTAGCTACATAGTAGATAAATTCTAACATAGAAACTCAATCTAAGAAAACTTATTCACAGAGTGAAAGGACCCTAAAGGAAGCTGAAATGTGACAAGCCTAAGCTACTTGGAAAGAAGATATTTGAAACTGTGTTAATTCAGCAGATGAAAACATCAGTTTAGAGCTACAGCCCAATTGTTGTAGTGAATGCATATAAGAATTTACTTTAGTGGTTAGAAAAGAGTGGGAGAAAAATTTTGATTACCTCTTAAACTTCCAGAGTGCTACTCACACTTGGATATTGTTTTTCTCGGGTTAAGCATCAAGTTCTGAAAAGCTGTTTTAATGAAAGTCAGAGATTTCCTATTCCTAACTGGTCAAATTGTGTGAGTATATTATTCTATTATAATGTCATAGCACAAAACACTGAGCTGCAAAATTGTCAGGTGTAAACAAATGCCACATGTCAGTTCTGTTTGCCTGTCTGTCTCTCTCTCTCTCACACACACACACAAACATGCACACAACCATAAACAGCACAAGTATCTGTAAAAGAAAGTCTGAATAACTGAGCCTTATGATTTTTCAATATGACCGAAGGCATTACTTCTCCACAAAAGGAACAAAAAGTCATAAGTATGACGTAAAGATGCAATTTCTCCATTAAACATGAAGAAATTGGGGAAAAAACCTACATTCTTTGTCATTATCACAAACTCTTCTACACTGCCATTTTGGACTTTAACAAATATTTTTGTACTCTCCTTTCTCTTCAAATATTCATTCTACTTATTGTGCCTTTTCTTGCTGTACCAGACATGAACTTCCCTAAGACATCTGGCATCCTCTCCAATATGTCTATTCTCTGTGTGTGTGTGTGCATGCTTTCTCTTTTAATATTGTTAACCTTCATAATGTAGGATAAAGAGGTCTAATTATTGTTATATTTTCAACTCATTCCAGCCATTATACTCTCAGCTTATTTTTAAATACTTTACTTTTATTAAAATATTCTTTATTTTTAATTACAGGTTATGTACAACACTTATATTAGTCTCAGGAATACAACCCAGTGGTTAGCATTTATATAACTTAAAAAGGGATCACTTCAGTAAATCCAGTACCCATTGCACCACACATAGTTATTACATACAACATTATCAAGTATTTTGCCATGTATAATATACACCTTTTGCTGAAATTTTTGAGGGAAAAATAAGGATGCACACTATACATGGGTAGTACTAATTCCATATCCATGTAAATGTTTTAAATTCTTTTATTTATGCTTATGTGTTAAAAATGTAACTCTAGAAACCAATAATGATATCCATATGCAAAATAATGTCCTGGAACATGATAAACAATTTTGTTCCTAAATATAAATAAACATTGAATTAAAACATGAATGAAAGATTTTTTAAATATTACAAAATTTGAATTAAAATATGAATGAAATCTTTTTTCCTGAATGGGTGAGAAACATGGCTGTGCACTCTCACAGGAGTATATTACATTCTCTATGCTATACTCTACATTTTCGTGACTATTCTATACTTATCAATTTGTACTTTTTAATCCCTTTACCTTATTCGCTCATCCTCACACTCCCCTTCCATCTGGCAACCATCAGATTTTTCTCTGTGTCCCTGAGTTTGTCTCTGTTCTCCTTGTTTGTTTACTTTATTCGTCACATTCCACATATAAGTAAAATCACATGGCACTTGTTTTTCTGTCTGACATACTTCACTCAACACAATACCCTGTAGGTTCATTCATGTTGCAGATGGCAAGATTTGATTCTCTTTTATGGCTCAGTCATTTTCCATTGTATTTATGCACCACTTTATTCATTCATTTGTTTTTTAAGTATCATATTCTTTTTCTTATTTATTGAGTTTATTGGGGTGACACTGGGTAACAAAACCATACAGGTTTCAAGTGTACAACTCAACAGAACATCAACTGCACACGGCATCATGGGCCCATCTCCCAAAGTCAAATCTCTTTCCACCCCCATTTACCTATCTGTGGCCCTCACCCACCTCCCCTCACATTATTTTGTCTCTGCCTATCATCATACTGTGTTTTTATGTGTATGTGCTTTATATCTATATACATAGATATAGAGATATAGAGACATAGAGATATGTACATATGTATTTTTTGCTTAATACCCCCTTATCGTTTTCACACTCGACCCCTATGTGCCTTTCCATCTTACAGCTGTCAGTCTGTTCTATGTATCTATAATTCTGTTTCTATTTTGTTCACTAAATTATTTTGTCCATTAGATTCCACATATAAGTGATATCATATGGTATTTGTCTTTCTTTGTTTGGCTTATTTTCTCAGCATAATATTCTCCAGGCCCATCCATGTTGTCTCAAAAGGTAAGATTTTATTCTTTTTATGGCTGAGTAGTATTCTATTCTGTGTATGTCCCACAGATTTTTTTTAGTCTACTCATCTGTTGATGGGTACTTGGGCTGTTTGCAGATCTTGGCGATTGTAAATAATGTTTCAATGAACACAGGGTTGCATGTATTATTTCAAATTAATGTTTTGCATTTTATTTTGGATATACTATCAGAAGGAGAAATGCTGGGTTGTCAGCTAGTACCATTTTAATTTTTTGAAGAAACTTCTTACTGTTTTCCACAACAGTTGCACCAGTCTGCATTCTCACCAAAAGTATATGATGGTTCCCTTTTCTCCACATCCTCAACAACATTTTTTGTTGATTTATTGATGACAGCCATTCTGACAGGCATGAGATCATATCTCATTGTAGATTTAGTTTACATTTCTCTGATAATTAGTGGCATTGAGCATCTTTTCACATTTATAGGCCACCTGTATGTCTTTTTTGGAGTAGTGTGTATTCAGGTGCTTTGCCCACTTTTTAATTGGATTGTTTGTTTTCTTGGTGATGAGTTGTATAAGTTTTTTATGTATTTTGGGTATTAAATGCTTATCAGGTGTATCTCTGAAGAATATTTTCTCCCTTCCAGTGGATTTCCTTTTCATTTTGTTTGTGGTTTCCTTTGCTATGGAAAGCCTTTCTAGTTTGATGTAGTCTCATTTGTTCACTTTTTCCTTTGTTTCCCTTGCCTAAGGAAAATATTGTCAAAAATATCGCTACAAGAAATGTATGGGATTTTACAGTTTATGTTTCCTTCTAGGATTTTTATGGTTTCAAGTCTTACATTTAAGTATTTTATCCGTTTTGAGTTTATCCTTGCATATGGTTTACAATGGTGGTCTAGTGTCATTCTATTGCATATAGTTGTCCATTTTTTTTCAACACATGTATTGAAGAGACTCTCTTTACCCTATTGTATGTGCCTGCCTTCTTTGTCAAATATTAATTGACCATAAAGGTATGGGTTTATTTCTGGGTTTTCTAGTCTGTCTCATTAATCTGCTTGCTTGTTTTTATGCAAGTACTATGCTGTTTTTATTACTATGGTCTTACAGTATAGTTTGATATCAGGTATTGTGATCCTTCCAACTTTGTTCTTCTTCCTCAAGATTGTTGAGTTTATTTGGGGTCTTTTTTAGTTCCATATAAATTTATGGCATATTTGTCAAATATATCATCAGTGTTTTAATAGGAATTGCATTGAATCTCTACAAACACTTTTATTGCTCTGGGTAGGGAATGTAGTGTATGCTCCCACTTACTTGTATTTTCCTGAATTTCTTCCTTTGCTATCTTATAATTTTCTGAGTATATGTATTTTACTCTCTTGGTTAAATTTAGTCCTTGGTACCTTATTTTTTGTTGCAATAGTAATGGGATTGTTTTCTTAATTTCTTTTTCTGATAGCTCATTATTGGTATATAAATATGCCACTAATTTCTGAATATTAATTTTATATGCTGTTACTTTACCAAATTCACTTATCAGTTCTAGTAGTTTCTTGGTGGAGTCTGTAGGGTTTTCTAGATACAGTATCATGTCATCAACAAATTATGAGAGCTCATTTGTTCCTTTCCAATTTGGATAACTTTTATCTCTTCTGGCGTGATTGCTGTGGCTAGAACTTCCAGTTGAATGATAATGGTGAAAGCAAACATCCCTATCTTGTTCTTGTTCTTAAGGAATTTTTAATGTTTTCCCACTGAGTATATTTTGGCTGTGGGTTTTTCATATATGGCCTTTATTATACTGAGGTTATCAGTTCTCCCAGTGGTGAACGCTAAGGTTTTTCCCATATTTTGGCTATTATAAATAATGCTGCAGTGAACATATAGATGCATATGTCTTTTTTATTCAGTGTTTGGAGGGTTTTTGGATAAATATCCAAAAATTGCATTTTTTAAAAGAACTGGGTTCTTTCAAGTCTCTTTACAGACTTTGTTTTAAGGTCTCTCCTGTCTGATAGAGTGCTGCTACCCAGTTTTTTTTTTTTTAATATTTTACTTATTTATCTTTAGAGGGGAAGGGAAGGAGAGAGAAAGAGAAACATCAATGTATGGTTGCTTCTTGTGCATCCCCTGCTGGGAACTGGCCCCTGCTGGGACCTGGCCTGCAACCCAGGAATGTGCCCTGACTGGGAATCGAACCGCGATTGTCTGGTTCACAGGCCTGCACTCAATCCACTGAGCTACACCAGCCAGGGCCTACCCGTTTTTTTTTTTAACTTTTGTTTTTGGAAGTGTCTTTTCTACCCCTTTACTTTGAATCTGTGTGTATCTTTCAATATGAAGTGAGTCTCTTGTACAATGTGCATGTAAGGGTCTTGTTTTGATATCCATTCAGCTACCAGATATCTTTTAATTAGAGCATTTAACCCATTTGTATTTAAAGTAATTATTGATAGATATGTATTTATTGCCATTTAGTTTTCATATTTTCTATTTTTTAAGATATTATTTATTCACTTTTAGAGAAAGGGGAAGGTAAATAGACAGAGAGGAAGAGAAATATCAGTGTATTGTTGCCTCTCACATGGTCCCCACTGGGGACCTAGCCTGCAACCCAGGCATGTGTCCTGACTGGGAATTGTACTAGCAACCCTTTGGATCACAGCCCATGCTCAATCCACTGAGCTACACCAGCCAGGGCATTAGTTTTCATATTTCCTATATTTTTGTTTCTTCTTATTAAAGAAGACCCTGTAACATTTATTTTAATACTAGTTTGTTGGCAATAAACTTTTTCAGGTTTTTATTGGCTCAAAAGCTCTATATGTGCCCTTTGATTCTAAATGATAGCTTTGTGGGGCAGTAACCTTGATTGTAAGCCCTTGCTTTCATCATTTTGAATCTTTTGTGTGAATCCGTTCTGGCCTACAGAGTTTCTATTGAGAAACCGGCTGACAGGCTTATGGGTGCTCCCTTATAGGTAACTAACTGCTTTTTTCTTGCTGCTTTTAAGATTTTTTTGTATTTAACTTTTGGCATTTTAATTATTATTTGTTTTGGTGTGGACCTCATTGGATTTATCTTGTTTGGGACTAGAGAGTCTCATGAACTTCCTGGATTTGCATATTTGTTTCCTTCACCTGAATATGAAATTTTTTCTCATTATTTTTTCAAATACACTTTCAATTTCCTGCTTTCACACTTCTTCAGGCAAGCCCCTGATGGGAATGTTGGTATGCTTGAAGTTGTCCCAGGGGCTCATTAAACTACCCTAAGTTTTTATATTACTTTTTCTTTTCAATGTTCTTATTGTATATTTTCTGCTTTTTTATTTTCCAAAATAAGCAGAAAGCTGATTTTATTCTCTGCTTCTTCAACTCTACTGTTAATCTCCTGTAATGAATTCTTCATTTTAATTAGTATAATTTTATTTTTGATTTTTTATATTGTTTTGAAAAAAATAGTTTAATTGTTGTTCAAGTAGAGTTTTCTGTCTTTACTCTGATCTCAGCCCACCACCCCAGTGCTTCCCACCTCCCTCCCATTTTCACCCAATCTAGTTTTTGTCCATGTGTCTTCTATACTTGTTCTTGTAAAACCTTATCTTTTTCCCCTGAAATTCCCTCCCCTCTCCCTCTGGTCACTGTCAGCCTGTTCCCTATTTCATTGTCTTTGATTATATTTTGCTTGCTTGTTCATTTTGTTGTTTAGGTTCCTGTTAAAGGTGAGATTATAAAATTTGATTCCAGCCCTTCAAATTAAACAAATTAAAATTTGTTTCCAGCCTTCAAGGTCTCTGATGGTCTTTTGTCTCTGATGGTCTTTTGTCCTGAGGTGGGTCTCTTATAGGCAGCATATGTGTGGGTCATGCTTTCTCACCTATTCACTATTCTATGTCTTTTGTTTGGAGTATTTAATCCATTTTCATTTAAGGTTATTATTGATTGGTATTTATTCATTGCCATTTTCTTACCTTTGTTCCTCTCTGTCTTCCTCTTTTCCCTCCTTTCCTTAGATCAGTTCCTTTAGCATGTCTTGCAGAGCTGGTTTGGTGGAGGTATATTGTTTTAGAATTCTTTTGTCTGGGAAGCTCCTTATTTGGCCTTCTATCTTGATTGAGAGCCTTGCTGGGTAAAGTAGTCTTGGTTGCAGACACACGGTTCTCATTACTTGGAATATTTCTTGCCATTCTCTTCTGGTGTGGAGCATTTCCATTGAGAAGTCAGCTGCTAACAGTATCAGGGCTCCCTTGTATGTTACTTTCTGTTTCTCCCTTGCTGTCTTTAAGATTCTCTCTTTGTGTTGAAATTTTGCCATTTTAATGATGATGTGTCTTGAAGTGGGCCTCTTTGGGTTCCTCTTAATTGGGACTCTGTGTTTTTTGGATTTGTGTGACTTTTTCTCTCATCAAACCAGGGATGTTTTCTATCATTACTTATTCAAAAAAGTTCTGTATCCCTTGCTCTTCTTCTTCTCCTTGTGGTATCACTAATACATGGAGATTATTACATTTTATATTGTTTTGCATTTCCCTTAATCCCTCTTTATTCTTTCTGAGCTTCTTTTACTTTTTTTGTTGTTTCTGGGTGTTTTTTTTTATGTTGCCCTCTTCCTTGCTGATTCAGTCTTCTGCTTCATTGATTCTGCTTTTGATTACTTCTACTGTGTTTTTTCAGTTCGGAAATTTATTCTTCATTTCCTCTTGGCCCTTGTTGATAGTTTCTATATTCTTTTTCATGTTGATATAGTTTTCAGTGAGTTCATTGTAGTTTCCCTGTAGTTTCTGGTAGCTCATTGCTAACTTATTGAGCTCCCTGATAGCCATTTCTTGGAACTCAATATCTGGTAGTTGAGTTGCCTCTATTTCATTTAGCATTCTTTCTGAGGCTTCCTCCTTTTTTGTCATTTGGGGATTGTTTCTTTGTCTTCCCATTGTTTGTGAGACTTTTCTTGTTTGCCTCAGCTTCTTAAATTGATCTGTTCCGACTCCCTAGGTTTATGGTGTGAACTTCTGTGGTAGAATACCTATGAGATTCAGTGGTGCAGTCTCCTTTGGGTATCCTGGTGTTCACCACTTCCACCTACTCTTTTTTGTGATCAGTTGGAGGGGTAAGGCAAAATGTTTTAAGACAGCAAGAGAGTGTTCTATGGTATTTACAGTAGCAGCCCATAAAGAAGAGATAGGAGATCCTTTGGCTATATATAGGGTTAACCGTAATCTTCCACCCAACTAGCCATTATTTAGAAAGGATGGAAAGAGGATAAGACTCTTCTTGGGGAGGGAATGATTGTGAGTTAGATCTAGAAAACAGTGAGGTTGTGGGAGGTCAGATGCTGAGATAAGGTGAGAGTAAAAGATAGTAAATAAGTGTAGTGTGTGAGAGAATAGAGTTAACCACTATAGTAATAGAGTTCAGGAAGCTGTGAAGTGGGCTAAGATCTGGTAGGGTTGTTGTGAAGTATTTACAATTCTATGGAACAGCTATTATTCACAATAATAGTAGAGCAACAATCGTATGACAGAATCTATGTGATCTGGATAAGAAGAATAAGGGGTATAGGACCTTGAGTAGTGTACTAAAGGAACACAAGTGATGTGAAGGACAGTAAATTAGAAATACACTGTGAAAGAGAGAAAGGGGAAACCTGTCAAATGATACAATATAACCAGCCAACCAAATAAGACTATACATAAAGAAGAGGGATACAAAACTACTACTAAAATAAAAGATGTAAGAATAATGAAAATAATAATAATACAAATATGCAATAACTTGCAGGTCCTCTGTAATAGCAAAGTGAAATTTGTCTCACTGTCTCAATAGTTGAATGCCCCCTGTTTTGGTCCCACTCTGGTCTTTTCACAGTTCCAGGGTTTTTTGTCTCACCTGTGGGTATTACAAAAAAAAAACAGGAGAAGGGAGAAAGAAGAGATATAACTGGAAAGAAAAGAAGAAATAAGAAAACAAGGAGAAGAAAGAAGGAAAAAGGTATTGAAAGGTAAAACAATAATAAAATTTTTCAAAATAAAAGATTACTAAAAAAACCCCCAAAACATTGTTGGTTTCAAACTGGCCAAACCAGTTTTTCTGGGCTTGCTGTCTGCAGCAGGCTGAGGGGCGATTGATATGGCTTTTCTCCCTTCCTGATCTACACTCAGCTAGTCTTGCAGGCACTCTCCTCAGCGCTAGTTTGGTGCCTCTCTCCAGTACCTTGGGTGTGGGATCCAGGTCTTCCTCAGAGCGTCTTTTCCCCCCGGGGGGTTACCACTGTGGGCTGGGATGCTGGCATGCACACTCAGCCAGGCTGTCTCAGTCCCTGGGTTGGGGCGTGCACCCTTCCCAGTGCTATGGGGGTGGGCAGGGCAACCTTCCACACAACCTCAGGATAGCTACCCAACTGGGTGGGGTGTAGTCCTAGCAGCTGTTGCAGGAGAATTCCCCTAAGAGTTTTTCTTTTTGAGAAATTCCTTTTACCCAAGCGTGCCACTCTGTACACATCAATTCTCCAGCCAGACCAGTGACTATAGGGGTCAGTGCCCATCACTGTGCAACTCTCAACTCTCTGAAACCAGCGACCACTGACTCTGTAAGTGATCATAGCCCCTGTGCCTTCGCCTCTTTGCCCTTGTTCCCCTCTACTTGACTTCAAGCAACCAGGACTTTCCTGGTGCTGCTTAAATCTTATTTGGCCATGGAGGGAGGGATCAGTTGACCCTGTTCTCTCCCAAGAACTCTGTGGCAGACCCGGTGGGCACCGGGCCTTGGGCTACCACAGCCCTGGTCCCTAAGCTGGTCCCTGGGACCTTATTATCCTGAAGCATTCTCCTTATGGCCTGGTTTTTCAGTGTCCACTATAATTTTTAGTCTCTTGTTTTCGTATATGCTTGGGTACTGTGGCTGTTTGTTCTGTTCCTCTGTAGATTGGCTAGGTTTTTCTCCCACGTGTAGGGGGAAGTGGAATCTGCTCCCTCCTACTCAGTCGCCATCTTCCTCCTCTGATTTTTTATATTTTCTCTCTCTATTTTTATGCTTCCTTTATCTTTGCTGAAGCCATTACTAAGTTCATCACCTCTTTCTGTAATTCACGAGCATCCCTTATAATGATTGTTTTGAACTCTGCATCTGGTAAATTGCTTGTTTTCATTTTGTTTAGTTCTCTCTCTTAGTTTTGTTCTGTACTTTCTTTGGGGATATGTTCCTTTTTCTCATCACTTTCACTCCCTCTCTTTTTTTTCTATGTATTACGTAGAGCTGTTACCTCTCCTGGTATTTGTAGAGTGACATTATTTAGTCCGTGTTCTGTAGGGCCCAGTGCTACACCCTCCCGATTCACCTCAGCTAGGCACTACTATAGGGAACCAGTCTGCATGGCAATAGTGAATGTAGCTCAGCCCTGGTTAGGAAAACCAAGAGGCATGAGGTGGTGCACAGAAGCCAGGCCCACAGATTAGCTTTCCCATGGAGGGCCAGGCCTGCATTACATCTAGGCTTCTTTGAGGCTTGCTTTTGCTTAAACTCCCTCACCCTGATATACAGCAGCAAATGTTTAATGCATACTTTGAAGTAACTTCCTAAAGTCTGTGCTAAACCTCCCAAGGATGGAGTGTAACCAGTTCAACCACTTTTCCCCTTGCATCTGCAACATCCTTTTCTTTCTTATCTGTAAGAAGTAATCACCTAAAGCAAACCTGTGCATAATGAACAAGGACCTTCCTTGATGCAATAATGCTCTCAGAAAAGCAATAAAAGCCTGTCTGGCAAGGGTTGGGGTGCTCTCTCACTCAGAGAGTAGCCATTCTGTGGAGAGAGAAGCCCTCCACAGGACTTCCTCAGTCCGTGTGAATTTGTTTGTCACGTCAACAATACCGCTGGTTGGAGTCTGCCTCACACTACTGGTCTGCCCTATCACATGTGGGCTGTGTGCATCCTCCTGTTGTAGTTGAGCCTTCATTACTTTTGTCACATCAATTGAAGAGATTTATCCCCATGCCAATAGGCAGTAAGGACTGGCCATTATCACCTTGGAGGATCTGCTGGACAAGGGCTAACCCCAAGGAGCAGAACTCATTTTGCTGGGCAGGGATTTGGTGCCTGAGGAGTCTTCCCCTTAACTGTTTTGCTCATGGAGGTGCCTCACTGTGGTTTGAAGCTGTCCACAAGGTGTCTGGTTCTGGGGTCTTGCTGGAGGAACAGGCTAACTGTAGCTACTACCACTTGTGTCCATCTCTGGTCCTCCCAGCATAAATTATGAAATGATCTGCAGATATCTGCTAGTTTTTCTGGCATTCAGGGTACCCAGGAGAGGCCAAGCTGTTAACTAAGGCTGGCTGTTGATAGTGATCAGCCTGGGACCTTTCAGCCAGAGGTATGGGGCACATCAAGGCCAGATGCTTCTTGAGACATTTTAGGAAAGTCTGAAGACTGGAAAACAGGCTATTTGTATAGAGCTGCTGGAAATGGCTTGCGTGTGCCCAGAATTTGGGTGAGGTGGGGGTCTCACGTAATTCCCAGGACAGGGTGAACAGTTTTAGCCATGGTGATAGAGATTCAGATATGGCACCTACCTGCTGGCCCTGTGAGGGACATGAGGTTGCCCCTCCAGCTCTTGTCCTGATGACAGGTAATTCGGATCCTTCCTGTATCTCTCTGTTGCCTTTTGAGTTCCTGCCTCAGGACTGGAGCCCAGAGCAAGTGAACCAAGTAAGTCTGTGCATGGGCCCTTTAAGAAGAACTCTTGGGACTCCAGCAGACCTCCATCTTAGCTACAATCTCTGCTGGTTTTCACAGCAAGAATTAATGGACACTTCACGCTCTGGCACTAGAACCCTGGGCTGGGGGTCCCAGTGTAGGGTTGGAACCCTTCTCTCCTCAGGCAGGATCTGTTTAGCTGAGATATCCCTCCTGATTTTCATTCACTACATATGGGTGTGTGGCCAGCTGCTCTGGGTCTCTGCCTCTCCAGTCTTGTGGCTTCTTCATATCCTTAGCTATAGGACTTTGTTCAGCCAGATTTTAGACAGTTCTCAATGGTGGCTATTCTACAATTTGGCTGTAATTTTGATGTGATTGTGGGAGGATGTGATTAGCACATTTACCTATGCAGTCATCTGGAGCAGAAGCAAAAACTTTACTTTTCAATTGTTCACGTTGTTATATTTAATCAATTGTCTTCTCCTTATCACTATGATTTTCTTGTTCATAGTTATCTCTCTTTATTCTTCACAACTTTGGAGTTGATTCTATGTTCCAGGGTATGGAAGATTTGGTACATTAATTGTATTTTCCCCAAAAATATTAACATGATATAGAAATAATTTGAAAAAAATACCTTTCAACTTTAACAGACATAGCACGAAAGTAAGGAAATTTTAATGCTAAAGACCATTTTTGAGTGATTTTTTTGATCCCTGGGTAGTTTGAATTTCTTTCTTGATAACGGCATGGAATTCAGATGATAAGTCAAGAAGCTCTTCCACAAGTAGGTAAATCTAATAGAAGATTCTCAAAATTATGTTGAGACCCTAAAGAGCTAAGCCGTAAGAGCTAAGTATAGATGGAAAAACCAAAACTATAAGGGTGAATAGGAAATAAGATACACTAGGAAAAAGACAAGAGCAGGGAAATTTGCTAAGTGGAGATAGAAACAATGAAACAAAACAGTGAAACAACCAACAGATAAAACGAACCAACAAAATTTTCAAGTATTGGTGTGGTATGACACAGAACTTAATATAACTGTTTTATTTTTAAAAACACATACTCATGTGTTTTAAAGGATAAAAAATTAATGCTATGAACAGAAGATAAAAATAAAATTGTATCAATAAAACATTAGACAAAATTTTAATAAATTGATGAACTAGAATTTGATCCAAATTTGAAAGCTAAAATGATGAAAACTTGCAGAATATTCAAGAGAGATTTAGATTCATGTAGGTCCCTGCAGGAGATTTAGCATAACATTTATTGCTGTCTTAATAATAAATAATGAAAAGAATCAAGATGAAAGTATTTTTGAATAGTTAACGACTAAAGATTTTCAAGAAAATTTGAGAAACATAGATCCTGAGATCTCTAAAATCCAACAACCCGCAAGCAAGATAAATAAAAACAAATCCAGACATATGCATAGTCAAGGAGAAGAACCCCACAGGAAAAGAAAAAAATCTTAAATGCAGTCAGAGAGATGAGGCTGACCACCAGAAGAAACAGCAAGGAGACAGAAAGCTAACTCCACAACAGCAAGCACAGAAGCCTGAGATAATAGAATAATATCATTAATGTGTTAAGAATGAAATGACTACCACCTTATCTCCAGAAAATAATCTTTTGTAAATGAGGAGGGAAATAAATATATATTTCCAAACAAGCACAGTCTAAGATAATTTATTACACTCCTCCTTCAGATGAACAAAATAAAATTCCAAGGGGTTTACTCAATGGCAACAGTTCTGAATCAGTGGCAGTTTTGCCCCACAAAGAACATTTGGGATTATCTAGGGACATTTTTGGTTGTCACAACTGAGGGAAAAGTACTATTGACATCTAGTGAACAGAAGTCAGGGATGCTGCTACACATCCTGCACATAGGACAGCCCTTCAAAGCAAAGAATCGTCACCCCAAATGTCAGTAGTGTTGAGATCAAGAAACTGTAGACATGGACAAAAGATTTAGAATAAGCAGTGTGAGATATAGTAAAGAATATTACATAAAGGTTAATGTAGATAAATCTAAAGCAAAATATAATACATTTAATTTGTGAGAAGAAACTAAATTAGTTCCCTTTTCCAGATGTCCAATGATAATACCAACAAAAGCTGCNACTGAGGAAAAAGTACTATTGACATCTAGTGAACAGAAGTCAGGGATGCTGCTACACATCCTGCACATAGGACAGCCCTTCAAAGCAAAGAATCGTCACCCCAAATGTCAGTAGTGTTGAGATCAAGAAACTGTAGACATGGACAAAAGATTTAGAATAAGCAGTGTGAGATATAGTAAAGAATATTACATAAAGGTTAATGTAGATAAATCTAAAGCAAAATATAATTTTAGCTTGTAGATAAAATATATATTACAAGCAAAATATATTTTACAAGCAAAATATAATTTTTGCTTGTAGATAAATCTAAAGCAAAATACATTTAATTTGTGAGAAGAAACTAAATTAGTTCCCTTTTCCAGATGTCCAATGATAATACCAACAAAAGCTGCCAGGCCACAATAACATGAATTGGTAGTGAATAATTAGTTTTAAAGCTGTCAAGTCCTTTTCAGTTTTTCTAAGAAACTAAACAAATTGAATAGACATTATTAATTAGACAAGGTAGAATAGTTAAGATTTGTAATTAAAAGTAAAAAAGCACAGAAAAAATACCCTGAGAGAGAGAATTAAAAGGCAAGAAAAGAAACAAAAAATTGTACCAAATAGAAAGCACTATAGGCCCTTGTATAAATCTTCTCAGAAGAGATGCCTATGTTGGCTCTCGCCATCTTTTAATAGGCTATTCACTAGTCTACCTATATCAATGTCTCAAGTTCCCTTTTATTAAGTTGCCAGTGATCATGTCAGTTTAGCTAATAGACATTTGCATTATTTTATCTGGAATTTTTATTTTTACTGATCCCTCCATTAAATGTTTTCCTCTTATTTATTATATGACTTCACATTTTCCTGGGATTCTCCAACCTCTCTCTCCATACCTTTTCAGTCTAGTTCATTCTTCTTTATCTGAAGTCTAGATGTCCATATTCCCCAATACTTAGGTATGAACACTTTCACATCCTACATTCTTTATTCCTGGCAAGTGCATCTACTTTCATGGCTTTAGTTAACCACCATTTTACTGAAACCTTCAGATACATATTTCCAGCCAGTTCTTTACTCTGAACTGTAGGCCAATATATTAATCTCCATCGAGCTTCTTTGCTTCAGTGTCTTATTAAGGCATATCAAAATCAACATGTCTAAAATACCTTTCTCTCAACACCCATCCTCATTCAGGTTTTTTTAAGTAAAGTAACAGTGTATAAAATGGGCTTTTAGGATTCGTACTTGATCTTCCCTCTTCCTTCTTCCATATTTTCTGTGATCAAGTCCTATCAATGCTCAGTAGAAACAGCACCATGAAGAAACAACCTCCAAAACAACTTTATCCTGCCTTAATAAACATATTGCTGAGTAAAAGGGTACTTGATATTACACATTTAGCTTAAAGTTAAATCCCTTTCTCCCAAGCTGCCATCTGATTAAATTGGTTCTTTTAAGTCTCTCTAGTATTAAAATGTTAAAGTCACCATTGACTCTAGCTCTTCACTTTTTTTCAAATTTATTCTTTGCCTTGAAGCCAAAGAGTTCTAAAAAACAATCCAAAATTCCTCATGTCCTTTGCATCTTAAAATCCTCACTGGATTCCCACTGCTTTTGAGAAAACAAATCTAAAAAAATTAACACTGGTTACACTCAAATCTCTGAGCTGGAATCTAGTCACATCACTAGCTTTAATTTAAAACACTCAACATCTTACTCTCTGATTTAGCCAAAATAAAGCAGCCTTCGGCATCTTAAATGATCTGTTCTACTGCGTGCACTAACTATTTCATGTGCTGTTCTCTCCAGCTGAAAATGCAATTGATGTTTCTATCATCAAGGTGATCCTTTAAATCACATCATAAGCAGTAAATTTTCATAGGCTTCTTTAAATTTCCAATTGAATAATTTTTCTTCACTTATAATCCCCCTTATTATGCTTTTAAAAAAGATTTATGCATTTTTAATATTTTATTTATTTATCTTTAGAAAGGAAGGGAAGGAGAAAAGAAGAGAAATACCAATGTATGGTTGCCTATCATGAGTCCCCTAATGGGAACTGGCCTGCAACTCAGGAATGTGCCCTGACTGAGAATTGAACCACGATTGTGTGGTTTGCAGGCCCGCACTCAATCCACTGAGCTACACCAGCCAGGGCAACATTTATTTTCAAAGAGAGGGGGAGAGAGGGAGAAAGAGAGGGAGAGAAACATCAATGTGTGATTGCCTTTTACATGGCCCCCACCAGGGACCCGGCCTGCAACCCAGGCATATACCCTGACTGAGAATCAATCTGGTGATCCTTTGTTTCGCAGCCCATGCTCCATCCACTGAACTACACTGCCAGGGGTATGCTTTATTTTAATATAATTTATTAAAGTTCTATTTAGATAATTAACTATAATTGACTATTTAATATTCCCCACTCTAAAATAAGCTCCTTGAGAGAAGGGACTATGTCTAGACACCTTATTGTGTTTAACACAATGTATTAGGTATGGTGGATCTTCCGAGTGGTTTGTTTAATAAACAGATGAAACAATAGGTCAGTTCTACATATTGATAATCTGTTATTCTTTTAAGACGATCATGTTCTACAACTAGCTACTCAAAGAATAAAGAATGCAACTTCTAAAACCAAAAATAGTAATATAAATAACTATTTACTTATTATTATTAATAGACAAGGCACTATCTAAATGAAAGTTTATGAAATAGAAGTCTCTAATGAAAACATATCTTCCAAAATACAAGTCTTTGGAAAGATATATTTAATTTAAATTAATAAACATAAGGGTGTTTAACTTTGAAGAATACAGACTCTGGTTGCTTGATTGCTCTCAGGTCTTCACTGGGAACAAAGAGTCCTTGCCTTACATTTGCATAATGAAAGGACTCACTGAAATATATCTTTCAGAACAAAGGGAATTTCTGATAGAAAGGTAAATTTCATTGCTAATATGGAAGACATATATTGGTAGAAATTTTTAAATTGCTACTTCTTCTATTATTGGCCTTCAATTCTTTGACCTACCAGTCATGTAGTGAGATTCTCATTTGAAGTTCTCCTACAGGGTACGTGTGCATATGCATATATGTATATATACATATATACATATGTATATGTTAACATGTAAATGTAGGGGCATTTGATTATTTATGTATATGTTGCTGTGTGTGTTACTGTATATAGGTATGTACATGTATACATGGCTATGGCTATGTGCATGTGCTTGTGTATGTGTACCTGCAGCAATGTATTAATAGAGATTATCTGTAGGGTAACAGTTTTTTAAATTTTTTTCCTGCTTGGAAAAGATTTTTTCAATGTGATCTTGTGTTACTTAGGTAATTGAAATAAAACTGTACATTAAAAGTTATTTCAAAACACTAAAAAAGTTCACTGGGTAGAAGTTTTCATCAACAAGCCAAATTGGATCAGTAACATTTACAAAGAAATAGAACTAATCCTATCTCTTCCTATCCTTCAGCAGTTACCTTTTTCCATTGGAGAATAGCCTGTATTGACCACTTTCATTGAGGGAAATTCTGAAAATTACTTTGGTAAAATTCAATTCTGAAATCTTTTATAAAGCAAGTTTTATTTTTTGGTTTTTCATTCCAAATATTTAAAACCTCTCAATTTTCATGCCTATTCTCTCATAGAGTTTTTCATGATGCTTCATTATGAGTCTGTCTGCTATCTTGGTAAATATATTTACCATTTACCATTTACCACTTACATTTTCACTAAATAACTCAAGTAAATTTCTTTTTTTTATCTTCACCCCAAGACATTTTTCATTGTTTTTAGAAAGAGAGGAAGGAGAGGGAGGGATGGAGAGAGAAACAGCAACTGGTTCCCTTCTCATATGTGCTCCCACCAGGGACTGGACTCAACCTGGGTATGTCCCCTGGCCAGGAATCAAACCTGCAACATTTCAGTCTATTGGCTGATACTCCAACCAAGTGAGCCACATCAGTCAAGGCACAAGTAAATTTCTTGACTATGTATTTCTCCACAGACAGATCATCCCTTGCAAAATCTAAACTAACTTTCTTATATTTGTACTTTCAATTTTTCTTAGTATCTACTAAAACTGCTTCCAACCATGGGGTTACTGCTACACTGAATCCTCCTCCCCAGAGATGCCCTATCTCATATCTTTATTTCTTTAAGTGAGCCTCCCTAAAGCAAACTGGAGCTTCTCAGACGTTGGGGTTTGGTATCACTGGGAATCAGTGAAGAGCTACATGTATTTCAGTAGGTCTTCATCTCAAATTTTGTCTTTCCTTTGCCTTCAGATTCAAGGTCTATGTGAACATTTATATTGCAATTAAGAGTAGAAAGAGACCTTTTTATTTTCATATTTTTGAAAGCAGGACCAGCCTCTACTTTCTCTGTTGTTCATCTTTCTCTTTTGTTCAAAATTTATCAGAATTCTTGGAACAAGAGGTGTCCTAAAGAATGTTTAATATTGTAAAGCATACACATGCATCTAATTTTACTTCCTCTCAGAAACCACCTGACATTACAGTAAAATTTCTTTAAAGACATATATTCAAGAGGATAAAGAAAAAAAGAGATGGTAATGAACTTTTGGCAGTTAGGAAGCATATGGACCATTGGTACCTGTTGAAATACAGAATTTAGTTGGCATTTGTTCTTGATTCCTGGGAGAAAAATTCTAAAACTTCTTAGAATTTCCCAAGTGAAAAATAAAGTCTTTGTTATTTATGAGCCCCTGGGATAATGGCTGACTTTATGGAGTCATCAGGAGGTGACTCCTGATGGTCCCTGAAATAGCTTCAGGATAGAGGTTGGTCCCCAGAAGAACCAACCACATGATTACAGGGTTGAAATTTTGAGCTAGCCAACCTCCAGGGGTGGGAGCCAGAGAAAGAGTTCAATCACGTGGCCAGTGATTTAAACAATCATGCCTAAACTATGAAACTCCAACAAAAACTTTAGACTTCAAAAGTCTTTGAAGATTGCTGGTTGGTGAACACAGTCATGTGCCCAAAAAGTGTTTCCTGATTTCATGTGGAGAGGGCACATAAGTTCTCCATTTTATGTTCCCTATTGTCTCCCAAGCTCCCTAAGATAGTTTTCACTAGTCCTAATTTTCAGATGGGGAAAATACATCCATCAAATGGCTGGTAACATTACTAAGAGTGGAGTCTATTTTTCTTAACTCCAAAGCTTGTTCTTGACCACTTTATTATTCTTTCCGGCTCCCTTGAGTGTGGCCAATAAATATCTATTTTTCTAATTTATTTATTGATCCTACAAATGTTTATTACCAAATATGCTCCATTAATAAGAACTTCAAATTATTGACTACTTTTTTATGTCTGAATACTAGATATCCATGGATTAGCTATGTGGTTGTAACATTGGTAGAGAATGGTGTTTTCCACTGGATAATACTGTGTTTTTTTCTGAAGCCAGATAAATGATACTCTCAATTTTTTATTTGTTCTTTGAAAATAAGATTTAAAATTGTCAAAAGATTATTTATTTCATTTCCTTTAAGGTCAAAGGACAGTTTATTTCCCACAGTGTATTAGAAGGTGCCAAAACATCTTGGGACATTAAGCAATATTACTGAAAAATAATATAACTTATTATATGTAACAGAAAGAACTCTACTTAGACAATTTTTGTTTTGCTAAAACTAATTATAAAACATTAAATCTTTTTAAAAATAGAAATATTTGTAACTAAAAGGAAGAGCAGAAGTGCCAATTGTGATTATTCCTTGACAACTCACTTTAGAAGCTTTTATTTATTTGCACAATACAAAATATTTTGGAAGGAAGACACCCAAGAAAATTCCTTATTCTTCAAATAGCAAATGATCCATATGAACAATACCAGGACAATAAGTCATGTTAATAAGTAGCATATTTTCTTGTTTTTGTTTAAAATAGTCAAACATTTGGCTTTGTAAGAACAAAAAGGTACAGTTTGAGAAAAGTTTTAATGCCATTCTAACAGATGATTTTACAAGCTATTGCCATTGAGTGGAAATTTCTTGAGAATAAGCATTGGAAATTTTATACTTGTCAGGTCTCCAGTAGCAATAATTACAGACCAGGGAAACTTAATGCTGATTAGATAGATAATAGAAATTTAGCCAAAGAGACTGGAAAATAATACAAAATCATGAAAATATGTGTTTCACCAATTGTAGTTCTTGAAGATACTGTGATAAGTATGCAATGAGAAAGGAAAAAATGGCACATTTGGTTTGTAAAACCTCCTGACCTATTTAGCACTCAGATAGAAATGGCAGAGCATATGAGGCAACAGAGGGCTAATCTGTAATGTACACATTGCTTTCTGGTGTGATTCATCCACACTCAAAGGAATAAATATTGCGATTAAACAAATCTTTTCTTGCTACATGATGTCAAAAGCAAATATTTTGCTGTTTGTTCATCACCAACTACCAAGGTGCTGTAAACCTTTGTAAACTTTGGTTACAACCATTCATACTTTTATCTTTCCTTATAGCCATGTAAGTGGCAAGTGGCTGTAATCAAGTTGCCAAATAAAAACAATAAATGCTTTATTTTGCATATAAACAAGTTTTGGGTTTTGAGACATTTCTCAAATAATAGAGGTGATTCTGATTCAATCATTTCCAACTCTCCTATTTTATATATTTACACATTAATTATATTCTCCTTATAAATTTCTCTGGATAGTCAGACTCCATACATATCCACTCAGCCTTCTGGGAGACCATAGTCTTATTCAATCTAAATGCAACAGCCTTATGTAAAAGTTGTGTGACAGTTGCTATGGGAAATCAAAACTGTACTGAATGCCCTGGCTGGTGTAGCTCAGTAGATTGAGCACAGGCTGTGAACCAAAGGGTTGCTAGTACAATTCCCAGTCAGGGGACATGCCTGGGTTGCAGGCCAGTTCCCCAGTGGGGGCCGTATAAGAGGCAACCACACATGGATGTTTCTCTCCCTCTCTTTCTCTCTCCCTTCCCCTCTTTCTAAAGAAAAAGGTAAATAAATAAATTTTTTTAAAAACTGTACTGAAAATATTCAGTAAGATGAATAGTTTCATAAATAAGTTAACATTTAAAGTAGATAGGTTTAAATAATTAGTAAAAATATATATCTAAGGGTGAATAGAAATAACATTTATTGACACATGTATCTTTGTGCTATAGGCTTTGTTTAAGCTATTTCTTTTCACAACAACCTAATGGGGAATCATTATGTTCATTTTAAAATTAGGAAACAAAAGCTCAGATGGGATAACTAACAAGAATGTTTATAGCCAATAGAAAAGTGACAAAGCAAGAACACACACTCAGATATTCTTATAGTGACTAGGATCCCTGGAATCCCCACAGTTGGAGAAATAGAGGCCTCAACTGCATCTGATGATCTCTTTACAATTGATGAGAATTATACATAAAACACCCCCCAAATGGAATGTAAAGAAAAGATGTGTTCTGATATAAACATGATCATTATATATAATTATCTGTTTTGTTTGCTTGTTTGAATTGTTGTTACAGAACAGAGGTCCAAAGAGGGGCAATATTTGGCCCAGACAGGGATGCCAAAAACTGTTACAGAACAACAGGGGCCCCTCCCAAGGAGGGTATACTAATACTTACTGGGCTCGCCTGTCTATCACCGGAGGAAAGACATCTCTTATTGCCAGAGATTTGTGAAAAGAAAAGGAAAGGTTTATTTAAATCTATACACAGACTTAAAGTAGTGACCCAATGTCTCCATTAATATATCAAAGTCCTTTAGGATAACCACAGACACCCACAGCGCTTCCTTCTCCCCCTGCCCCAATTCAGGGTACCGTATCTCAGGAAAAGAAGCACAGATCTGTTTCAGGTTGTTGGCACCACCAGCTGTGTCACCATCCAGGCAGGATCTCTAATTACTCTACAGCCATGTGGCGGCACCTTCTCATGGTCTACTGGCAAAGAGTTCTTTCACCCTTCTTCCAGGAAAATTCTCTCCTGCTTCCCAGGCCACCCGGCCAAAGGGAGCACCCCAAAGCCATGTGGGCCTCTTCTACCAGAGCTGCAGGAGTCTGCACTCCACCAAAAGTGTGTGGCTCTCTTCTTCACCTGGCTGCGGGGGTCTCCACTCTGGCAAAGCCATGTGGTACTCTTTGCTAAAGCTACATGGTGATTCTCTCTCATATGGCTGCAGGAGTCCCCATTCTGGACGAAAGTGCATGGTTCTCCCCTTCACATGGCTGCAGAGGTCCTCCACTCTTCCAAAAGCATGTGGTACTCTTCCTTCTTCTTCTCACATGGCTGTGGGGGTCCTCACTCTGCAAAGCTGCGTGGTTCTCACCCTTTCACCTGGGCAAGAGGGGTACCTCACTCTGCCCAAAACAGCGTGGCTCTCTCTCCTTCACATGGCTGCAAGTGTCCCCCACTCTGCCAGAATCCCCATGACAGCCTTCCTCTGCAGCCCCATTTCCGACTCCTCCCATAATCAGCTAGGACTTGCCAGGACTCCCATATCCTACCAGCTTTACTGGGCTGCCATAGTGAATCTGGGCAGGTGTGGCCCACGGCGTGGAGCCAATTAACTCCAAGTTCTTATGCAGGTGCTGTAACTCAGGAGACCTACCCCCAGTTATGTCTTGGGTGGAAGTCACTTCCATCCCCCTGGCTCAGAGCATGGCCATAGCTATTTAACATATCTATGCAGCCAGTTAAAGGCTATAGATATGCTAAATGACCACACCAGAGGTTAACTGCAAAGCCTGTGGCTGTACAAAACAGCCCTGCATGTTCCTTCCCCATGTGTCCCTTCCCCAACTCACACTTGAGGGGGAAGGGGTGAGGACATTTTATATGTCTTCTAATATTTCTTGGACACCTTGATTCTGGACCCCATTAGAAATCTTTTTTCTTTTGGGAGTGCCCCTCTGGCTGTGCCCTGTTACACTGTTACCATTAAATCCAATACTTTATTAAAAAAAATAAGAAAGTCTGTGTACTGGGCTTACTGAGAAATTCAGGATTAATAAAGAACTATGTGCTTTGATATATCAGAGTAAGATTTCTCAAAAGTTTAAAAACCAGTTGCCAGAAATAAAACAGAATAACATTAAACATCTCATCCAGAAAAAAAGAACTACAAGATCATAATGTGCAGATTCAAAATATTTGATAAGCCAAAATATCACTTAGGACATTTTTGAAATATAAAGTTTCAAGAAGACCACTCATTTATATGATCTCATGATAATGTGGTCAGGAATTTGTGTTTGGTAAGAATTTTTCCACGGTAGAGTAGATTACAAAGAAAACTTTAGCAATGATTTATAACCAAGATTTTATAGCCAAAGTTTAAAATTATCTCTTATTATCTCTTTGTGAAAATATACAAGATTCTTACTTGCATTTAGAATTTGTAGGATCAAGTAAACAAAAAAGTTTAGGGTAATCTGAGTAAAACAATCAACTAAGATTTACATAAAACTACATAGCTATAGGAAACAATTTAATTCCTACAAAAAGAAATTCACACTTTTTTCTTACTCATGCAAATGCTTTTCTTTTGAACCCTATATTTGTCTAGAAAGGAATCTTAATAAGTTTAAGTTATATTTATTTTATTAGCCATAGACTCTGATTTGTTGAATAAAAATTAAGTGAATGATAGAAGGGCTACACAAAATAACATAAAAATTAAATTATTTCCTTGATCAAAAAAAACACAAAATGGAAAGAACAAAGTGTATATAATACAATAAAAAGAAAAACATTTCGTAAGAATATTGATGTGACACAGTTAAAGCTATATTCAATATTTACAATATTATACACTTGAATTCTTTTAGTATTAGAAAAGAAAAAAGTGAAACATGAACCAGAAGGTCAATTTAAGGAATTAGAAAAAAGGGGCAAATATATAAATTGAGAAGAAAAAGATTAAAGTTGAAATCTATAAGAATAAAAGAGCAATATAGTTTAAAAATAAATAAAATCAATAGCTGATTTTGAAAAAATGAGTCAGGAAATAAGAGTAAAGGAAGCCTAAGTAATAATTTTCAGTGAGCCCACATAAAACATTAGAAATGATAATGTTAACAATAATATTGAACAGTTTTAAAAAACTTGGAATATTATTTGAAAATGGGAGTATATTAATACTGAGACCATTGTGTAATTTTTTTAGCAAAATATGGAGTGCTGAGCTAGAAATAGTAGCAAAAGGACAAAAATAGTTATCTAAGTCTCGAAAACCTGATTCCTTAATCAGAAAAAAAATATTTTGTATAGCAGCAGTTTATTTACTACTATTCATACATAGAAATTAATTGTAAGAATTGATCACAGCTTATCTATTCTACTTAGGTAGATACTTGATTTACAATAATTATTGCAAATGATGCTATGATCATTCTATGTGAGCCCAATTTATCAGGCATGTTTTGCATGCTGCTGTCCTAAAAATCTTATGTCTTCATTTTAAGTTCTCAAAATAGTTATGAGGTTAATGGGTAAATTCTTGTTTTCTATGACCTAATAGACTTCTACCCTTTCACCAAGTTTGAGAATGACTTGGAAATTTTTCTAATACAAAATACATTGGTATTTAAATAGGGATCATGTCATATCTATAAATTGCTTTGGGTGGTATGGACATTTTGATGATGTTAATTCTTCCAACCCATGAACATGGTACATGCTTCTGTTTGTTTGTGTCTTCCTTTATTTCTTTCTTCAGTATTGTGTAGTGTTCTGAGTACAGGTATTTTACCTCCTTGTTAGGTTTACTCCTAGGTACTTTATTTTTGTTGTTGCTATGTCAAATGTAATTTTTCCCTGATTTCTGTTTTTGATATTTCATTTTTGGTATACAAAAATGCCTTCAATTTCTGAATATTGACTTTGTATCCTGTTGTTTTGCCAAATTCACTTATTAGGTCAAGCACTGTTTTGGTGGAGTCTACCCTAAGGATCCTGAAACACTAATTCAAAAGAACCTCTGCACCCCAATGTTCATAGCCACATAATTTACAATAGCCAAGTGGTGGAAGCAACCTAAGTGCCCATCAGTAAATGAGTGGATCAAAACACTGTGGTATATTTACACAATAGAATACTACACAGCAGAAAGAAAAAAGGAGCACCTATCTTTTGCAACAGAGTGGATACAACTGGAGAGCATTATGTTAAGTGAAATAAGCCAGGTGGTGAAAGACAAATACCATACAATCTCATCTATAAGAGGAACCTAATCAACAAACCAAACAAGCAAGCAAAATATAACCATAGACATTGAAATTAAGAACAAAGTGACAGTGACAGAGGGGAGGTGGGAGAGGATAATGGGGGATAAGGGGAAGGGTTGTCAAGGAACATGTATAAAAGACACATGGGCAAATCCAAAGGGGGGCAGTATCAACGATAGGAGGTGGGGATGAGTGGGGTGGGAAAAATTTGTGGAAGGAAAATGGAGACAACTATATTTGAACAATAATAAAAAATTAATAGATTTTTTCTCAGACTTCTTGAAGTAGTATTAGCTGAGAAACACAGATGTTTGTTACCCTGTTGTCATTCTGTAATTATATGCAATGTATACTGTAAACCATCAAAATCCAGGCTCATAAGTCAGATTTCTTGGTTTTTCTGTGTATTAGCAATGAGGAAAGTGGCAGCAGATGGTTACCCTGGCAACAGTTTCTCTAACTCACCAGTATCTGTCTGTACCTGCTAGAAGGTTTCAAACATTCAATCAGTTTAATTCCTTTGATAAACTTGTTGAAAAAATAGCTGAGAAAATCAGTTTTGGAGAAAAAGCTTTCTAAAATTGTCAGTCTTACTGTACCCAGTTCATTTGGAGGGCTTATGATCTTATCAGAGGTTCAGAACTGAATCACTCCTAATGCACCATAAACTGAACATAAGTAGCTCTTGCTGTCCATTGGCTGATTTTATCAGAGAGGCAGTGGTTAAAATGACTTGGATATGAATATCAGCTTAATTAACACTTAAGCTCATTTGCTGTATTCTGATGGTAACCAAGATGATAAGTGGGTAAGAGTATCTCTGAAAGCTGTTGTACCGATCATCATTTATGACCACCTCGGAAAATTGTTCAATTTGGAGAAGCATCCCCCCTATGGCAGGTTGGGTCCTCTTAGAAGCAGATTGAGATGGTGCACAGGGTGTTTATTAGGGAGTACTCATGACATAAACTTCTGTGTAAATAAAGGAAAGAAAGAAGGACTGGACAGAGGAAGAAGTTGAACTCTGATCCTTCAAAGCCAGGATGCCTTTATATTTTATCTGCATTGTGGAGGATGGGCTGGATCTTCTTCCACGTGGACCAGTCATTGTGCGGAGGCTGCTCCAGAAGTGGCAGTGACATGGAAGACTTCTTCAGTCACAGACAATTTCCAGAGAAAGCTAAATGACAACCTTCCCAGGTTCTTTGGAAATAAGCAATAAAACTAAGAAATTCTGGAGAAGGAATGGATGAATCATCACAGGGTACACTCTATTAGCCATTCTAAGCACCTCCTGATGACCCCCAAATGACAGTTTCTTCCACTAGTTTCAGGCCCTTGTCCTTACCACTACCAGAAGTGATTTTTTTTAAATCTCTGGAATCAGTTAATAATATCTTTTCACTAAAGCATTAGTCAAAAAAAGGTTCCCCCAAAATGTGGCTGGGATTCATAGCTGACAGCAGATGTTAAATAATCCCTTTGCTTCAATGTTCTTAAATTTCACTAAAATGTGTTAGTATGGAATTGTGTCTCTGTTCAGGCACTGTAATTCCTCTTTCTTTAACTTCATTATTCATTCTGTTGTTCATCATTTACATGCTACATATTGCTCCATGTTGAACAAATTTTCTCCTTAAAATAGATTTTTATGCAAAATTGACTTCTGTCTGAATTTGTCAAAAGTATAGTATTTCAAATTCAGACTTTCTTCTCTCTTAATATAAGAGTATATGATGTTCATTCAGTCTAGTGTAAAATAACACAATAGGCACTCAGTAGGTGTTTATTGAACTTAATGAATCATAAAAAATTTTCTCTCTGAAATGTTAGGGTCCTAACTATTTCTGCTTTATTTGCTGTTCTACTAATCTAGAAATGCATGGATTTCATAAATTCAAAATGCTAGTGAAAATGCCCTTTTTGTGTTGTTAAATTTAAAAAAATGTCATTTGCATTCTTGAACGAATACGTAGTATTGTTATTCTGTTGTTAATATTATTATTATAGGTGTTTTGTTTAAAATAATAAGAATTGATGCTGACTAATTTAGGAAAAAAGATAATTTACTGTGAAATTATTAGTTGACACACACAATCAAATGGGAGGCTTGAGAAACAGGATTAGGTATGGGGAGGTGTGGGAGCCCGCCAGGCCGCAGGGGACCAAGGACAGAGTCCCCCACTGTGAAAATGGTGGAGGGACTTGGTTTCTGGTCCCTGGAGCCGGTGGGTATCTTGACATCTTCCGGACCTTCTCCTTCTCAGCCTTGAAGGAAAGAACAAGATCTTGGCATATGCGTCATGTTCCAAGGAAGTGATAGTAATGAGGACACTATTATCTTGAGGCTAATGTTCTCAGGATATGAGAACATCTTGCCCTTTTGGGAACTCTAGGGTGCGTACAAACTTTGAAAAGCAACATTGTCTCCAGTTCCTTGCGGTCTTGCTTTAGGCCACTACAGTTTTGCATATAAGCCAGCAGTTCCTTGAATAAAGTTGCCATTTGCCAGCAGAGCTTATGGTCCTCTCCATTCTTTTAAGTCCCTTGCCTCACCTCGCGACCACCCTTGCTGCTGCGGGCAGCGGCAGGGAGGTCCTAGGAAATCTCCAGGTATCCAATAAAAATAATTAATTAATAGTCTCAAAGAGAATCCATCATTGGAATATATGTATGCATTCTGTTTTATTTATAATATTCTCCTTTTATAACTTCGCTCAAAATTAGAACGTTAGATTTGACAGAGAGAAGGTAGGAGGGGACAATGGGGGTCAAGAGGGAAGGGTTTTGAGGAACACATATAAAGGATACATGGACAAAACCAAAGGAGAGTAGGATCAATGATGGGAAGTAGGGGTGGCTTGGGTGGAGGAGAGTGGTGGGAAGAAACTGGAGACAACTGTACTTAAACAACAATAAAAAATGTGAAAAAAATATATATACTAGATTTGATTAATTTAGTCTGGCAATGTGCCTATTTCCTACACACACTATCCTCTTGATTCTTTTTATATTCCTCAGTCTGTGTTTTGCATCCCAATGAATATCAATGTAATCCCCCTAGTTTTCCAAGTTGGAAATCAAGATGTCCTGTAACATTTATATATGCAGTTATTGCTGTAAATGTAAATATATCTATTAAAACATTTATTTACATATGCTAAGATTCTGTCTGCTTTTCTACTAATCAGCCTGACTCCTAAACCTGTGTACACATAAAAGACTGCAAACTTTTTTATAGCAGGTACTATTGTATCATGTCTATTTTATTGTATCTACATATTGTGGACACACAAAAACATTGGCAACAATAGAAGATATATTTTTGTCTTGAACTACTCAAGAAATTCAAGTCGCATTTCTATCCAGAGCTTAATATTTATGCAGACCTACAGGTACATATATTTTTGGAATTATACATGCACATGTTCAAAAATACTGTATCATGTTAAAAGACTCAGAATGATGACCAGAGTGTGGTCTTATCAATGTCACAATCCAATGGCCTTGAAACAAATAGTTCAAACATTTTTAGCCATTTATGTGTCATTTTTCTGCATACATGTATATTGTGTTCATGCTAACATTTCTTAAATAACTAATGTTAGACATTATGCACTGACTTCCTATTATGCCAAATACAGATACACACCTTCCTGATATTTCCTCTTTCAAAATCGTCCTATTGTAGATCTGCCCCACTAGTATAAATTCCTTTGAAATCGCTGTTATCTCTCTCTGTCTCTGTTTTTTGGAATCCCTTCTCTCTCTCTGGCTCATACTTTTATTTATTTGTTTTAAAGTCATTTTCCTTGCCCGCCCCTCAGTGCTATTGCATTTACCACTATATCTTTAGTGAACTGCTGGTTAGAAACCTGACTAGAAATTTTTGTTCATGTGTATGGCTTGTTGCCAGGAAGTTATTATTTCTGAGCTCCTTAGTTTTTTCTAGGATAACTGCAGAACCCCAGTTTGGGTATTGAAAACCTAGCTCCTTGCTTTTCTAAGAAAGATGCTCAATGTTCCACATTTGAATATGCAGATATACATTTGATTTGCTTGGTTTAAATAGCATACCCAGTTCTAGTTTCTGCTGTGACTGGTGCCCCTAATTACAAAACTTCACTGATTTCTTCTCTGTGTAGGAAAATAGCCCCAAACATTTATTTCCTGCAGAGGTTGGAGTGGGGGTGGGCATACAATTGTGTATATATTAGGAGAGAGAATCTAGAAGTCTAATCACAACAGTTCGTGATAGTCTTACTCAGTCCATTTTTCCTACCCCATGTCTTACCCAAGTTGTCTTTTATTATGTCTCAAGCTTCTCAGCCTTTTGGGGTGTGTTGTGGGACAAATTGGCTAGCCTATTATCAATATCTTTTTTAAGAAGTAACTTTTAACTTTCCACTTACCTGTTAAATTTTAGTTGAATATTAAGAATTTTTTAATTCACATGTGATTGAATTATATGAAAAAATTAGATGGTCTTAACTAACATGGACACTTTTCCATTCACTCTGCTTACCTTTCATTATTTATTCATGTAATCAACCAAAAATGTTATGCTAAACACTATTTAGGAGCTTGGGATACAGTAGTGAAGAAAAGAGATAAAAAATATCTTTCTATGTAGAGCTAATTTCTCATAATGGTTTCAGACCATAAGTTTTTTTAAAGCAATATATCTCATTGTAAATAGTAAGACAATAAATAACACAATTGTGTGTGTATTTTTGATGTATTCTTCTACATCTATAAGTGAAACCTTACAACACAAGAAGGCCAACATCACATTCTGCAGTTATATATCCTCTTATTTCTGCTACAAATTCCATTATTCTGATTTTAAGTTAATTATTGCCTTGATTTTCTTTAGAGACTTTTTCTGATTACACATATGAAATTACTATAATATATATTCTTCTGTGATTTACTCTTACTTGGTGTTAGCTTTTCCAGATATTATTACATTTGTATAACTCTAGTACATTTATTCCCATTAAATTTGTATTGCACAACTCGCTTTATTGTTAATTGATATAAGGATGTCTTTCATTTTTGGTTTGGTTTTGTTTCTTACTACCGCAGTCAATGACTGTATAAATATTCTACAACATCTGTACCATATGTAAGAATTTCTTTAGTATTCATATGTAATAATAAAATTGCTGGGTAATAAGGTATGCATACATTCAACTTAACTAGGTGGTACCAAAGTTTTTTCAAACTCTTGTAGACTGGCAGTGAAAGAATATTCTTTCTGCTCTACGTTCTAGTCAACACTTCATAGTGATTTAAAATATTTTAACACCGTAATTGGTAGAGATAAAATCTCACTCAGGATTTAAACTGAATTTCCCTAATTATCATCAGATTGCATATCATTTTGTGTGTGTGCGTGTACCCATTCGTGGTTCATATCTGAAATTCCCATTTATTTCTTTTGTGCATTTTTGGAATAAGTTAGTTACTTCTCCATATTGATTTGGAAGACTTCTTAGTATACTCTGGTTAATAATATGTTAAATATTTTGCAAATCTTTTTTTCAAGTTTGTGTCTTAACTTTCTATTCTCTATTATTACTTTTAAGCAACAGAAATTCTTATTTTTAATTTGGTAGAGTTTATCAGTTTTTATGGTTTTTTTTGTCTTGTTTAAGAAGTTCTTCCCTTCTCCAAGATTGTGAAAATATTGCTGCACATTGTAGTCTGAAAGTAGTTTAATTAGGCCTATTAGCACACAATAGTTACCTACCTGAAATTGAATTTTCTATATGGTGTATGGTTAATTCCTATTTATTTATTCATCTTTTATTGAAAGGCATTGTTCTCCTGTGACATGAACATGTACTTTTATATATAGGAAAAACTAGAAAACAAAATCATAAGCCAGTCTCACTCATGAAAATACCAAACCAATAATTAACAATGGAACATGAGATGTATAAAAAATGATTATACATTATGGCTAGTTTATGTTACTGCAGGCATATAAGTTTGTTATTTAGAAAATAACAATGTAGTTCTTAAAATAATATATTTTATTGATTATGCTATTACAGTTGTCCCATTTTCCCCCTTTACTCCCCTCCACCCTGCATACCCCCTCCCACCCACATTCCTCCCCTTTAGTTCATAACCATGTATCATACATATAAGTTCTTTGGCTTCTACATTTTCCATACTATTCTTATCCTCCCCCTGTCTATTTTCTACCTACTATTTACGCTACTTTTTCTCTGTACCTTTTCCCCCCTCTCTCCTCCTCCCAAACCCCTGTTGATAACCCTCCATGTGATCTCCATTTCTGTGCTTCTGTTCCTGTTCTAGTTGGTTGCTTAATTTGTTTTCAGTTTTGTTTTAGGTGTGCTTGTTAATAATTGTGAGTCTGCTATCATTTTACTGTACATGTTTTTTATCTTCTTTTTCTTAGATAATTCCCTTTGACATTTCAAATAATAAGGGATTTGGTGATGATGAACTGCTTTAACTTGACCTTATCTGAGAAGAACTTTATCTGCCCTTCCATTCTAAATTAAAGCTTTGCTGGATAGAGCATTCTTGGATGTAGATCCTTGCCTTTCATGACAAACAAACAATAAACAACTTCCCCAATCTGGCAAAGGAAATAGCCTTCCAAGAAGTTCAGGAAGCTCAGAGGGTCCCGAAGAAGTTGGACCCAAGGAGGAACACACCAAGTCACATCATAATGACATTAGCCAAGATGAAAATGAAGGAGAGAATCCTAGAAGCAGCAAGAGATAAGGGGACAGTCACTTACAAAGGAGTTCCCATCAGACTGTCTGCTGATTTCTCAAAAGAGACCTACAGGCAAAAAATAACAATGTAATTTTGATATTGAATTAATTTTAGCTTCATAAAATACTTAAACTCTTATTTTTCTTCCTTTTTTAACTGTTGTTCAAGTACAGTTGTCTTCATTTTTCTCCCCAAAATTTCCCTGACCCCAGCTATCTCCACCTCACATTGATCCTATCCCCCTTTGGTTTTGTCCATGTTTCCTCTTGTAGATGTTCAGGAAAACCCTCCCCATTCTCTCCCACCCCATTACCCCCTCCCACCCCCCTCCAGTTATTGTCATTTTGTTTTTAATTTCCATGTCTCTGGTTATATTTTGCTTGCTTATTTGTTTTGTCTATTAGGTTCCACTTATAGGTGACAACATATGGTATTTGTCTTTTACCACCTGGCTTATTTCACTTAGCATAATGCCCTCCGGATCCATTCATTTTGTTGCAAAGGGTAGGAGCTCCTTTTTTTCTGCTGTGGGGTAGTCCATTATGTAAATGGAGCACAGTTTTTTGATCCATTAATTTACTGATGGGCACTTACATTGCTTCCAATACTTGGCTATTGTGAATTGTGCTGCTACGACCATTGAGGTTCTTTTGAATTAGTATTTCAGGAAATAATAAATATAACATCAGTAATTTTAAGACAGAAAATAAATATTCAAAAGCATCAACAAAACTATTTGGTAGTGCAGTGAAAATTGTAATAAAAGAAACAAATCTCATCAGCAGAAATTAAAATGAAAAATAACAGTTTTTAGTAATGAAGAAATTAAAATGAGAAATAAGAGTTAATAATAATAAACTGTTATAATAGTTTTATTGCTGCTTCTAAATATGTGTTTTTTGTTTTTAAATTACTGATGTTATATTTTTATTTCCTTTATTTTATTGGTAAAAAAACAATTGCATCAATGCAATTGACTCTAAAGAACAATAGCATCAATAACTCTATATTAGAGTCACATTCACAGACACTGCTATCTCCACTGCTTTATTCTGTGCATTCCCTGCTTTCTAGAGTTTGTTCTTCATCCCTTTTAACCACAGTGCTACCTGCATGGTCTTTCTTTCTTTTTTTAATCTTTGTCTTTTATTTATTTGTTATTGTTGTTCAGTTTTAGGGGGTTTTTTTCTGTGCCTTCTCTAGGTGTAAGTTATATGATGAGATGAATAGATAGAAAAAATCTTATTTAAAGAAAGAAATGGGGGAGGACAAAGGCTAAGGCCATGTCTACTGAGCAATAAAAGTTGCTACATAAGAAATGATAAGAATGAGAGGCAAAGAGCATCTGCCCTATGCTAGATGTAGTCTAGAGAAACAAGGCTTCAAAGAATATTTATGGTTTTTTAGAGACAATTAAAAATTCAAATTCCATTTTTATTTACTTTTCACTAACTATTGATTTAGTACATACATTATGGTAGTCACCTTTCACTTCAAGGATATAGCAGCAAGCATGACTTTCCTCCCATAGAGTCTACACAATGTAGAAAAGTAATTTTAAAAATGAATAAAGAACTATTATTTTGATTGATATAAATGTTAAGGTCAGCATACAGCAAAGTAAGGAGATAGTGATGAACGTAAGGTGTGTTATTTTTATATAGGGTAGCTAATTAAAGCCTCTATGATTAGGCAGTTTTTAAGCAGGGATCTTAATGAGGTTTCTGGATTTTGTTTCCATGAATGAGATTTTGGGCTAGGACTGAGCTATCTGACGACCCAGGATCTACTGGGGCTGCAGTGGTAAAGGTAAACATAGGTTTTTTTGGGAGGACAGATGTGACTCATTAAACTAAGCTTAGTTTAGTGGGTTTTTTAAAGGCTTATAAGGGGTGACCAAAGTCTTGAAGGTAAAAATCAAAATAAAAAGTCAGAGGAGATTGAAAATGTGTGCACAGGAAAAACGGTGTGTATGGAGGCTAAGAGAATGATGTACTGCAAGTAACTCTATTTGCTCTATCCTATAAGGTTATAATGATAATTAAGTCAAGAAATGCAAGCAGAGGCAAAAACAAAATTATTTCTCTGACAAGCTATATAGTTTGGATATTACTCTGAGGACAGTAGGGGAGAAAATGGTGATTTTAAGCAAGGGTGTAACAAGGTTAATGTTATGCATTTGAAAGATCATTTCACATGTTGGAAAGTGGCCAATTTATAGAAAATGGATTGAAAGGAATAAAACTAGAGTCATAAAAACTTGTTAAACACCTATATTTATCTATACACATTACACAAACATGAATATTTTTGTACCCGTCTGCAGACAATTTTTTTTAGAACTGATCATACAATAGAAATAAGGCTGGGAAACAATAAAATTTTATTATGAAATATCTAATTATATTGCTATTATTTTTCATTTTAATTGCTCACATGTTGATCTGTTTGCAGTGGTGTTTGTGTTCAGTCTGTACACCTTTTTGTACAATGTATGTCATCAATAAATATAATAATCACAAATATTATCTCTGGTTACAGTACATATCCAGACCTTTATTATAACTCACAAAATCCAATAGTTATATGACAAGATAAGTTGTTTCCCTCTAGTCTCCAGTGCATTCATTATAAGTGAACACACTTTAATCTTCAGGAATTAAGTGTCCTCATCTTTATTCATTGCCCAATATTTTTAATCTCACAGATGGGTCTAGGTTACAGGTTATCTGAACCATTAGTTTATTATAAAGAAAGCTGCCATTTGACTGACTTATATTACCTGCTCCAGTGTTTTCTCTTTGTCTAAATTTTCCCCCTTTAGAGAAAGTAATTAAAGTTTGCTCTACAAACTTAACTTGCTATTTTTCTTCGATTCGTGTGACAATGAATTGAGTTCTCTAGCAAAATATTTTAACCACACATGGTTTAATTTCTCACTTATAAGTATTCCTTAATGTCTAAAACCTTTATATTTGGAGACCTTGTTATTCTGAACTCTTGGTGATTACTTTATAACGTGACTAAGAGTCAATCCTAAAATCATCATTTATCTCTTTTAGATGCAAAGAAAACCATTATGGATATATCCGGCAACAAGTTAGCTATTAGTCCCTCTAGATCACTGGCTAAAGAGATAAGAGTTGTCACATAAAAAATGAAGTTCTACGTAGCTTGTTCCTTATACTTTGTATACTTGAAAACAACTAAGTAACATACATTTTATGTTCCATGAGGAGAATCCCTAATCTAATGCTACTGTTTAAGCATACTATTTAACTTAAGCATTCAAGAAAGGAAACTTTCATAATTACATTTCCAAGTATAAAAAAAGGGCAGCTTAATGTCTCAAAACCAAACATTCCATATTTATAATATAAAAATAATATAATTCAGATGGTTAATTACACCTTTTTCCAGGAGATTTCATGTCATTTCTTGTGTGTTTATGTCTCTGTGCATATTATATTTATCATATTTCAAAAGACTCTCTTTGGGTTGGGATTTAGAATTGCATTCTCTTTTTAGATTAGTATTTTTCCTTTTGTATCGAGTGGGATTTATTTCTTTACTTATTGAAGATGTTTGTGTATCTCTCTTCTCAGAATATTTTTTCATCTTTGTTGCAGTTGAACCCTGGCACTCTTTGATGGGCATTAATAGAGAGGGGGATCTCCTAAATGTTGGTTGTTTTGTTTTGTTTTGTTTTTCTTATTTTTATTTTCAGCAATTAGACTGGAAAGGGTCTAGAGGTGAAATAAGTTTTTCTTAGCTTTTCATTGCCCCAGCCATACATAATATTTCTTTATTCTCCTTCAAAACTATTTTACTTGTGGCAGTTTAAACCAGTCTTTCTGTAACTCCCACTTACATATTTCACATGTAGAATATCTTCGTTATTGTTCCTGTAATCATTCTTGGGATAGGAGCTTAATTATAAAAACCAGATTACAGTCTGGTTTATGTAATTACATTACAGTCTGATTATGTAATCCCAGATTACAGTCTCTCTATTTTCATGAGTTTGGTAATGTGACTTTACCAAAGTCACATTACCTCAGGAAACGCAGACTCTATTTCTCCATGCCTCAAACTTGTGCTAAATTTGTAGCTTAATTTGGATAGAATGAGGTAGAAGTGCTATTGTGTTTGTTCTGAGCCTTGGCCTCAAGTGTTCTTACACACTCTACTGTGCTCAAATCCCTCTGAAAACCTGCTTGGTTTAGACTTCTAAAAGACAAGAGACGGTAGAGCAGAGCCAAGTAAGTAAGCTCCGTGGTCCTGGGTAGGCCCTGAACTTCTGATAGGAGCCAGCCAAGAAGAATATTAAAGTTCACCAGTGACTAACACATACTTGATCACAGGTACTGGGTATGCCATGTAAGACCAAATTGCATTTGATCCTTTATAAGGACTGCCAGGATGATCCACAGGTTATGAGCAAAAGTAATTGTTTATTAAGTTATGAAACTGAGATTTTGTGATTTCTTTAACCCCGTATTATTATGACAATAAATAACTGATGTAAGAATTGGTTGTGAGGAAATATATTTCAAAAAGTTGTGTAACGCAAACAGTAATAAAGCTAATCAAAGTTTCAATTAGAAACTGAGTCCTTAATCTTTTCATTGTACCACTATATTTCTTATTAGTCTAGAAACACAATTAATTAATAAGGTCACATAAAAACAAGCCAAAAATTGTACATTTATAATCTACACACCTCCATTTCAGAATTCTGCAGCCACTTATCCCAGTCACAGACATGTACCTCAAACTTGAAGAATTTGAAATGAAAATTTGTTTTTGGTATGGGAAATGAGAAGTGGAGACATTACAAAAATGCTATTAGGATGCTTGGTGTAACTGGGAATGTGTAGATGTGGGTTTCTGAACCAGTTTCAACTTCTTTGTGAAACTTATCCCCTGAAGAATTTATTTACTTTCTTAGCCATTCCTACAAACCAGAAATCAAGGTACTGAGTGATTTCCATGGACCACCTCATAAAAGATTCAGATTGAGTCATAAAATTAAATTTTCAATTTTTACAATTTTTTGTTATTTTTGTTAGTGTGCTATCCTCAGTTTCAATCCTCAATTGCTGAATATTCTTTATAAGCTCTGCCATCTGGACAATCAAGGTGGAGATCATGAAACAAAGCTTCACAAAATTGAAAATCTATTAAAATATTTTCAAAATATGTTCTTACTTTGGCGAACATTGAAATATGTTAGAAATAAAATTTGGTCCATTTGAAATGTTTTGGTTCTTTAGTTGATGTGAAGGAACTAAAATAAATTTGGTACCAAAGCACAGGCAACAGACAAATAAAGATGGATGTGCACGTGTAGTAGGAAGGTGCCACTGCATCAAAGGTATAGTGCTAACTTGAGCCCATGTGCCCATAACCTTGGAATATGCCTCGGTTACAGTTTCTATAAAGTAGCATTGCATGAATATGCTCCCTCTTTTAGTAATGAGAAAATAAGATTAAGAAGTAAATTATTTTGCCTTGGCTGGTGTGGCTTAGTGGATTGAATGCCAACCTGCAAACCTGGTTCAATTCCTAGTCAAGGCGCATGCCGGGCTTGTAAGCCATGTCCCCAGTTAGGGGCATACAATGTATCTCTCACACACTGATGTCTCTCTCCCCTCTTTCTCTCTCCCTCCCCCTTCCTCTAAAAACAAATAAAAAATCTTTTAAAAAAGAAATAGGACTTCCAGCCAAGATGGAGGTGTAGGTGGAAATAATCTACCTCCTAGCACAACCAAGTTTAAGGACAACAAAGGTTTAGTAACAAAAACACAACCAAAACATACATAAAATTGAACTGTACCAAAGTTCGACAACAACGAACCATTCACTCAGACCAGTAAAAGGGGCACAGTCAGTGGCAGGTGGAGAGGGGTCCCAGCAGGAAAAAGTGGCTGGAAGGACCCAAGCATGGAGGCCGCATTTGGTAGATCCCAGGCATGGGGTGGCAATGGACAGACCCAGCGAGGGCACAAGGTGGCTGGCTGACTGTGGTCACACAATCACACCCAGCTAAAGCAGGCAAAGGAACCAGCCATGAGACAGGCCGTACAACCCAGGGTCCCAGCAATGGGAATTAAAACCTAAAAGCACCAATTGGAGAAACTTTCAGGGGTTGAGGTACTGGGAGAGGCTCCCAGTTTCACGGGAGAATTCGTTGGAGAGACCAACAGGGTCCTAGAACATACACAAGCCCACACATCTGGGAACCAGCACCAGAAGGGCCCAATTTGCTTATGGGAAGTGTCAGAGGGGACCAAAATTTGAGAGAGAGCAGAATAAATACCATTGCTCCTTCTCTGACCCTGCCCCCACATACAGCATCACAACCCAGCCACCTGGGCTGCCCTGCCCCTCAGGATCCACCCCTCATATGTAATAGGCATGACCTGAACAAAACATTATGGCTCAAGCAGAAGAAGAGCTCAAACTCCCAGAGCCAATACAAGTGACCAAGAGATAACCAGCCTATCGGGTGCACAGTTTAAAACACTGGTGATCAGGATGCTCACAGAACTGGTTAATTTTGGTCGCAAATTAGATGAAAAAATGAAGGCTACACTAAGTGAAATGAAGGAAAATGCACAGGGAGCCAAGAGTGATCGAAACAAAACTGGGACTAAAATCAATCCAGTGGACCAAAAGGAAGAAAGAAATGACCAAACAGAAAAGAATGAAGAAACAAGAATTCAAAAAAATGAGGAGAGGCTTAAGAACCTCCAGGACATTTTTAAATGTTCCAACATCTTAATTATAGGGGTACCAGAAGGGGAAGAGGAAAAGCAACAAGTGGGAAACTTATTTGAACAAATAATAAAGGAGAACTTCCCCAATCTGGCAAAGGAATTAGACTTCCAGGAAGCCCAGGAAGCTCAGAGAGTTCCAAAGAAGGTGGACCCCAAAAGGAACACACCAAGGCACATCATAATTGCATTAGTCAAGATGAAAATGAAGGAGAGAATCCTAGAAGCAGCAAGACATAAGGGGACAGTCACCTACAAAGGAGTTCCCATCAGACTGTCAGCTGATTTCTCAAAAGAGACCTTACAGGTAAGAAGGGGCTAGAAAAAAATATTCCAAGGCATGAAATCCAAAGCAATCCAAGATTGCTCTATCCAGCAAAACTTTTATTTAGAATAGAAGGACAGATAAAGTGCTTCTCAGATAAGGTCAAATTCAAGGAGTTCATCATCATCAAGCCCTTACTATATGAAATGTTAAAGGGACTTATCTAAGAAAAAGAAGATAAAAATATGAGCAATGAAAGGACAGCAAACTCACAGTTATTAACAACGACACCTAAAACAAAAGCAACCCAAATGGACAGCTACATCAGGAGAGAAACCATAGAAATGGAGATCAGAGGAGGGTTAGCAACTGGAGAGTGGGAGGAGGAGAAGGAGGGGGGAAAGGTACAGAGAATAAGTAGCATAGATAGTAGGTAGAAAATAGGCAGGGGGGAGCGCAAGAATAGTATGGGACATGTAGAACCTAAAGAACTTGTGACACGTGGACATGAACTAAAGCAGGGAATGGGGGAGGGGTGTGTAGGGCGGAGGGGAACGAAGGGGGGAAATGGTATAACTGTAATGGCATAATCAATAAAATATATTTTTAAAAAAGAAATAAATTATTTGTATCCATTTAAAAACAATCTGCTAATATAACTGTTAAAGACCATGAGCTTTAAAATTACTGAAATAAGCTAAAACTCTAATTCCTATGTTGTTTTGTCCTTTGATGGTAGAGCAAGTTACTGAGTACCTCAGGAAGTTGCCTTTGATGTGAAATGGAGGTAATATTGATGACCTCACTGTTTTGAGTAAGCATTTATATTTGTTTGAGGAATTAACTGCCAATTGAATCACACTACCTTGGAAAGAGTTTGTGCTCATTTCCTTTCCTCTATTTCAAAAACCCCATATCCATCCTTTATCATTTAAGAAACTTTCTTTATTCTCTTCCTATTAAACTTATTTTTTCACCAAGGTTTTTATTAATTCCAGTCTAATCTATGAAACTTACTCAAATGATATTGAGTTCAATTTTAATTCTAACATATGTGCTGTCCAATAAAACATCCAACCATTGATAATGGCAAATATATTACTCATTTTGATAACATTTCATTAAAATCTAAGTATTTCATTTTCAAGAGATCTTTCTTTTTAAAATATTTGCAAAAATTTGGAGGAAAGTGACACTCCCTTTGTCCTATTCTCATTAGGATACAAGTTAACAACAGAATAGAATATAATACATATTTGCTAATAGAATCAATAAATTGAGTCTGGGAATATTCTTCAAAATCTCGTTAAAGAAATTACAGAAATCTGAATAGTGCTGAATCAATGATAGAATTTATATTCATAGCTAAATTATTTAAATGATGACAACAGTAACATCAAGAACAAAAAGTCTTATGGGCCCAGATACTATTAATGATAAACTATAGTTGAGGAGCAAATAATATCAATTAAAAAATCACCTTCCAAAAAATAAGTTTGATTGCCTTAAGTAGAAAATACTGAATAATCTACAAAAGAAATTCCACAACTGATAAGTGAATTTAGCAAGATCATAGAATACATATGTATTTCACAACCATAATCTTAATATAATAATTTAAAATTAAAATTTGAAACTATCTTTTAAAATAACATCCAAAATAAAATATTTAGATACTATCAGTGCAATATGTATTCAAAAAAACTATAAAACATTGCCCTGGCTGGTGTAGCTCAGTGGATTGAGCGTGGGCCTGCGAACTACACGATCGAGGTTTGATTCCCAGTCAGGGCACATGCCTGGGTTGCAGGCCAGTTCCCAACAGGGGACTCTCGAGAGGCAACCATACATTGATGTTTCTCTCCTCTCCTTACCTTCCTCTCTAAAGATAAATAAATAAAATCTTTAAAAAAACTATAAAACACTAAGTTTTAAAAAACAAAAAAGACCTAAATCAATTAATAGAATACCTAAGTTCATAAACTGAAATATTCAATTTTATTCAGGTGTCAGCTCTCACAAGAGAGTGTGGAATTGTCAAAATTATAGGCATATAGATCAATCAAATAGAATGAAGAACTTATAAATAGATCTCTATAAACATGTGTTTATCTGGTTTTGATAAATGTATAAAAGTAATTCAGTAAAGGATAGCTTTTTCAAAAAATAAATTTGTTTCATCCCTTACACCATATGTAACACCCTCAGGATGGATTATAGATCTAAATATAACATGTGAAACTAAATATTCTTGAAGAAAATATAAGAGAAATTTGTTATAATAGATTCATTAAATAGTTTTAGAAATCAAATCATAATCCATAAAAGAAAATATTAATTGGACTATAAAAAATTTAAAATATTTTCTCTGTGGAAGACACTATCATACAAGTTAAAAGACAATCTATAGAATGAGAAAAATGTCTGTAAACCATTTATGTGATGTGTTACTTGGGATGAAAATATATTTTAAAAAATCCAGCCCTGGCTGGTGTAGCTCAGTGGATTGAGCACGGACCAGTCAGAGCACATGCCTGGGTTGCAGGCCAGTTCCCAGCAGGGGACTCATGAGAGGCAACCATATATTGATATTTCTCTCCTTCCCTTCCCCTCTAAAGATAAATAAATAAAATCTTAAAAAATCCAAACTCAGTAATTTGAAAAACAACAGCATAATAAAAATATTCATATTTGAAGATTGTACATATATATGTAAATTATGTGTATGTCAAATAAACACACAGAAAGATGGCCAATATCATTAGTGACTAGGAAAATGTACATTAAAACTACAGTGAGATCCACTACACACTTAATAGAATGCTTAAAAATTAAAAAAACAAACTGGAAATATCAAATACTTATGAGGATGTAGAACACCTCTCATGTATTGCTAATGGGAATTTGAAATGAGACAACTATTTTGGGAAAAGAATTGGTAGTTTCTTTTGAAGTTAGTATTTTAGGCAATGTCATATTTTCCTTTAAAAGGTCATAGTAATTATATGATCCATCAATCACACACATAGGTATTTACCCAATTGAACTCTGAAATTTATGTTCACATAGCCTTTTTTATGATCAGCATAATTTGGAAACACCCCTATGGAGAGCAGAGTGGTCCCCAAAGATATCTACATCCTAATCCCTGGAGCCAATAAATATGCTAGTTACACAGCAAAGGCATACTAAGTTTTCAAATGGAATCAAAGTTACTAATTTGCTGAGTTTAAAATAAAGAAATTTTACCCAGGTGGGCTGAAGGTAATCACAAAGGCCTTTCAGAGTGGAAGAGCAATTGGAAGTTAAAAACAGAGGAATGGTCACTGAGAAGGACTCAGTCTGGCATCACTAACTGCGGGTGGAAGAGAGCCAGGAATCAAAGAATGCGGGTAACTTTTAGAAGCTCAAGGGAACAAGGAAAGGCTCCAGAGAAGAATGCAACACACTGCTTGACACATTGAGTTTAGCCCAGTGAGTCTCACTTTGGACCTCGGACGTAATTAGGTTAATAATTTTATTTTATTATAAGCCATTAAGTTAGTGATAATTTTTATTTCTGAATCAATGGAAAATTAATATGCATTAATATGTCTTACAATGCAAGAAAAATAATGGCACATCTGTGTAATAGAATACTTCTCAACAATGAAATTGAAACAGTATATCCATGGAAGGATGTACATGAACATTAAAGACATTTGACAAATTTAAAATAGCCAAAGCCCAAATCCCAATGGCATACACACATAGGCATAAATGTGTATGTATATACATATATCCTCATTCAAGGATATGTTTATTGATTTTAGAGAAAGAGGAAGGCGGAGAGAGAGAATCATCAATGTGAGAGAAACATTGACCAGTTGCCTCCCATATGTGCCCCAGCCCAAGATCCAACCTGCAACCTAGATGCGTCCTGATCAGGGATTGAATCCACAAATTTTTGGTGCAAGGGATGATGCTCCAGTCAACTGAGACACCTCATCAGGGACCAATGGCATTTAATGGTATTCATATAAAATGAAAATGAAAAGGATGGAAACAGATAAGTAGTTACCAGGTTTTGGAGTTATAGGAATGAGCTGACCACAAAAGGACAACACAAGTATATTTTGAAGGAAATAGAACTATTCTGTATAATACATCACTACATGAATTTGCTAAAGGCCATGGAACTTAATACCACAAAGAGGGAATTTTAACTGTGTGAAAATTAAAAACAAAATCAATCAGGAAGTTAGGGATTCTGCAGAGAAAAACAGCCATATGTACCTTTAATTTGAGAAAAACATAAAAGTTAGTGGAAAAATTACTTACACTCTTACCTCAAAGAGAACCATTGTCAACTCTTAGTGTATATCTGCCTGGAATCTTTCTATTCATATCTATTCATATCTTATATTAATTTGTTATTTCCAATGTCTTAATTATATCTTTCTTTTCTATAAAGTCTGTCAAGTTCTCAAGTTACTTATTTGTTATACTGTCTAAGCTGTTGTCAGTAATGTTGTGCCCTATTAATTGCTGAGATTATAAATTAGCAATTTTCTAAAGTCATTGCTTTTTTTCTGTGCCTAGTTATCTACTGCTGTGTACCAATGCTACCTACTACAACTAAGTTAACAGTTTTAAAAACATACATTTTTGCTGGTTTAGCTGGCTCCTGTGCTTAGGGTCACATAAGACTGTACTCAAGTTGTTGCTCAAGGCAGTGTTCTCATCTGAAGATTTGACTGGGGAAGGAACTGCTTCCTTTTTTGTGTGATTGTTGGCAGCATCTTGTTCCTAGTGATGGTATTACTGAGAGCTCCAGTTTTTTGCTAGCTATCAGATGGATTGTCTGCTGAGCTCCTAGAGACTACCTACAGTTGCTTCCCATGTATAATTTCCCAAGTGGCGCTTGCCTTTTTAGTACCTGCAAGGGAGAGAACAAGAGAGTCTAACCAGACACATACTGTCATCTTATGCAAGGTAGCCATGTAATTAGGTCCAGAAAATTACATGTATCTTGCCATCTTTGCGAGTAACAGGTTCCACCCACATTTAAGGGAAGAAAAACAAAAAGTGTGTGAATACCAGGAGGTGAGGATGATGGGGGCACCCTAAGCATATTCATCAAGAATCAGATAACCAAAGTCTTTGATGGTATCCATGTCCTGTTGCTTACAGTAACATGGCCTCTCCAGAGAGGAAATTTTTATCACCTCCAGTGCCCACCTTCATTTTTATTATAGTTTCTAACTTATTTGCTGTAAGAAGTCTCTTTTTACTTCTCAGGAAAATTACTTTTCACTTGCATCAAAGAGCTTAGTGTTCTTTTTATTCGGTTCTCATTTATTCTTCATGTAAAAATGCCTTAAAATTTCCAACATGTGTGTGGTGCCCAAATTGTTGCTAATAAAGTTCATATTTTACAAATTATTTTGTTTATTTCACCAGAAATCTGGAAAGAAAGGTGATATATACAGATTATAGTGTCTTCCAGGATTTATAGAAATATTTCAGTTTTATTTAAGGAGAAGTAGAGAACAATTCTGTAACAAATATCACATGTCAACAAGAATATCTGCATCACATATTCTAAAATATGTTATATAGGGATAGCATCTGACTCACAATCTTCAACCACTAGTGATGTTATGACACATATTAAAGACACATCTAAAATATATACATGTGAAATGTGATTTGTAGCATTTCTCTTAGGCTTTCCTATTGCTCCTTATGGCTAGGCTTGAGGCTTTTGCCTGCCCAGAAGGCCTGGTGACAGAAAGAAGGCAGCTCTGTTTTTCTCAGTAAGCCCCATTGCCAGGGACCTGAGAGAGCCTCTAAACCCTACACTTGGCCAGGTCTACACTTGACTCCCAGCAGACAGAATTGTGGGAGGTTGTCATCAGACAATGTAGGATCTTCCAGTAGTATATCTTCTCACAATATTTGCTAGTTAGGTGTTAGATAAATGTACAAATAACTATTTGTAACAGCATCTACTTGCATAATGTAAGATAAGATATAAAGACAAATAAGTGCATATACTTGTTTAAAATTTTCCATGTCATACAATGTCTACAAAGTGGTCTGAATTTCCAATTTTACCTTGTTTAATAGAATGTATAGAACTCATGCAAGACTAAGTACATTTTCAATTCCAGATAATGAAATTATAATGTCTGTTCAATTTACTTCTCCATTTAATTTCCACTAGGATTATTGGAGGTTTAAAATTTTCATTGTTATTTTGAGTATTTCTGTGGAGTCTAGAAGTATTTAGTTTCTCTGTCCTTTATCAATGTTTTCCCATTTTTTTTCTTACCAGAAAACCTACATAGTTTAAGATAATAGTCGCCAATATGGCTTGCCTCAAGTAAAACATTTTATTTTGTCATAAGAAAGAAAAGATTATCCTTAAAATAAAATATTACTTTCTTAAATGAATACAATTGCTCGGTGAATCACCATATATTTGCATACAAAATATGCTATAAATTTTGAATTTCACAAATGACATAAAACATATTTTGATTATTCATTGGTTACATATAATTACATATATACCTACATGTTTATATGTATGCAGGTATTTACATACACAATTACATATACTTACTTCTAAATTTATTATTATCAATGCCCTAATGTTCTGGTCAAGCTTTCCATTTTACACGTTGACAGAGAAAAAACAAACAAACAAAATATTATTGAGTGGTTTGTTTACTCAAGATCTGAAGTCTTCAGTTTGGAGTATTCCTCTTTTGTTGACAACAGCTTAAATTTAGTTCAGAATATTGCTTCTTCCATATGAAATTCTAAAGAAATACTCACTTAGAGGAAAAATATCTATGAGACATTTAAAACACTGGTTTCTTATCTCATGTACCAAAACTCCGTGCCTATCTTTTAACATTGAACCCCACATCTCTTAATCTCATAAATGAATTTCACTTCTTCACCTTTTAATTACCATATTTACCAGATTTTACTTGTTGTAGACCGCTGTCTGGTTTTAGGAATTGTATCTGTACCCCTTGCGGCTAAGGGCAAGGGACGACCTTTGGAATGCAAGCTGCAGAACACAAAGCTTGTCTCTGTTAGCAAACACTGCCTCAGTTCCTCTCCCTTCCCCCAAAGTTTGGTCGGAAGTCAATGACGGGTAAGACCCCTGGCAGCAAGAGGCAATTTAAGCCAGACTCAATCACTTGGGAGGCCTTCATAGAAGGACTGGGGGGGCTGCAACAAAGAGTAATGGACTCTCGCCCCCCCCCCACGCCCCACTCCCGCTTTGTCAAAGCCGGAGTCCCCATGTTCTCTGGGAGAAGTGCTTCCGGGCTCTAATCCACTTAAGCCTGAATACCTGTTGGGGAGAGGTGTAGCTCCTTGCCTTGCTAGAGCGTGTCCTGGGGAAAAATCTGGCATCACAAAGACTTGCTGATAAACCTGTGAAATCTGCTCTGCTAAGAGTGCTTTCATTCATATGTTACGGGTCTGAGAGGAAATGAGTATGTTTCCCAAAGTTTCTGCAACTCTCTTCCTGACAGACACTGACTCAGACTCTGAAGCCCTCAGATATCTTTGAAATGTTATCTACTGTTTGATCCTTGCTGCCCTGTATTCCTGTGAATTACAACCCAAGAAAAGGCTATGGAGCAGGGGGCTTGGGGCCTTTTTCTCCTCAGAGAAACTGGCCACAGCTCACTTCTCCTTCCTAAGCAGATCACATCATGTATCGGCCATATTCACTTTCATCCGTGGCACTCAGGGGGACTCGAGAGAGAAAAGTCGCCCCCACATTTACTCTTCACTATTATTTAAAAAAACATTTCTGAATAAAGATAATGAATACTATGAACTTTGTCTTCTCTGAGTCAATTCGGGTACCTTCTCCTAGAATGGACAGTGTCCATGATGTCCCAAAATGTCACAGGTACTAACCTCTATCAGAAGTCCCTGCTCTGTAAAATTCTCTTCAACTTTCTAAGACCCTGGCAATTACCTTGTTCCTCTCTACTTGTGTGCAGAAAATGCACTTTGGGATCAATAGCATTCCCTTTGTAGCTGTATCTTCATAAATAACTGGCCACTGGCCATAAGTTTGAGAAATGAAGTGGCTTCTAAAGCCTATGACTAGTTCTGAAACACTTGCTATTATCTATTTCTTTTGTAAGTATATATCTCTTGCCTTTCTATACTGATTTTACTGTGATTTTGCCTAGTACTTTAAGTAAAATAGAATAGAATATTGAGTTTTACCATGTGCAGAGTTTTACATATTTACTTACATCATGTCTAATTTATAGGGTCTCAGACAAGTTAATTAAGCTCATAAAACCTTGAGTTTTTTGTGAATAAAATAAGGAATAATTACTGAAATTTCTCTAAAAATATTGAGGATTTAATTATATGTAAAGTATCCATACACTGCCTTGTGTGAGCTAACCACCTAATAAAAATATTATCTATTGTTTGTGTTAACAAAAAATATTTAGGCTGTAATAAAGAATATAAAGTGTGTATTTGACAAAGGAGAATTTGTGTTTTAGGGCGCAGATTCAAGGAACAACATACATTATGATCTTAGGAGAAAAAAGGCAGGATTTATAAATGCTCAGGCTGCAAGCTCATCCTGAAATGGTAATCTTTATGTAAATGAAGGATTCTGGCTAAGTTAATAAACATTGGTTGAGCCCAGTATGCAAACAAAGGATGCTGATTGACAAAACAAATTTGGTTCTTTCAAAGTAAGAAACTCAGCTGGTCTGGTTGTTATGACAAGGAAGAGATTAAAGCTCAGACACACTTGAAAAGTTTAAAAGCTCATGGAGAAACATGCCAGGTGGAATGTGTATAACACAAACTTCTTTATGGCCTCCAAGATCCATTTTATTTCCCTCAATGAAAAATGACTCTGCCTTGGCAATCTCTGCTCACATTTGTTATTTATGAAAAGGGACTTAAAGCACTTGTTTGTACATGGTCTCGTTGACTCACAAACAACCCTGTGATAGAAAAATGATGTTTCAATTTTTCCACATGATATAACTGAACATCAGAGATATTAAAAAACTTAAGTTTCCACAGATGAATGGAGAAACCTGGATATGATGCAGGGCCATTTGGGTCTAATCCTGTATACTTCACTCTCTACCATAGCCTCCAGGAGGCCAGAAAGGAGATACATCCTACAAAGTGATGTTGCTAATCTATCAGCTAAACTTCTTAGCACTGTTTTCAAAATATCAAAACTCTACCCCTTCAACAATATGAATATGTATAATTTCCTGTGCTACCACGTTGGTCTAAAGACCATCATTTGTCTACTGGATTATTGTGCTGGCATTTTGACTCATCACTTTGATTCCACCCTAGCCAGCTCCCACCCAACCCATAGATTATATCATCAACACATTAGACTACATGATATTCAATCTTAAATAAGATCATGTAAATCCTCTGCTCAAAATATTTCATCAGCATTGCACTTGCCTCATTTGTCAAATGTCTTGTGAAACTTAAATAAATATGAGTGGGTGCATGGTCAAATAGGTATAGGTATGCTAAAATGGCATTTAGCAATTTATATATAAAATAAATATATGTACATTATATATGTATTATATATGTAATATATACTATACTGTTGTTCCCTTTAATTTGCTATAATTTCAGCAGATCTATCCATTGATATCAGAGAGCAGACAGTCCTGTCTTATTCCTGATTTTAAGAGTCATGCTTTTAGTTTCTGCCCTTTGAGTATGATGTTGGCTGTGAGTTTGCCATAGATGATCTTTATTATTTTGAGGCACAGTCCCATTATTCCAACCTTGCTGGAGCTTTATCATAAATGGGTGCTCTATTGTATATATTTTTCTACATCTATTGATATAATCACGTAATTTTTATCCTTGATTTTATTTATGTGAGGTATCACATGTACTAATTTGTGAATTTTGCATTCCTGGAATAAATCCCATTAGATCATGGTCTACAATCTTTTTTAATGTATTGCTAGGTTCAGTTTGCTAATATTTTGTTGGGAATTTTAGCACTAACATCATTGGGGATATTGGTTAATCTATATATTTTTTCATTGTAGTGTCTTTACTTGGTTTTTGAATTAGGATAATGCTGGCCTCATTCAAGCTTGGAAGTCTTCTCTTGAGTTTTTTGGAATAGTTTGAAAGGGTAAATGATAGTTCTTCCTTGAATGTTTGATAAAATTTGCCTGTAAAGACATCTGGTTCACAACTTTTGTTTCCTGAGAGTTTTTTAATTACTGCTTTGATTTAATTTGTTGTAATTGATCGTTCAGGTGTCTGATTCTTTCTGGAAGATTGTATGCTTTTAAGAACTTACTCATTTCTCCCAGGTTGTCCAATTTGTTGGCATATAGTTTCCATGGTGTTTTCTTACAACCCTTTGTATTTCTGGGGCATCAATTACTTCTCTTCTTTCTGATTTTATTTATTTGGGTCCTCTCTCTTTTTTTCCCTGATGTATCTGGTTAAAGCTTCATCAATTTTGTTTATTTTTTCAAAGAATTGGTTCTTACTTTCATTAATCTTTTGTATTGTTTTAGACCCTGTGCTATTTATTTATGCTCTAAACTTCATTATTTCCCTTTTCTACTTACTCTGGTCTAAACAGTAATTTGTTTGTTTGTTTTTCTTTCCCTAGTTCTTTTAGGAGTAGGGTTAGATTTTCTTTTGCGATTTTCTCCCTGCTTGAGGTGGGCCTCTAATGCTTTGAACTTCCCTGTTGAAACCATTTGCACAGTGTCCCATAGATTTGGGGTTGTTGTGTGTTTATTTTCATTTTTTTCAGGGAGCTTATGATTTCTTCCTGGATCTCATTATTAGCCCATTTATTTTTTAGTTTATTATTTAGCCTCCATGTGTTTGACTTTTAAAATTTTTTATAATATAGTTGATTTCTAATTTCATACCACTATGGTCAGAGAAGATAATTGATATGATTTGAATCTTCTTGAATTTATTAAGATTTTGCATCCTAATATGTGGTCAATCTTTGAGAATAGTCCATGTGCACTTGAGGAGAATGTACATTTTGCTGCTTTGGAGTAAAACGTCTGCAATTATCAATTAAATCCATTCTATCCAGTGTGTTTTTTAAAGTCACTGTTTCCTTGTTGCTTTTTTACCTGGAAAAATCTCTCCATTGATATCAGTGGACTGTTAAAATCCCCTACTATGACTTTATTACTATTGATCTTTCCATTAATGTTTGTCAAGATTTTTTATATATTTAATTGTTCTTATATTGGGTGCATATATATTTTCAAGTATATATCCAATTGCTGGATCAATCCATTAGTATTATGTAGTAATTTTCCTTCTCTCTTGTTATGGCCTTTGTTTTGAAATCTATTTTGTCTAAGTATTGCTACCACAACTTTTTCTTGTTGTTGTTTCCATTTGTATGAAACATTTTCCCTTTTTTTTTTACTTTTGGTCTCTGTAGGTCTTTTGTTCTGAGGTGGGTCAATTCAGCTACCCTATGTCTTTTGCTTTGATAATTTAATCTATTTACATTTATGGTTATTATTAATAGGCACTTGTTAATCGCCACTTTATTTTTTATACCTATGCTCTTTTTTCTCTCGATTTCCTTTTTTTTTTGTCTCCTTCTTAAAGCAGGACTTCTCTTATTGTTGTTGTTCAACTAAAGTTGTTCCCATTTTCCTCCACCATGCTCCCTGCCCCTTTTCTTGCAATACTGAATTGGTGGTAATGAATGTGGCCAGCAGAGTCCTCCTGTTGCAGCTGACAACAAGAATGAATGCACAGGCAACAATCCTGTGTAGAAAAAAGGAATGGCACAGCTATTCTCTCAAGGGGAGAGTGCCTATGGATGCCTCACCCACTCTCTCAAGGGGAAAGTGTGTTGTCCTTGCCTAGACAGGCTTTTATTGTTTTCCTGGGATCTTACATCAGAGAAAGATTTATTATCTATTACATAGAATATTATTGTCTACATTTTAGGTACAATCAATGAAATGAAAATAACATGCAGAGGGGAATGGTAATGAGCTGATTAGCTCTGTCCTTGGGAAAATTCAGACAGGCTTTGGAAATTAACTCGAAGATAGACAATACATATTTATTGTTGACCAGGGTGATGAAGTTTTAGCAAGAGCAAGCCATAAAAGTCTGTATGCATTTTCTAGGCCTGATTCCCATGGGAAAACTAGGTTTCAAGGTCTGACTCCTGCCCATTACTTCGCTTCTGGAGGTTTTCTGCACAGAGCTGAGTCACATTTGCCAGACTAAAACAAACCAGTTCCCTACAAATGAACTTCTTTATTTTTTAAATCTGGGAATCTCTTTATTTTGCCTTCAGTTTTGAATGCTAACCTCACTAGATAGAGTAGTCTTGTTTGTAGGTCCTTGCTTTTCATCATTTTGAATATTTCATGCCAATCTCTTCTGGTCTAAAATGTTTCTGTTGAGAAATCGACTGACAGCCTCATGGGATCTCATTTGCAGGTAACTAATTGCTTTTCTCTTACTGCTTTTAAGATTCTCTCACTGTTTTTAACCTTTGTCATTTTTGAAGATTTTATTTATTTATTTTTAAAGAGAAGGGAAAGGTGGGAAAAAGAGAAAGAGAAACATCAATGTGTGGTTGCTTCTCACGTGCTCCCTATTGGGACCTGGACTGCAGCCCAGGCATGTGCCCTCACTGGGAATCAAACCAGTGACCCTTTAGTTCTCAAGCCTGCACTCAATCCATGGAGCTAGACCAGCCAGGGCTTACCTTTGTCATTTTAATTATGATGTTTTTTGGTGTGATTATCTTTTGGTTCATTTTGATTGAGACTCTCTGTGCTTCCTGAATTTGTGTGACTTTTTCTTCACCAGTTTCTGGAAGCTTTCAGTCAATATTTCTTCAAACAAGTTTTCTATCCCTTGTTCATTCTCTTCTTCTGGTATCCATATGATGCAGATGTTGAAATGATTGATGTTGCTCCAGAGGTCCCTTAGACTTTCTTACTTTTTAAAAATTTCCTCTTTTGCTGATGCTCTGCTTGGGTGCTTGTGTTATCCTGGCCTTTAAATTGCTATTTGATTCTCTGCTTCATCTAACCTGCTGTTGATTGCTTCTAGTGTATTCTTCATTTTGGGTATTGTATTTTCATCTCTGACTGGATCTTATGTATAATTTCTATGTTTTTTAAACACTTACAATCTCTTTGTTTAAATTCTTACTGAGATCATTAATTTTTCTTCCCTAAGGTCCTTGAGCATCCTTATAACCATTGTTTTAAACTCTGCATTTGTATCTAGGTTGCTTCTATTTCATTTAATTCTTTTTCTGTTGATTTCTCTTATTATTTCATTTGGGACTTTTTGTATTTCCCTATTTTTTTTCTCTTTGTATTAGGTAGATCTCCTATGTAGGTGTCTTGTGGAGCTCAGTGGCACAGTCTTTCAGATCATCTCAGTTCAGTGCTCTACAAACGTTTCTCCACTACAACAGGAGGTGCACCCTCCTGTTGTGGTTGTGTCTTGAATGCTGTTGGCCCTTTCATGGGTAGAGTTAACATTTCAGGCTGGCTGACTATACATGTAAACCTTGATCATCCTGTATAAGTCACTTTTCAGGGGCTTTCCCCTGAGGTAGAGTTGTTCCCAGCAGGGTCTGGTGCCTTTTGGAGTCCTCCTTTGGATGTTCCACTTTTGTTGCTAGTTGAGTCGAGATCTTGTGTTCCCTGAAACCCACCACAAGTTGTGCTGGTTCAGATTTCACTTGAGTGGAGTTCAGGTACAAGCCAATGTGTATAACTGGCCTGAGCTACCTGTCCGGAGATACCACATTATTCACTCTTTGTGGCTGTGTCTACTGGCCTGAAAATTCATGGGAGGGGCCAATCTGTGTTCAAGGGTTGGCCTTCCCCAGCTTAGAGATGGAGGCAGTTCTATAAGTGTTTGAAGCTCCCCGAGGTCTGCTTCCACCTGAGAGCTACTCCACCTCCCCCAGAGATTGCCTGGTCTTCCTTGAGGGCCTTCTGAAAAAAGACTAGAAAGTGAATCCAGGCCAGCCAAAATGCACAGACCCTTCCACAAGTCATATGTTCAATACAGCAGGGTGACTGGGGTCAGGAGGATGGGGCTAGTCAGTTTCCGACTTGGGGGCTGCTCAATCAGGTACTCAATGAGGGGAGAGTAGCCCCTAATCCAGAGACATCCCCCTCAGTCTCTGCCAGAATCTCCAACTCTATCTCCTTCAGGAGGAGCATGCTGCAAATTCAGGTTAGGCAAAACCAACTGTCATCTCTGTTATAGCAAGCTCATGACATAAGCCAGAGCCTTCGGGGTTCAGGAGGACAGATCAAAGAGTCTCACATTGGATGCCAAACACTTTGTTCTAGTCTCAGACAATAGCTTTCAAAGAAGACATACTCTGAATTCCCCAGCTCTGATCAGCACACTCTTTGTCCCCCAGAACTGAGCTCAGTGGGGCTGGGTCATCAGGACTTAGAAGGGCTGATTCAAACAGTTTTCCATTGTGGATATTGCCAGCAAGCCTGTATGAAAGGATTGGGTACTTCTTCCCCTTCCTGAGATAGCATGGGCTAAGCTCACAGGAGAAATGGGGCTGGCTGTCCTGTGATGTAACCATAAAACCCAATACCTGCCTGTCTCACTCCTGGACAAAATCCTCCATAGAAGATACTTTGAAAGTCTCAGCTCTGTGCTAGACTTTCTACAGAATCTCTCTACATGATTGAACTCAGCAGGGTGGGACCACAGAGTGGCAGGACAGGCCCAGTGATTCAACAGCTTGGGGATGCTGGCTGTGCATTCAGGATGGGAAAGAATAGTCCCTTTTAAGTTACAGTTCAATCTCTGTCTCTGCCAAGAACCTCTCCAGAAAAAGAGACCACCAAAAGTCCTGCTGGATGCAGGGCTTGAGCACAACAGAGTAATGTCACCAGAAGCTGGAGGACTGGGGAGCAGTGTATCCCTAGGCTGATGCTTTATTTTATTTTATTATTTTCCTCATTCATGGATGTTTTTTCATTGCTTTGAGAGAGAGAGAGAGAGAGAGAGAGAGAGAGAGAGAGAAAGGAAGAGACAAAACCATTGATGTGAGAAACATCAATAGGTTGCCTCCCACACATGCCTGGACTGGGTATTGCACCTGCCACCCAGGTATGTACCCTGACCAGGAGTTGAACTTGCAATTCTTCAGTTACAAGATGATGCTCAAACCAGCTGAGCCACACTGGCCAGGGCCCTAGGCTGATGCTTTATATACTTTATAAATAGCAGTTCTCAACCCTGGGAAGATGGTATCTGGGTCTCTAGCAGACTTCCTTTTCTCCCTGATGAAGCAAATCCTCACTGATTCTCACTGCCAGATGTTACATGGGCTCCTATTCCCATTTCTGTTGCTCTGTATTAGGGATCCCTGAATGCGGTTGAGGTACTTCTTAGAGTGGGGAGTTTTGCAACCAAGATATCCCTCTGGCTTCTCAGCTACCACATGTGGGTATGAGAATCAGAACTTTCTGTGTCTCTGCACTTCTTACCAGTCTCAATGTGGCTGCTTCTGTGAATCCTTGCTGATAAAATTTCAGTTCAGCTAGCTTTTAGTTGGTCATTCAGGTCGATTGCTCTATAATTTAGCTGTAAATACAATTTGGTACTGGGAGTAAGTGAGCATAGCTTTTACCTACTTCGAACACATCTTGGAATCCCTAGCTTATTGTTTTTCAGTCTATTACCTTGGATATAACTTTATATTTAAGAATGTGCTCTTTCACATAGATTCCTCCTTGTAAAATAGATGAATAAATGTATTAATATAAATGCATTATGTATCACAACAGTTTGCAATAGGTCAGATGACTCAATAAAAAATGAAATTCTTTTTTTAACCTTTATTAGAAAGTCCTCCAAAACACCTGTCTTTTATCTTTTGCATATATTTTTCACTCTTTCTTAGCATCCATCTCCCTCTTAATTCTTTTTTGTGCCTCTTCCTGTGCAGACTAATTTTGCTTGGGTTGTTTATGTGTGACTGTACAAGAAATTAAAATCCTTTCATATCCCATACTCATGGCTTAAGTCAGCTAAATTTGACAGCTTTCAAATAACTTTTAAACTATTTTTACTCAAGTTCTACTAGAATAAAGAAAGGTTTCAAATATGAGTTAAAGTAGTCTTTCTTTTATTGAGCACCACTTATGTATCTAATTTCATTCAGGTGCTTTAGACAAAGTGATAAATACATCATTTTTTAGCTATTTTAGAATTAGAATGAAGGATTTGGACTATATATAACCATGGAAATTATGCAAATGTTGTTGTTCTTGATTATATGCATCTATAGGTGTAGAAAGACATATAAATTCAGTGCATATATTCTTGAGAAAGAAGTATAAAAAATGGATCACAGGTTCTAATTTGGTAATAATAAATGCATCACCAGTATATGAAAAATAAATGTAAAATCAAAGAACTGGAAGGATCTTGAATTTCTCAAAACATACAACATAAAAAATTAAAGGTGTTAATCTGTTATAAAAACTTAATGTAAAAAGATAGGAACTTGGGGATCCTGTTGTAATTTTATATATTTTTGTGTTTATTTACAGTGTAATAACCTACTTGGAAAACTAATGACAATACATTTTAATAATTTTGAAGTTTTTACTTAATAATATTATTCTTTGATATATTTAACAGAATAATTTAAAAGAAAATAATGTTTGTGAATAAAAATGTTGCATATTTGTCTCTAATAAAACATAATTTGGTAATGTTATAAATTATTTTCCAATGTAGCAAAATGGTAAAGTTATTTTTATACCTCCTTTCTTAAATTATATTACTAATCACTTCTGCAAAGGTCAAAACCTTATCATATTCTATTCCTCTATAATCATAGACACTCAAATTAAATGATTATCTATAACTTCTCTCAGTTGTGAACGTTAGCAGTTCCCATTCCCATTTACATCTGAGTTTCTTCCTATGAAAAATGCAATAAAATATTCTCTTTACAGATTATAATGAGTAGAGATTTTAATTGAATACAATATTTAGAAGAATTAGCAGGGCAAGTATTAAATGGTTTCATACTGCAAAGCCCCAGCAGTGTGAACTCTGAACCAAAGGATATTTTGAAGTTTCATTTTAATCAGTATGTTTAGTTATTATGATGTCTAAAATACAAAAAAAAGAAGTAATGAAATTCAATTTTACTTACTCACTCAAAAGCAAAATTCATTCTAACTCAGGACATTGGTTGAATCTGAGAATAGATGGTGTATAATGGGATGAACACCAATTCCTTTTGCATTTTATGCTTTGTGATTTTTCTTCTAAAGATTACACACAAGGAAAGCTGATTCTACTCTCTGCTAATAAGCTGCTTCAACAAAACCTCTACATAAAATGCAGTTTAAAGTCTCTATAGTATTTGCAGCAATTTAGCAAGATTGAAACAATTATATTTTTAATAGGATTTGAAAATAATAGTTCTGGTGCTTACAGCAATGTTTCACAATCAGCTTTTGTGTACCAAATGACTTTGATATTTGAGGCAGGAGATATGAAACAAATTTACCTTTGTAAAAACTTTACATTACTTAAGTGTACCTAAGTGACAAACTTAAGTACCTTAAGTGACAAACTGTCAGATGAAAAAGAGTGATTCACTTTTGTGAACAAAAATTTAGCTCTGCTTTCATGATATCTGTGGAGCTTATTAGAAAATCACAATGATTGTTAAGTAGAGTAGAAAACTGATGTGGATGCATTAAGTGCTTGATTTTTGTTGTGTTATTTAGCCTGTGGATTTATGTGTGTAGAATTTGCTGCTATCTGGTAGGTAATACACTTCACTCTTTTTCTAAATAATTCACCAAAGCATGACAACCCTTTATAGTCTTTGAGATCATTTTACTACATAATTAAAACTATAATGTGCATCAAATTTGTACAGATTTTATTAATGTTTAAACATAGTGATGATAATTCACATATTTAGAAGTCTAGTAATGTAAAGGATACAATGATACTCACACTAGGATATTATGCTAAATAAAATATAGAATAGAAATAACCCAACTCTGTATTTGACTCATAAAAGTACTCAATAAGCATTACTGTCTTTATCTTTGTCTTGGGCATTGTACAGCTACAACCACTTAAAGAAAAAGGAAACAAGACATGAAATAAAGATATGACATAATGAAAATTATGATCTCAGATTTTATTTCATCCACTTTCATAGCTTTTCACAATAAGAATACATTTTAATTATTATGTTAATGTACAGAATTCCTAAGATATGAATGAATATATTTTGCTGTGCTTGTTCTGTTAATTAAGCATTATCCCATCTTTTATTTTTTCTGGACAAACTGTGTAAATCAGAAGTTTGCTTTGTTTTCTTAAATGTTTGATAAGAATCTCTGATTAAGCTGCAAGGCTTTATATTTGTATTTTAGGGGGTGTGTTTGTATGTAGGCATTGTGCTTGAAATCCTAATTAAAAGTTTTTAATGCACAATGAACTATTCCTAATTTAGCTTAAGTAAGCTATATGTTTCTAGATATTTCTTCAGTGTAATTCATATAAATTTCAGACTGGAATTGCCATCCCCCAATCTGTGAGTTGGGAAGTATTTACATCATAAATTCTTTAAAGATGATTATTAAATTAGTTCATATAAATATAGTAAAGATTCAAAAAATATTGGCTCCAATAGGATAATGAAGATGATAGACTTTTAAACCCTTTTATTAAACAAAACTACATGGGATTTCATTTATCACTGAGCAAGGTAAAAATATTACATTGAAGACAAATGTACTGAAAAACAAAGAAAATTAGCAGTCATTGACTGTATATTTTATGTCAATCACTTTACAAACTATCTCATGTCATTCTTTTAAGATTCTTGAAAAATATCTACTTTTGAAAAGTGGAGACTTTTTTGAAATCCCATTACTAGTAACTGTTCAGCCCCTATGGGAACCACATCTGCTGGTTTATAAGTCCACTGTTCTTTCTACTCCCTGGGTGTAATTTCCACATCTCTACATCATCCAAATATTGTACTTGATTTAAAAGACTAGACAATTAATGGTAAGTGATCAATAAGAATAGTATACTAAAGCCATATTGCATAAAAAGTGAATATCTTTTTCCCCCACTGAAGAATCAAGTCAGAAGCCAATGCAGGCTGGATCTAGAGAAGTTCAGTAACCAGGGATATATTTAAATGAGCACGAATGAGTAGATTGTTTTGTCTGAATGGTATGCATTACATTATGTACTATGTCTCAGTTATTGGTTCCCAGACCTAGAGTGTGGTTTCTGATTTCTCTTTTTTTCTTTCTTCCCCTCTTCTTTCCTTCCTTCCTTCTTTTCTTCCTTCCTTCCTTCTTTCCTCCCTTCCTTCCCCCTTCCTCTTTCTTCTCTCTCTCTCTCTCACACACACACACACACACACACACGCACAGATAGAGTTTAAAGAGGAAAAAGCAATAGTTTGAATATTAGAAGACCTGAGTGCTGGTCTCTACCTCCCATATTTGATTGGATTAATCTGAACATGTCATTTCTTCATTTTGAGCCATTAGATCTTCAATTGTTAATTTAGGGAGTTGACCAAAATGACTTTTAATACCCCTTTAAATTCACCATTTTGTTTGACCTGATGATGTTAAATCTTTCTGTATTATTATTTTTGTCATTGACTCATAATATGCCAATTAACAGATTGCTTTGATGACCAAAGAAGAAAAAATATATATAAATATGGGAAAACAATATATTATGATAAACACAATGGAATATAAGCTCTCTTCCTTGTATTTGGAAGTCAGAGGTCATGTTCTCCAAAGTAACAGGGGCACAGAATAGAACACAGAAAAAAGCTCATAGAAACAAAATAGGAACAGCAAAAAACATTACCTTTGCTCTTATGATCTCTCCATTAAGAGGGGGTTTCAGCAACATTTCAAACCTGTCAACTCAGTTTGGATATTTAGTAGTCATTGTTTGAAACATCATTACATTTAAGTATAATAGAAATGTAATTTTAAGTGTTTAAAGTGCTTTAATGTGTAACTGTATAAGAAACTGAAGAGTGGTCTAATGATGAAATTTTAGTGAAAATAATTAAACTTCATTTCTGGGAAAAATGTCTGTACTAAAGCCTCTTTATTCTCTTTATTGATAGAATGAAACAATATCATAAGTGGAATGTTAAGAATAAATATTAATTAAAAGAAATGCCTGTTCCTTTTTTTGTTACTGAAAACAAAGGAGATAAGTTGTGTCAGACTGACCACATTAAAAGGTATAAAAATCAGTTACTTCTCTCCAAGTTCAGTGAGCTTAAAAACCATAATTTTTAATATTTTAGGGGTATATCTCTTTTCTATTTTTATCTATTTATTTAAGGATGTGTGATATGAAAGAAATTATGTATCAATTACCCACTGATTTATTTATCTTCTAGCTTCTGTATTTTGAATAGTTTCTATTATATCATTGAAAGCTCATCAGAAAAATTTCTATTTTGTTACATTTTTATAATAACTAATTATTTCACCTAGATTCTTATAACTATGTTTTATTTTTCTGTATTTGTCTTCTTTTTTATTAATCAACATTTTCATTAAAATGAGAGAGTTTACATAAACTACTGTAAATCAAATATTTAACCAGAATATTTGCATTTTATTGAGACTAAATTTTCAAATGTTATCAATATCATTTAAGTAATCAAACACTAAATAAAACATTCCATAGTATCATTTTAATGGTAAAATAAAAGCAATCTTAATTTAAGAGTAAGAAAAGCTGTATTGTATAATAGCATTCTAGAAGGTTTAACCTATTGGCTTTGCTAGTGGAGCATCTTGGGTGTCATATCAGACAGAACTAATGGATGAGAATCTCTGAGGTTAAGGTCTTTATATTTCCATCATTTTTAAACATCCAAGAGAAATTTTATGTATTCATAGGTTTTAGAACTCGTATTTTACATAAAAATTATAAAATTTAAATATAGTAAATCAATATTAATTAAAAGTAATATTAATTACATAAGAGATGTAATGGTATATATTACATTATATATTTTATATATGAGATCATTTTTCTGGAGCATCCAATAAAATAAATTGAGACCCTTTTAAAAATTGTTAGGCAAGGCAATTTTATTTATTTATTTTTAAGGTCTTACCCATTTATTTTTAGAGAGAGGGGAAGGGAGTGAGGAAGAGAGGGAGAGAAACATTAATGTGGTTGCCTCTCACATGCCCCCTACTGGTACCTGGCCTGCAACTCAAGTATGTGCCCTCACTGGGAATCAAACCAGTGACGCTTTAGTTCTCAGGCCTGCACTCAATCCACAGAGCTAGACCAGACAGGACTAACCCTTGTCATTTTACTTACGTTGTTTCTTGGTGTGATTATCTTTTGCTTCATCTTGATTGAAACTCTCTGTGCTTCCTAAGTTTGTGTGACTTTTTCCTTCACCAGTTTAGGGAAGGTTTAAGTCAATATTTCTTCAAACAAGTTCTCTATCCACATGTCCCATATTGGGGACCTGGGTTGCAACCTCGGGGATGTACCCTGTCTGGGAATCAGACTGGCAACCCTTTGGTTCACTGAGCAACACCAGACAGGGAGGGCAATTTTAAATGCAGGTATTTTTAAAAAGTATATTTTTAAGAAAGTCAATTTTTAATTAGTCTAGTAATTTTTAACTAAGTCAATCTTTAAGCCCTGGCTGGTGTAGCTCAGTGGGTTGAGTGCAGGCCTGTGAACCACATGATCCCGGTTCAATTCCTAGTCAGGGCACATGCCTGAGTTGTAGGCCAGTTCCCAGCAGGGGACACACGAGAGGCAACCATACATTGATATTTCTCTCTTTCTCTCCTTTTCCCTTCCCCTCTAAAAATAAATAAATAAAATCTTTAAAAAAAAAAAAGAAAGTCAATCTTTATATAATCTGGTAAAATCACTTAATATTCTGGAAGATACTTCCATTAAAGCAAGATTACTTTATTAAAACAAAAATATAAAGTAGAAACATAATATATGCACGGAAAGTGTAAGAACACAATTATTTTAAAGACATTTTTTAAGTCTTTCAAAAATGGAATGGAATATACTTAAATCACATTACAACAAACATTTCTAAATACACATTAGATAAAAAAGATATTATTAAGACAATATTGATAAATCTCACTACATTCATTTTAAAAATATGTAAAGGGGAAGGATTGACAGGAACAAGTATAAAGGACACATGGACAACAACTACGAGGGGTGGCAATGGGAAGGAGGTGGGGATCACTGGGGGGGGGATGGCCTGGGATGGGAATAAAAGACAGAAAATTGTACTTGAACAATAATTAAATAAAAACCAAAATAAAACAACCAAAATCGTCATAGATAAATTTTAAAATGAAAAAGAAACAGCATGTTCAGAAATGAACCATTTCTGACAGATGATGGAAATTTCATAAAGCACTGTTAAAATGACTAATCAGAAGACAAAACCACAACTGGAATTACTAACAAAGCCTATAATAAGTAATTTACTAAAATAAATGCAAATGGCAAATGGACACAGGCATAAATATTTAAATTCACTAGCAATCAAAAATGGAATTTTAGCAAGAATACAAATCAGTTGTTTTATTCACTGATTTTGAAAAAAAATTTAAAACTCTAATTCACCAGGTGGAAGGTGAGAAGAAACGAACACTTTCAATCACTGCTGAGAGGCATATTAATTGCTAGAAACTTATTTTACTTCAATTTAGAAATATTTATCAGAAGCTCTGAAAATGTTCCTGTAATTTTACTTTGCAGTTCTACTCAGGGAAATGTACCCTGAGGTACTAATCATAAATATGTGTAAAAATTTGGTATAATGACAAGTGGCATATAAGGTTTTTAAAAATTAGAATGAAAATCCTAAATACCTACCAGGAATAGAAAGACTAAATGATACATGAGTGTATCAAAAACAAATATTTATAAAAACATACATAAATACAAGAAAACAATATATGAGTCAACAGTAAAGACCCAAAGATTTTGAATAATTCAATTATCTAATTCTGTGAACAACTAATAAATTTATTTTTGCAGCTTGTGTTATCAAGAAAGTAGATTATTTGAATGAATACTTTTGAATGTTCTAAAAACTGATTTACATTGGATCATAGTAATATATTTCAGAATAAGAAATAATAATACCTGCAGATGTTTACCATGGACTTAATTACTCCCCATACCAATTATTATTATCTCTGCTTATAAATGATATCCATTATTATTTAAAAGAGTCCAAAAGGGTCCAAAACTTGGTACATTTTCTCCTGAATATAAGTATAACTATAAGACAAGAAGTATCAACCACACTGACAGAATAATTTATCTAAACAGAGAAATAAAACATATTGTTTAGAAGCACATACACAATAACTACAGAATTCTGTGACGTTCTAGCCAACAAAAGATGCCTGAATAAATTCAAAGAAATTAATATTATAAGAATATGTTCTAAGTTTATAATAAAATACCTTACATTTATTTAATAATTTTTCATATTCTCTATTTTGATATATTTGGAATACAAAAATTAGGCTACTAAATCATACTTAAAATAATTAAGAATAATAATTAAGAATAAAAAATTAAGAATAATTAAATCATACTTAAGAATAATTAAGAATAATTAAGTAAAATAATCAGACATGAAGAAAAATTATATATGTACATATACAAACTTTATATATAAAATATGTAAGAAAAAATAATATTCAGAGAGAAAATGAAATACATTCACTAAGAAATGTGGGGCAGGTGGTTGTGGGGGGAGTGAAAATGGAGACAACTACACTTGAACAACAATAAAAAAAGAAATGTGAAGGATTAATTGCCAACATGGAGATTTACATCTATAACAGGAAAGTAAATTTAAGCAGATTAAAAGAAATAAAAAGTAATGATATAAGAAAAAAGCAAAATAGAAAATTTTAATTAAGAGATATTTCTTGGAAATTTTAGTAACTCTAGCAGAAGAAATTAATAAAACAAAACAAAAAAAGGAAAAAATAAGAAAGATTATACTATTAAAAAGAATACTACTGATAAAGGAATATTATAATGAGTAAGATATATAGTGCAAATTTTAAGATTTGAATACAATTATTATATTTCTATAAAACTACATAAATTTCCAAATATTTTTAAAATTTAAATTGAAAACTTATATTGGCTCTTAAGTTCTAAAAATATTTTAGTAATAAAAATATCCCTCTAATGTTTCAGACATTGATGATTCTATAGATGAGGTACTTTTAACTTGTTCTGAAAAGTATACACCATAATACAACCATGTGCATTAATCAAGATTAATGTAACCCTAATTTCAAAATCAGGGAAAAATATAAAAAAGAAAATTAACTTTCATTCATTGCTGGTATAACTGAAAAATGATATAGACACTTTAAAAGATAGTTTGGCGGTGCCTTACAAAAGTAAACACACTATTACCATATCATCCAACCATTGCACTCCTTGGGATATACCCAGATGAGTTGAAAACTTATGTCTGCACACAGCTGTTTACAGCAGCTTTATTCTAAATAACCAAAGCTTAGAAATACCAATATATTCTTCTTTAGATGAATGAATAAATTAACTGATACATCCAGACAATGGAATGTTATTCAGTGCTAGAAAGTGCTATAAAGCCAGGAGAAGACACAAGGAACCTTAAATGCATGCATATTACTAAGTGGAAGAAGCCAGTCTAAAAAGGTTACATTCTATATAGTTCCAACTACATTACAGTCTGGAAAAGGCAAAATTATGGAGACATGAAAAAGATCAGTGGTTGCCAGAGGTTAGGGTAAGAGGTGAGAATGAATAGGTGGAGCACACAGTTAAACTGCTTTGTATGATACTATAATGGTAGATACATGTCACTATATGTTTGTCCTAACCCACAGAAGGTATGATAATACCAAGGGTGAACAGTAATGTAAAGTATAGACTGGATAATAACAATGTATTAATGCAGGTTCATCATTTATTACAAATGAACCAGCCTGATGGGGGAATGCTGATAGCCAGAGAGGTTGTGCACGTGTGCATGTAGGTTATATGAAAAATCTGTGTACCTTTCTCTCAAGTTTGCTATGAACCTAAAACTGTTATAAAACAAAATTTATCCTAAAAAAATAAAAGTTTTCCAAAATGTAAATATTTCCAAAATGTAAATATCTTATTTTATGAAATAAATATTTATTTCTTATGTGTGGAGAAATGTTCTGGGCTCTGATATAAAGCACTGCATAAAAATTGGTCAAATTCTGGTCAACCTGAACCTTAAAATCTAATAAAAGGAAACAGATAATAAACCACCATAAAATATGCATCTGTTGGAATTAAAATTTGATAGAGAAAAAGATATCACAGAAAACATATCAAGGTAACAGTAATTTTTCCATTTAATTATGGATTAATTAGACGATGAAATTGACACTATTTATTAGTGCCATTAATCCTCACTTTAGCGAATAGGCAGGGGTGAAAGTAAATGATGAGTGTCATTTGCAGCTTTAGGAAATTAGTGTGATTTAACCCACTAATTTGTCCCCTGGTCTTGTGTATTTTTCCAGAAGATGTGACCATCCAGATCAGTTCACAATATTCCCTTTACTAACTGAAGCACACATTCCCCAGTTGCTGTCAGTGTTGTCTAATAACAGCTGACAAATTTCTTCTTTTCCAGAAAATTTCTCTTGGATAAATGTGAACTGCCTACTCTAAGGTAACATTTAGAAAATGTTGTTCTGCATACAGGTCTTTTACCTCCTTGGTCAGATTTATTCCCAGATATTTTATTTTTGTTTTTGCAATATTGAATGAGATTTTTTCCCTTGATTTCTACTTCTGCTGATTCATTGTTAGTATACAAAAATGCCTTTGACTTCTGGATATTGACTTTGTAAACTGCTGTTTTGCCAAATTCATTTATTAGTTTGAGCAGTTTTTTGGTAGTCTATAGGATTTTTCATGTACACTATCATGTCATCTGCAAACAATGACAGTTTTGTTTCCTCCTTTCCAACTTGAATGCCTTTTATTTCTTTTTCTTGCCTGATCACTGAGGTTAAACTTCCAATACTATATTAAATAGAATTAGTGAAAGTGGACAACCTTGTCTTGTTCCTGATCTTAGTGGAAAAGATTTTAGTTTTTGCCCATTGAGTATGATGTTGGCTGTAGGTCTCTCATATATGGCCTTTATTATATTGAGGAATGCTCCCTCTATTCCCACTTTGCTGAGTACCTTTATCATAAATGGGTGTTGTACCTTATCAAAAGCTTTTTCCGCATCTACTGATATGACCATGTGGTTTTTGTCTTTGTTTTTGTTTATGTGATGTATTACATTTACTGATTTGCAGATATTGAACCATCCTTGCATCCCTGGGATGAATCCCACTTGGTCGTGGTGTATGATCTTTTTGATGTATTGTTGGATACGATTTGCCAATATTTTGTTGAGGATTTTAGCATCTATGTTCATCAGTGATATTGGCCTGAAGTTTTTTCTTTGTTGTGTCTCTATCTGGTTTTGGAATTAGGATGATGCTGGCTTCATAAAAAGAGTTTGGGAGTTTCCCACCACCGGTGAGAATGGCTATCATAAACAAAGCAATAAACAACAAATGTTGGAGAGGGTGTGGGGAAAAGGGGACTCTGGTCTACCATTGGTAAGATTGCAGACTGGTACAGTATGGAAAACAGTATGGAATTTTCTCAGAAAACTAAAATTGGACCTGCCTTTTGACCCAGCAATTCCACTACTGGGATTGTATCCTAAGAACCCTAAAACACCAATCCCAAAGAACCTATGCACCCCAATGTTCATAGCAGCACAATTTACAATAGCCAAGAGTTGGAAGCAACCTAGGTGCCCATCAGTAAATGAATGGATCAAAAAACTATGGTACATATACACAGTGGAATTCTATGCTGCAGAAAGAAGGAGCTCCTACCTTTTGCAACAGCATGGATGGAACTGGAAAGTATTATGCTAAGTGAAATAAGCCAGGTGTTGAAGGACAAATACCATATGATTTCACCTTTAACAGGAAGCTAAACAATAAAACAAACAAGCAAGCAAAATATAACCAAAGACACTGAAATAGAGAACAGGCTGACAGTGACCAGATGGGAGAGGGGAGGAAATTTCAGGGGAAATAGGGGAGGGATTTAGAGGAACCTATATAAAGGATACATGGTCAACAAATGAGAAGGGTGGAAATGGGAGGGACGGGGAAGCACAGGGGGTGGGATGGGATGGGAGTAATAAACAGAAAACTGTACTTGGAAAATAATTAAATAATTTTTTAAAAAAGAAAATGTTGTTCTAAGGGAAAGATTTTACTTAAATAAATGAATAACTGAGGTGGGTTTGAAAAATCAGATGCCCTCCTCCCAAGATGAGATTAATCTGCAAAATAATTTGTACTATAGGATTTCCTAGTTTGAACTGGGTACTACAGTGTTCTGTCTCAATTTGGGACAAGTACCAGCCTAGCTTCAGAGCTTCTCTTAAGACTGGCTGAGGGGCTAGTGGTAATCGTAATGTGGATCTCCTTTTCCCTCTCTGCCCAAATCTGAATCTTTCACTTTTTTAGAAGTGTGTTCAAGTATAAGCAATAAATGTTCTGCAACCTTCCATCTCAAAGTCTGTTTTCAGGAAACCGAAATACTCTGGAACCAAACTGAAGTTGATCATTATTAAGCTTTTTCCATATCTTTGTTTAGCATTTCCCACGCATTATGATTTCCTTCACTCCCTTCTGAAAGCAATCCTCAATAAGCAATTCAGACATGCCAGTCTCAAGCTGTAATTCTAGGAAACCAACATAAAAGAGATGATATTTGATTCATGTCCTAAACAAACAAAAACAATCCAGAGAGTCAAGCACAGAATGAATGACACATAAACCAGGTGAAAGAACTTGTGTTCAAAGAACAACTGGATGGACAGTGTGACTAGAGCAGAGTCTGTGAGGTGGGAAGTGAGAGAGTACAACAAGCGCCCTTGAAGGACTTTGGAAAGACTTAGCCAAACAATAATGGCAAAACATCAAAAGAACTGCAAGTATGGAGTTTGCTGGTATGTTTCATATTTTTAAAGAGGTATCCTGATTATACCTACATAGCTAGACTATAGAAGGGCAAAGGTACAACACCCTTGTCTGTGTGTATGTAAATTCATTACTGATAGAACTATTCCCTGAATGCAAAAATTGTTGGTCACCATCAGAAAATCTATAAATCCAATTCACAATTTCAATAAATCTAAGAAGAAACAATACTATGCCTATCTCATCAGATTAAAAACATGGCAAATTTCATATACTATTTATGATAATAATTTTAGCTAACAAATATTAAAAGATGATTTATCAAATTTCATTTGCATTAAATCTTCAAGATATGTAACATAAATATAAAGGGCTGTAAATCACGATATTTTAGTGCATTTGGTAATCAAATACTCCCAAATCTCAGGGGTTTAACACAACAAAATTGTGTTTCTTGTTCACATCCCATACTACTGTGAGTTAGATCAATTTCCTTAGGTGTTACTCTTCATGCTGAGATCCTACCAGAGACACTGCTTCCTCCCACTTTTTGACTCCTGGATCCCAAGGGATTTCTCAGAGGTTTTCTCCCAGATTCTCTACATAGAGACACTTATTGGGATAGAGACAGTAAAAGATTCAAAGAAACATTTTATAGTTAGTTCAGGAAATGATAAATATAGCTTGTAATAATTTTATTTTGGCCACAACAGTAGTATAGGTTGGAAAATATAATCTATAATTTCCATGCATACCTAGGAAAGAGGAATAGATTGATGAGTATCTGTTAAATTTCTTCTGGGAATGATGAAACTATAAACATAGTTCGTTTTTTTTAAAAACAGAAAGTACTGTTGCCCTTAACATTATAATAGAGGTTTGGGCCAAAGTGGTAAGAAAATGAACAAAAATATATAAAGATAGGAGGCAAGAAATAAACATTTATTTTTCCCCAATTAGAATAAAAGCAATAGAATATATTGATAAAATTAGTGACTATTAAGAGAGTACCAGATGGGTGATGGCACAAACTTATTGTGGTGATCACCTTGTAAGGTTTATAAATGACTAATCATTTATTGTACACCTGAAACTAACATAATATTGTATATCAACTACTATAAACAATAAACATAAAAAAGAATTCTATACATTTGCAGTTGTAGTATTTACTTCTTAGAATCAGTAATACTTTTTAAATAACATGTGATTAACTGGAAAATTATGTAGATATGTGATTCCATATATAATAATAACTAAACATGTGAACTATCTTGGAACTAACAAGAAACATACAAGATCGCTGTGGCTAAAACGCCCAATACTATATTAAATAGAAGTGGTGTTAGTGAACAACCTGTCTTGTTCCTGATCTTAGTGGAAAAGATTTTAGTTTTTGACCACTGAGTATGTTAGCTGTAGGTCTCTCATATATGGCCTTTATTATATTGAGGAATGCTCCCTCTATTCCCACTTTGCTGAGTGTTTTTTTTATCATAAATGGGTGTTGTACCTTATCAAAAACTTTTTCTGCATCTATTGATATGATCATGTGATTTTTGTCTTTGCTTTTGTTTATGTGCTGTATTACATTTAGTGATTTGTGACTATTGAACTATCCTTGCATCCCTGGGATGAATCCCACTTGGTCGTGGTGTATGATCTTTTTAATATACTGTTGGATGTGATTTGCCAATATTTTGTTGAGGATTCTAGCGTCTAGGTTCATCAGCAATATTGGCCTGACGTTTTCTTTCTTTGTTGTGTCTCTATCTGGTTATGGAATTAGGATGATGCTGGCTTCTTAAAAAGAGTTTGAGAGTTTTCCAGCATCTTAGATTTTGGGGAATAGTCTGTGAAGAATAGGGGTTAGCTCTTCCTTAAATGCTTTGTAGAATTCTTCTGTGAAACCATCTGGTCCAGGGCTTTTGTGTAACAGGGGTTTTTTTTTTTATTACTGCTTCAATTTCATGTGCTGTTATTGGTCTGTTCAGGCTTTCTACTTCTTCTTCATTGAGTTTTGGAAGATTATATTTTTCTAGAAATTTGTCCATTTCACCTAGATTTTAAAATTTCTAGGCATACAGTTCTTCCTAGTTCACTGTTGGTGGGATTGCAGACTGGTACAACCATTATGAAAAACAGTATGAAATTTTCTAAGAAAACTAAAAATGAATATACCTTTTGACCCAGCAATTCCATTGCTAGGATTATATCCTAAGAACCTTGAAACACCAATCCAAAAGAACCTATGCACCCCAATGTTTATTGCAGCACAATTTACAATAGCCAAGTGTTGGAAGCAACCTAAGTGCCCATCAGTAAATAAGAAGGGTGGAAATGGGAAAATGGGAGGGAGTGTGGAGCATGGGGCGGGGTTGGGTTGGGAGTAATAGACAGAAAACTGTACTTGAAAAAAATTAAATTAATTTTAAAAAACTATGGTACATTTACACAATGGAATTCTATAGAGCAGAAAGAAAGATGGAGCTCCTACTCTTTGCAACATCAAGGATGGTACTGGAAAGCATTATGCTGAGTGAAATAAGCCAGACAGTGAAAGACATATACCATATGATCTTACCTTTAACAGGAACCTAAACAACAAAACAAACAAGCAAGCAAAATATAAGCAAAGACACTGAAATAGAGAACAGGCAGACAGGGACCAGAGGGGAGAGGGGAGGGTATTTCAGGGGAAAGGGGGAACAGTTTACATGAACTAGTATAAAGGACACATGGACAAAAACTAAGGGGGGTGGAAATGGGAGGGAGGTGGGCAGCACTGGGGAGTGGGCTGGGAAGGAAATAAAAGAAAACTGCACTTGAACAATAATTAAATTTTAACATATTTAAAAAAGAAACATGCAAGAGTTTAAGATGGACCTCGTTTACCCCGGAGACTTTCCCACCAACCCAGTCTGCTTTTTAAGTAGGCCCACTCCAAATGTGGCCGGTTTTTCGATCCTGTCCAAAAAAGGAAATACTCAAAAGTCAACATGCTTAAAATGCAAAAGCTACAGAGGAGCTAACTCACCACCTGTGGAGGCCATGAAAAAGCCTCCAGCTCAAAGGGCTCAAAAGGAGTGGAAACCTTGAATCAGAAGATAAAAGATGTGTATCACCTCCAAAGCCTAAGACAATATGAATTTTTCTTTCTAAAGAAAAAGGAGGAGGAGAAGATGGCGATGGAGTGGGACAAAGGATTTCGCTTCCCTCCTCGCTCCAGAGAAAAACCGGGCTGATCTGCGGAGGAGTGCAGTGGATAGCCAACAGGGACCCAGCATATAGGTAGGCAAGACTCCAGAAAGTGTAGCGGACACTGAATGACCAGAGGTTGAGGAGAGGAGACGGCCACAGATCAACAAGGTACAAGGGAATAGTGCAGAGAGGCGGCAGGCCCTCCACCAGGCCGCCTAGGTCTCCAGCAACAACAACCCTGGGAGAGAACTAGTCACCAGCATCCTCCCTATCCAGCATGGCACAGATTGGAAAACACCAGGAGAGATCAGTTTGCCTGTACTGGCAGAGAGAGGACTGGGCACTGGGAAGCAAACCAGAGAGCTCTGATAACTTGTGGAGTCAGGCTGTGGTTGCCAGCTTGGAAGAATTGAGAGTCGCCCGCGCATTCCCTATAGCATGGGGCCTGAGCCAAGTCTGCCACAGACTCTGGGAGCCTTGGGCTGCCAGCAAGGCCCCTGGAAGAGAGCCTGTCATCAGCTACCTCGCTACCCAGACGGGTGCAGACTGAAAAACGCCAGGAGTCAGGCCATGATTGCCCGCTTGGGAGAATTGTGAATTGCCGTTTGTGTTCTGCCACAGCACTGGGAAAGCTCCATGCCCCAGCCTGCGAGACCAGGAAAGCCTGGCTGGGAACTCACACTCTCACGCTAGGCAAGGGCTGGGAAGCCTGGGAAAAAATCTGCTCTCTGTGAGGAGCTGGAAAGCAGCGCCAGTCTGGAACTTGGGAGGGCACTGGGGAGACCAGTTGAGTTCACGGAGAAGCGAGAAAGGCCACACTAATAGCCCCTCAGGCTGCTGCAGCTAGTAGACCAAAAGAAAAGGTTTGACCAGCTAGAAACCAACAAGAGGAGTAGGTGGAAGTGGAGAACACCAAGATGCCTGCAGGAGACTGCACCACTGAATTTCACAGGTATCCTACCACAGAAGTTCATACCATAAACCCAGGGAAGCAGAACTGATCAATTCAAGAAGCTGAGGCCAAAAAGAAGAGCATCACAAACAATGGGAAGACAAAGAAACAATCCCCATATGAAAGAAAAGGAGGAAGTCTCAGAAAGAATGTTAGATGAAATAGAGGCAAGTCAACTATCAGATATTGAATTCAAAGCACTGTTAAAAGGAAATTCAAAGAGCTTACAACAACAAGCTACCAGAAACTACAGGGGAGCTACAATGAGCTCTCTGCAAAATATATCAACATGAAAAAGGAAATAGAAACCATCAGCAAAGGCCAAGAGGAAATGAGGAATACAATTTCTGAACTGAAAAACACTGTAGAAGGTATGAAGAGTAAGATCAATGAGGCGGAAGACCACATAAGCGAGCTAGAGGACAGGGTAGAAAGAATCTCCCAGACGGAGCAAGTAATGGAAAAGAGAATCAGAAAGAATGAGGAGAGTTTAAGAGAAATGCAAGACAATATGAAATGTAATAATATCCGAATAATAGGAATACCAGAAGGAAAAGAAGAACAAGGGATAGAAAACCTACTTGAAAGAGTGATAACGGAAAATTTTTCTACGTTGATGAGAGATGAAGTAACATGAATCCAGGAATCACAGAGACTCCCAATCAGAGAGAGGCCTACTGCAAGACACACCATCATTAAAATGGCAAAACTCCAAGACAAAGAGAGAATCCTAAAGGCAGCAAGGGAGAAAAAGGAAGTAACATACAAGAGAGTCCCAATAAGGTTGGCTACTGACTTCTCAATGGAGACATTCCAAGGAAGAAGACAATGGCAAGAAATATTCCAAGTAATGAGAAACAGAGGCCTACAACCAAGGCTACTTTACCCAGCAAGGCTCTCAATCAAGATAGAAGGCCAAATGAAGAGCTTCCAAGACAAAAGAAGTCTAAAAGAATAGGCCTCCACCAAACCAGCTCCACAAGAATTACTAAAAGGGCTGCTTTAAGGAAAGGAAGGAAAAGAGAGAGACAGAGAGGAACACAGGTACATAAATGGCAATTAATAAGCACCTTTCAATAATAACCTTAAATGTAAATGGATTAAACGCACCAATTAAAAGACATAGAGTAGCTGAATGGATAAGAAAGCATGACTCACACATATCCTGCCTACAGGAGACCCACCTCAGGTCAAAAGACCATCACAAACTAAAAGTAAAAGGATGGAAACAAATTTTCTAAGCAAATGGACAAAAAAAAGTCGGGGTAGCAATTCTCGTATCAGACAAAATAGACTTCAAAAAAAGGGCTATAAAGAGGGATCCCGAAGGTTAGTTTATAATACTCAAGGGAAGAATCCACCAAGAAGACATTAACATCATAAATATATATGTACCCAACATAGGAGCACCCAAATACATAGGAAAAATCCTAGAAGACTTCAAGAAAGATATTGACAGCAACACAATTATAGTAGGGGATTTTAACACCCCACTGTCAAAAATGGACAGATCTTCCAAACAAAATATCAACAAAGATATTGCAGCATTAAACGACACCCTAGATGAAATGGACTTAATTGATATATATAGAGCTCTCCATCTCAAAGAAGTTAAATACACATTCTTTTCAAATGCACATGGAACATTTTCAAAGACAGACCACATGATAGGACACAAAACGAGTCTCAACAAATTCAGGAAAATAGAACTAATACCAAGCATTTTCTCTGATCACAAGGGACTGAAACTGGAAACCAACCCCACAGGAAAAAACCCAAAACACCCAAAATCATGGAGACTGAATGGTATGCTATTAAACAAGAAATGGGTCAAGATTGAAATTAGGGGAGAAATCAAAAAGTTTCTGGAAACAAATGAACATGATCTCACAACAACCCAAAACTTATGGGGCATGGTGAAGGCAGCCCTGAGAGGGAAGTTCATAGCAATACAGGCTTACCTAAAAAAGATAGGAACATTTCAGACAAACAACCTAACCCAATGCCTGCAAGAACTCAAGGAACAACAACAAAGACAGCCCAGAGCAAGTAGAAAGAAGGAAATAACCAAGATCAGAGCAGAATTAAATGATATAGAAAGTAAAAGCACAATTCTAAGGATCAGTGAATCCAGGAGTTGTTTTTTTGAAAAGATAAACAAAATAGACAAACCTTTAAGTAGGCTCATCAAGAAAAGAAGAGAGAGGACCCAAATAAACACAATCAGAAATGAAAGAGGAGAGAATACAACTGATAACACAGAAATAGAAGGGATTGTAAGAAATTACTATGAAGAACTGTATGCCAAGAACTTTGAAAACCTAGGTGAAGTGGATAAATTTCTAGAAAAATATAATCTTCCAAAACTCAATGCAAAAGAAGCAGAAAACCTGAACAGGCCAATAACAGTAGATGAAATTGAAGCAGTAATCAAAAAACTCCCATCACACAAAAGCCCTGGACCAGGAGAATTCTACAAAGCTTTTAAGGAAGAGCTAACCCCTATTCTTCACAGATTATTCCAAAAAATCCAAAAGGAGGGAAAACTCCCCGACTCTTTTTATGAAGCCAGCATCATCCTAATTCCAAAACCAGATAGAGACACAACAAAGAAAGAAAACATCAGGCGAATATCACTGGTGAACATAGATGCTAAAACCCTCCATAAAATATTGGCAAATGGCATCCAACAATATATCAAAAAGATCATTCACCACGACCAAGTGGGATTCATCCCAGGATTGCAAGGATGGTTCAATATTCGTAAATCAGTAAATGTAATACATCACATAAAGAAAAGCAAAGACAAAAATCACATGATCATAACAATAGACGCAGAAAAGGCTTTTGATAAGGTACAACACCCATTTATGATAAAGGCACTCAGCAAAGTGGGAATAGAGGGAGCATTCCTCAATATAATAAAGGAGGGAACATCATACATACTCAACATCATACTCAGTGGGCAAAAACTAAAATCTTTTCCACTAAGATCAGGAACAAGACAATGTTGTCCACTTTCACTACTTCTATTTAATATAGTATTGGAAGTTTTAGCCTCAGCGATTAGGCAAGAAAAGGAAATAAAAGGCATTCAAATTGGAAAGCAGGAAACAAAACTGTCATTGTTTGCAGATTACATGATAGTGTACATGGAAAATCCTATAGACTCTACCAAAAAACGGCTCAAACTAATAAATGAATTTGGCAAAACACTGGGATATAAAGTCAATATCCAGAAATGAAAGTCATTTTTGTATACCAACAATGAAACAGCAGAAGCAGAAATCAAGAAAAAATCCCATTCAATATAGCAAAAACAAAAATAAAATATCTGGGAATAAACCTAACCAAGGAGGTAAAAGACCTGTATGCAGAAAACTGCACAACAATGAAGAAAGAAATCAAGGAAGACACAAACAAATGGAAACATATACCGTGTTCATGGATTGGAAGAATTAACATCCTCAAAATGTCCATACTACCCAAAGCAATTTACAGATTAAATGCAATACCTATTAAAGTACCAATGATATATTTCACAGACATAGAACAAACACTTCAAAATTTATATGGAACCATAAAAGACCCTGAATAGAAGCCGCAATTTTGAGAAAGAAGAACAAAGCAGGAGGGGTCACAATACCTGATATCAAACTGTATTACAAGGCCACTGTAATCAAAACAGCCTGGTACTAGCACAAAAACAGGCACATAGACCAATGGAATAGAACAGAGAGCCCAGAAATAAACCCAAATCTCTATAGTCAATTAATATTTGACAAAGGGGGCAGTAACATAAAATGGGGTAAAGATAGCCTCTTCAACAAATGGTGTTCGGAGAACTAGACAGCTACATGCAAAAAAAATGAAAGTCAAGTACCAACTTACATCATACACCAAAAGAAATTCAAGGTGGGTAAAAGACTTAAATATAAGCCATGTAACAATTAAAGCCCTAGAGGAGAGCATTGGCAGAAAAATCTCAAATATTCCAAGCAGCAATATTTTTACCGATACGTCTCCTAGAGCAAGGGACATAAAGGACAGAATAAAGAAATGGGATCTCATCAAAATTAAAAGCATCTTCATTGCTAAGGAAAATGGTATCAAGATAAAAAGAGAAGCAACAGCTTGGGAAAACATATTTGCCAATAATACCCCAGACAGGTTTAATCTCCAAAATATACAAAGAACACACTCTACTCCACTCAAAGATGACGAGCAACCCAATTAAAAAATGCACAAAAGACTTGAACAGACACTTCTCTAAGGAGGACATACAGAGGATCCAGAGACACATGGAAAGATGCTCAATATCACTAGCTATCAGAGAGATGCAAATTAAAACCACAATGAGATACCACTTTACACCAGTCAGAATGGCTACCATAAACAAAGAAACAAACAAGAAGTGCTGGAGAGGTTGTGGGGAAACGGGGACCCTAGTTCACTGTTGGTGGGATTGCAGGCAATAGTTGGTACAAGCACTATGGAAAAAGAGTATGGAATTTTCTAAGAAATCTAAAAATGAATGTGCCCTTTGACCCAGCAATTCCACTGTTAGGAGTATATCCTAAGAACCCTGAAGCACCAATCCAAAAGAAACTATGCATCCCGGTGTTCATAGCAGCACAATTTATGATAGCCAAGAGTTGGAAGCAACCTAGATGCCCGTCAGTAAATGACTGGATCAAAAAGCTATGGTACATTTACACAATGGAATTCTATGGAAAGGAAGAAGGAGCTCCTACCCTTTGCAATATCATGGATGGAACTGGAAAGCATTATGCTGAGTGAAATAAGCCAGGCGGTGAAAGACAAATACCATATGATATCACCATTAACAGGAATCTAAACAACAAGACAAACAAGCAAGCTAAATATGACCAATGACACTCAAATACGGAGCAGGCTTACAAGGTCCAGAGGGGAGAGAATCACAGGGGAAAAGGGGATGGACTCACATGAAGAAGTATAAAGGACACATGGACAATAACTAAGATGGGGTTGGAAATGGGAGGGAGGTGGGTTGCATGGGGGGGGGCAGGGCTCGGAATATAAGACAGAAAACTGTACTTGAACAAGAATTAAATAAGATACATACAAGATACAGTATATGTAAACAAACCTGAAACTGTTTAAAAGAGTTTAAAAATCTATACATATGTTAAAATAATTGTATGTCAACACTATAAATGGCATACTTAATAGTCTGAGTATATTATCTTATATAATGTGGTATAACAGTGTAAAATGCCAATTTTGCTCTAAACAGTTTATTCATTTTTTGCAACTAAAATTAGCTTTTTTGGTCACTAATTGTATGAGGAGGACACCCCCAAAATGGGAATTATCTTCTGGATGATGGGCCACTTGTAGTGCCCCCCATTAGCTGAGTGTCCCAGAAACCTATCTGGGTTAGTGTACCAGCTGGCATTGTTGTGAGAGGCTGCCCTTAGCTTCAGTGAATTTTTTTGGAAAATTCAACGTATTTGCTCATTTCTTGGTGGGTGATTTATGGATGCACCTGCTCACACTGTGTTGTGTTCAGCATTTTTTTACAAAAAGAAATGGCAAGAGCACCATTCTCCATCTTCCTTATTCACCAGATCTTGTTCTAAGAGACTCATTTTATTTACTGGGATGATAAAAGTCTCAAAGAGGAATGTTTTGATGATGTGGAAAAGGTGAAACAAAAAATGACAGAAGCACTGAAAGTCATTAAAATTAATGAGTTTAAAAACTGAGTGGTGGAAAAATGTCTCAATAGGTTTATTGCATCAAATGGAGAGAACTTTGAAGGTGACTAAAGTTTTAAAATGTAAGAACAACAAACACATTTTTAATAAGTAAATTGCACTTTGGGGGGCCCTCATATATGAATGTTTATGTATACACATAAGCATTCATATGGAGGATTAGAGGCCTGTGAGTAAATAAATTTTGGAAAAAATGAAGGAAATAATGTGGGATAAGTCTAGGATATATTAAGACATAGTATCAAGCCTTAATAGTTAAACTCCAGATGAATAATGCAATAATGGAAACCTTCACCCAAGGAAAAGGAGGAAATCTCAGAAAAAGTTTAATATGTGTTGGAAAATGATATAGAAGTATGTAATATCACAAATTAAATGATGAAGTGCTACTTGAAAGGTAGTTGTCAATAAATTAACTCACGTGAATATAAACTGAATTCTAGCTATACCACATACAAAGATGGATTAAAAATCAAAACATAAAATCTGTATATATAAATTGAATATAACACTTGTAATATACTGTTTTTATTACTTCATAGTGGGAAAATTCTTTTTATTTTTTCCATTTCCTTTTTTACTGTTGTTTAAACATAGTTGTTTTCATTTTCACCCCACCCACCCTCACCCCCACCTCCCACCCTCAAACTTACCCCCTTAGCTTTGTCCATGTTTCTTGATGAACTGGAAAGCATTATGCTAAGTGAAATAAACCAGGCAGTACAAAAGAAATACCATATGATCTTAATACCATAAGTGGAACCTAATCAGCAAGACAAACAAGCAAGCAAAATACAAGCAGAGACATTGAAATAAGGAACAGACAGCAACCAGAGAGGAGGGAAGAGAGGAATAATAGGGGAAAATCTTTTTAAAGAAAATCTCCTTTTAAATATCTTATTGCATCAAAATTAGCTATTGCTGTTCAAGCAAGGGCAATGTTGACACAGTTAATTAGGAATAGAAGAAAAATATTTAGAATATAAAAAATAGAAAAACACTAAGAAAAATTCAAACAAACAAAACAGGAAAAACCAACAAGAAACAGCCCAAAAGGGAGGAAACTCTTGTCTCTAAGCATTTGAAGAGATATATACACTTATAGCAAAAAAAAAAAGCAAATTAAAATAAGAATGGAATATCATTTTAGAACAACTTAACTAGCAAAATTGTAAAGATCTAATAATGCTATGTTACTCCTACTAGGCAAAACTCTACAGGTTAATGTGGAACAATCCTCACAGGACTGTTCAGACAACCCCATGCTCAGGAGTCCCTAGGCTCATCCTCACTTCTGGACAACTGGCTACAAATCCAAAAGTCTCACAGACTCCTTCAGATTCAGTAGTTTATTAGAACAGGTTACAGAATCTGGAAAACTTCTATACTTACAAATACAGTTTTATTATGGAAAAATATTATAAATCAGAACTAGCCAAAGGGAGAGAGGAGCAGCCTTAGGTCTGGGAGTTTTCCAAACATGAAGCTTCCAATGTCTTCAGAGACATACTACCTTTTAGCACATTGACATGTGCCAATATGCAGATTACTCCCAACCAGGGAACCTCACCCAAACTCTAGAGTCCATAGTTTTTATTGAGGTTTCATTACATAGACACATGTAATTCAATCATTGGCCATGTGTCTGAATGCAACCTCCAGCCCCCCTTTCTCTCCTGGAGTTTGGGCTGATACCACACGGCTAAAAATTTGAACTTTCTAATCAAGTGTATGGTTTTTCTGGCATGGCCAGTCCTCACACTCAGTCCTCTTGTTGGCATAAGTCAGATGTGATCTCAGGTGCTCCCCATGAATAACAGACATTCTTATCACCAGAGGAAAATTAAAAAACTTGGAAGTTAGCTCCCAGGAATGCAGAACAAAGGCCAGACAAATTCTTTATTGTGAAAAACTTTGTCAGGGACATGGGCAAACAGGAAATCTTATAAACTGATGATGGGAATGCAGACTGAGACCCCATTTAAGAAGCAAATCTAAAGTACTTTAGCTAACTGGATATAAGCAAAAAACTTATTTACAAATATTACTCTTGGATATATATTCCATGGAAATTCTCAGACAGCTTTACAAGGCAATATGTGTTCAGTGTTTCCCAGTAGTGTTGTTTCAGGTGACTGGATTTGGAGACAACCTTAGAGTCCATGTGAAGCAATAGATTGATAATGTGCATGCAGCAGTTGTGGCAATGACTTTGACGCATACTAAGCAACACCAATTTATATTTAAAACATAGGGTAGTGTGAAAAAAAGAAAGAACCAAAATAACATCTACAGTAATTGTATATTTTAAAAAGACACTGGCAACAACAATAACAACACTTCACATTTGATAAAAAGTAGCTTAAAATTAAAGAATGTATGCTAAACACATAGCACCCCCTATATTTAGGGGTGTGTGACAAATCATGTGGAAATGGATATAAAAAAGAGATTATAAACCAACCAAGAGTAGCTATTGATAAGCCAATGATACTCAGATGAACTCAGAAATGTAATTAGCATTCTTGATTTTATGGTTAAAAAGGGAAGGGTGGACATTCTTGTTTCTGTTTTTTTTTTTTAGGCTAAAATGTTGCTTTAATAAAATTTAAAGTATGACTATGTATGTGAAAAAAGTCAGTTTATTATTTAACAAATTTAGAATGTCTATATGGCCAGACATTCCACCACTCATTGAAGATAAATTAGACAGCTCATTTTCAGCCGTTGCTGACCCTGGGTTCTTTGTGTACACAGACATGTGCACTAACTTTTACAATACAATGAGACACCCTGCAAGAAATCAAAGTAAGGAGGTATATAAATGTAGTGTATTCTATTTCCAAACCACACATGATTTCATTACATACACTCTGTATTTCCATAGTCATAATACTAAATTGCACATTTTGTTGGATGCCCCCCTTTTTTTATTGCTTGAGGATAAGCACCTGGTCTATTTGCTTGCTGTAATATCATGAGTGTGTTACACAAAAATGTTGGGTATAGTCAGTGCTCCATAAATATTTATAAAATTAGTAAACACACAAATGTGTCCTGGTTAAAATTTCAGAACTATAATCCTGCCTTTTTAAGAATATTTTTTCATTTTCATGAATTTGAACAGAAGAGCAATGGTTGATGGTACAGGAAAATGCTGATTTTTCCAATTTTCAGTAAACTAGTAATGGCTATGAACTTACAAGTAATTTTTTTGTTTTTATCACTCCAGTGTGTTAATGCTGTTATTCATTATTGACAAATTACCATAGCAGGACATGATATTATTCCATAATTTATGTTATTTTCTTTGAATGTCTTGGAATCAGGCATGGAATTAGTTACTGAGGATCAAGAGATGGGTTAACTATACATTCTGTTCTTGTCCTGGCTGGTGTGGCTCAGTTGGTTGGAGTGTCCCATAAATCATAAGGTTGCAGGTTCAATTCTGGGTCAAGGTACATGACAGGGTTGTGGGTTCAGTTCATTCTTTGGACATGTATGAGGCAAATGATCTCTGTTTCTCTCTCATCTATGTCTCTTTTGTCTCTCTCTCTCTCTCTCTCTCCCTTCCCCTGTCCCTTTCTCTCTCTCTGTCTCTCTCTCTCTCTGAAATCAATAAGCATTTTCTCAAGTAAGGATTATATATATATATATATATATATATATATATATATATATATATATGTGTGTGTGTGTGTGTGTGTGTGTGTGTGTGTTATGTACATATATACTCACACACATACACACACATATAGGTGTGTATATATGTGTATGTGTACATATATATACATTCTGCTCTTAAGGAGCTCACAATCTACCTGCTGTGGCATATATATGAATTCAGTGTTCAGGTATGCAGAAAATGGAGCAAGAACATAGATAGTGAAGAACATTTGCAATGAAGCTGAAGAAGGCAAGGGAAACCCACAGGGAAGATAATATTTAAGCTAGATCTTTGAAGGAAAACAGGAGTTCAACAACTGGATAATTAGAAAAAAGCATCTAGAAAGTTTAAATGACATTTTTGGAGGATAAAATTAAGGAAAAGAACAGTGCTCCTTAGAAGCTGGGAGGAATCAGGTGTTCTTGTGGGACAGACTCAGGATTAGTCTACATAGGCAATCCGGGCTTCAGTTATGAAGAGCAGAGTTTATTCAGAGAGCAATGGGAAGTGATTAGTAACCTTAAAGTTCTTTCATTTTTTTTTTGTAGTTGTAGTTTTCTGACTCACTAAGTTTCTGGTTCAAGGAAAAGCATCATTCAAAACTGAATGTGAAAGAGGATCAGAGATCATACACTAACTATAATATTTTCAATGACATATTAGCACTTGGATTTGTCTTATAAATCTAATTAATTCCGGAACAGTATTTTGAGGTTCATATTCTTGTGTGGGATGCTGAATCAGAAACATAACTAAACTATTAATATCTCAACTTGACAAATTCATATTTACCCAGATGTATCCTGCTGAAGATATTAAAATTCTCTATGGAGAGTAGAAATTTTTTGCACATATATATAGTAGGGTAAATTAAATATAGAAGAGTTCACACTCACCATAAATGGTATGTAAATCAAAATATTAAATTAAATATTTCACTGGCAATGATGAAGTGTTATACATTTGCTTTCTTTTGATGTATAAGAAATTGATTTGCTAAATTTCAAATTTACAAGGTAATTGATACTCATTTTGCATAATTTCTGAAAGGTGCTTAAGGTACATGACAAAAATTAACCATGATTCTAACTCAAAAAATAATTTTTTTCTTACTTGTATATTTTACATGTGAGCTATGAGAATGCAAGAGTTATGGGAAAGGAGTACGAGCATTTTAAAAGCAGTAACTGTCCTAATAATAATTGCTTATTTTAATTAATTTGCTTACTCTGTTAATAGTCATATTATAGGCAACATGGATAAAGGATGCCAGCATTTTGGGGTATGATGTTATATTACAAAAATATATGATAACTATCAGGTGTACAGTATCTGTCCCTGTAAATCTCAAGAAATTTTCATGAGTAAGATGCTCACTGTGCAATCATTTCTACAGAACAACTAACTTGGAGACATTGGTGGAGGATCTCTTTGCTTTTCTAACAGCCAGTGGCATAAAATTTGGGTGTAAATAAGGCATTCACTTACTTTCATTAAGGGAATTGGGACTCATTAATTTTACTCTGTTTTTCCCAAGGTTTTCAAGAAATTAGTAAAAAAGTATGCAGTAAATGTGGAGACATATGCACTACTGTTAATGAAGGGTTTCAGACATTAAAAAATAGATTCTAAATTCAGGAAGTGAGTGTAAGTGGTAACCCATTACAATAAATAATGCAGTACAAGACCTACAGGACCATGTTGAAAGCAAATTAATAGCTTTCCCTGTGGATCTGGATTTATAGAAACAAACACAGACAAATTGGAAGCAGCAGGGGCTGATAATCACGGGAAACTCTGGGGTGTTGAACTGAGGGTAACATGAATAACTTGAATAGTACCACCTCAACAAAAAGCCAATTTGCCCTGGCATACACAATAATTATTCTTTTAGCACAAATAGAAAGCTAAGTAAACCTTGAAAATGGCTACAACTAACTCCTAAAGGCTTAAAGAGAAAGGAGTATTTCCTCAGCTAACTCAGGTATGATTAGTGAGGCAATGAGCCCCTTGTTATGTACCTCCCTCTGTGTCCTTCATAGCCATACAGATTAACTACAGACTAGTCAATTAAAACTACAGTAAACAGCAGATTTTCCATTTTCCATTTAAAAACACCAAACATGTGATGCAGTTCAGAAGTAAAAGGAGGAATCTTATGGGAATTCAAAGGAAATATGCCCATATAAAATTGTTTTAGTCTAAGAAACAATAAGACAAGAAAAAACCTGCTTCCTATTTTTATTAAGTTTGAAGAATACTTCGCATTTTTAAGGTAAAAATGACAAAATCAGCAAAGAAAAGTCTTTGCTGATGAAAATGTGATTAAAATTTTAAACTTTAAAATTATAAACAGAGAGAAACTAAAAGCATAGAGCAGTTCCTTAGCTCATTTTCTCATGTCTTCACTTCCTTCAGGTGTCAGCTCCAAGATCACTTCACCTGTGTGACCTTCTTGAACTTTCTTTCATACACCTGGAGACCCATCTTATACTGTTCTGTGTTTTCTTCTTACTACTTGCAGTTATGTCCAACCTGCAGCTTGAAGTCCATGTGCATTCCAGAATGGCTATGAATGTGGCCCAAGACAAATCATACATTTAATTAAAGTACTATGAGACTTGTTCTGATTATGTGTCACAGTGTATTTAATGTGTGGCCCAAGAGAGCTCTTCTTCCAGTGTGGCCCAGAGACATCAAGAATTGGACAGTCCTGCATGCGAACTATATTCACTTGTTTACTTGTGTATAGCTTGTTGTCGCCAAAGGAAGACAGGGCCCCTTCTGGTTTATCACTTGTTCTTTCACTTCCTTATCAGAACCATCTATCTCACAATGCAGCTGCTCAAATACTGTCTGTAAGATGAAGAAACGAGAGCTAGCGAGACAGGACCTCTGACCACAGTGGCAGTCCTAACTAAAAACATTGCATTAGCAAAGATGTTAACCTGTCCTTTCAGGAATAAAATAACTGCTTGTTTTAAGAAGTTTATTTAAGGAAGACTGCACTATAAACAGTGCTTATTTCTAATAAGCTAGTTCTTTAAAAATTTAATTCACTAATTCATTATTTATACATTTAGAAATTATTTTATTAGGTACAAATTCAGAATTTTATAATTTTAATGGGTATTGATTTTTTATTATGAAATATCTCTTTTTACCTCCCTATTTATCTCTGTTAGTGATTTGCTGCATTATACGCCAGGCACTATTTTTATGCAAAATGTTTTTCATTATTCTACTTTACATCTCTTAAGTAGATACATATATGCATATTATAAGCATTCTGGCAGTGTTTTGTCCTACAGTTTTAATTATGTAAAAATAATATATAATTTGTTATAATATATTAAGCTGAAAATTTCTTAATTGAAATGTTTAGTCTATTTATGGATACATCATCTTCTTTATATTTGTGATGATTGCTGGGGGAGGAGGGTATAAATCTATCTATATTTAATGTTTTCAAAGTATGTTTGGTTTAAAATCTGTTATAATTTGTTCTATATTTCCCTGACATGTTTTATGTTTCTTTTTGTCTTCTCTTGACTTTTATTGATCAAGTAGGTATAATTACTTCCATTTATCACTTCTATTGGCTTGCTAATTTACTGATTATATTTTTACATTCTATTCTGCATCAAATTTTATGGCAGTTAAGGATAAATAGCCACAGTATAATGGACCAAAATTTTTTCTTTCTTTTTTTAAAAGTAATTAATTTATTTGTTTTTGTTTAGTTATAGTTGTCCCTTCTTTTTTCCCATTGTTCTCCGCTACCCTGTCCCCGACTCCAACAGTCAATCCCCCCATTGTCCATGCACGTGAATCCTCTATTCCTTTGTTGCCCTTTCCCCTATTATCCCCTCCCTCCTGCCCAGTCATTCCAGGTTTGTTCTTTATTTATTTATTTTTATTTTTAAAAGGATTTTATTTGCTTTTAGAGAGAAGCGAAGAGAGAGAGAAAGAGAGGGAGAGAAACATCAATGTGTGGTTGCTTCTCATGTGGCCCCCACTGGGGGCCCACTACCCAGGGCCATACCCTGGCCCACTACCTAGGTATGTGCCCTGACCAAGAATTGAACTAGCAATACTTTGATTCAAAGGCAGGCACTCATTCTGATGAGTTAAACCAGCCAGGGCCTTTTTTTATTTTTAAAGTATATTTTATTGATTATGTTATTACAGTTTTTCCAATTTTTCCCACTTCATCCCCACCCCACCCTGCACCTCCAAACCCTCCAACATCCCCTACCTTGGTTCATGTCCATGGGTTGTACATATAAGTTCTTTGAGTTCTCTGTTTCCTATACCATTTTTTACCTCTCCCCATGTGTTTAAGGCCTACCAATTATGTTTCTTCTTCCCCATACATCTTCCCCCATTTCTTTCTTCCATCTTCTCACTGAAATTTTCAAGTTTCTGATTCTATTTTGCTCATTTGTTTATTTTTGTTGATTATGTTCCACTTATAAGTAAGATCATATGGCATTTGACTTTTGCCACTTGGCTATTTTACTTTGCATAATGTTCTCCAGATCCATCCATGCTGCCACAAAGGACAGGAGCTCCTTTTTTCTTTCTATTGTGTTGTATAAATGTAACACAGTTCTGTTATCCAATCATTTATTGGTGGGTACTTGGACTGTCTCTAGCACTTGGCTGTTGTAAATAATGTTGCTGTGAACATTGGGGTGCATAGGTTCTTTTGAAATAGTGATACAGTATATTTAGGGTATAATCTCAGTGGTGGGATCACTGGTTCAAAAGGCAGTTCCATCTTTAGGTTTTTGAGGAAATTCCATACTGTTTTTCACAGTGATGGAATGGGTCTGCATTCCCACTGACACTATACTAGGGTTCTTTTTTCTCCACAACCTCTCTAGCACCTGTTTGTTGATTTGGTTAGGATGGCCATTCTGACCGGTGTGAAGTGGCACCTCATTGTGGTTTTAGTTTGCATGTCTCTAATGGCTAGTGATGCTGAGCATCCTTTCATATGTGTCTAGGACCTCAGTATGTCCTCCTTGGAGAAGTGTCTGTTCATGTCCTTTGCCCCTTTTTTAATTGGGTTGTTGGTTTTCCTGGAGTGGAGCCATGTGTGTGTGTGAGTTCTTTATGTATTTTAGAGATCAAACCCTTGTCTGAGGTATAATTTCCAAATACATTTTCCCACACAGTTGGTTCCCTTTTCACTTTGTTGATGTTTTCTTTAGCCATGCAGAAGCTTTTTTATTTTGATGAAGTTCCATTTGCTTATTCTTTTCTTTATGTCCCTTGCTTTAGGGGACATATTGTTGAAAATACTGCTGCATGGAATCTGAGATTTTCCTGCCTATGTTCTCCTCCAGGACTTTTATGGTGTTGTGACTCATATTTAAGTCTTTTAAACATCTTGAGTTAATTTTTGTATACAGTGTAACTTGGTGGTCGAATTTTATTTTTTTCCATAAGCTGTCCAGATGTCCCAACACCATTTGTTGAAGGGGCTATTTCTACTCCATTTATGCTTCTGCCCACTTTGTTGAATATTAATTGATTATAGACAGGTTTATTTCTGGTCTCTCTATTCTGTTCCATTGGTCTATGTATCTGTTTTTATGCCAGTCTCAGACTGTTTTGGTTACTGTGGCCTTGTTATACAGTTTGATATCAGGTATTGTGATCCCTCCTACTTTGTTCTTCTTTCTCAAAATTGCTGAGGCTATTTGGAGTACTTTATGGTTCCATATAAATTTTTGAAATGTTTGTTCTATATCTGTGAAATGTATCTTTTGTATTTTAATAAGGATTGTGTTGAATCTATAAATTGCTTTGGGTAGTGTGGATATTTGGTAGTGTTAATTCTTCCATTCCATGAACACAGTATATGCTTCCATTTATTTGTATCTTTCTTAATTTCTTTCTTTAGGGTTGTGTAGTTTTCTGAATATAATGCTTTTACCTCCTTGGTTAGGTTTATTCCTAGATACATTATTTTTCTTGTTGCAATATCAAATGGAATTTTTTCCTGAATTCTGTTTCTGATATTTCATTGTTGATATACAAAAATACCTCTGATTTCTGAATATTAACTTTGTATCCTGCTGTTTTGCCAAATTTACTATTAGGTCCAGTAGTTTTTTGGTGGTGTCTATAAGATTTTCTATGTACACTCTCATTTCATTTGTAATCATTGACAGCTTTACTTCCTGTTTTTCAATTTGGAAGACTTTTATTTCTTTTTCTTATCTGATCACTGTGGCTAGAACATCCAACACTATGTTCAATAGAAATGGTGAAAGCAGACAGCTTTGTGTTGTGCCTGATCTTAGTGGGAAAGCTTTTAGCTTTTGCCCATTGAGTATGATACTGGCTGTAGGTTTCTCGTACATGGCTTTTATTATGTTGAGGTATACTCCCTCAATTCTCACTCTGCTGAGTGTTTTTTATTGTAAATGGGTGCTGTAATTTATCAAATGTTTTTTCAACCTTTATTGAAATAATCATGTGATTTTTGTATTTTGTATTGGTTATGAGGTATATTATATTTATTGATTTGCATATATTACATCATCCTTGCATCCCTTAAATTAATCCCTCTTGTTCATGGTGTATGATCTTTTTTAGTGTATCGCTGAACCCAATTTGCCAATATTTTTAAGAGAATTTTAACATCTATGTTCATCAGCAATATTGGCCTATAGTTTCTTTCTTATGTCTTTATGTGGTTTTGGAATTAGCATAATACTGGCCTCATAAAAAGAGTTTGGGGATTTTCTCTCTTCATTGATTTTTTTGGAATAGTTTGAGAAAAATCAGGGTTAGCTCTTCTCTAAATGATTGGTCAAGTTCTGCTGTGAATCCATCCATGCTTGGGCTTTTGTGTATAGGGAGTTTTTTTATTACTGCGTCAATTTCACCAGATGACATTGGTCTATTTAGACTTTCTGCTTCTTCTTGAATCTGTTTTGGAAGATTATGGTTCTAGAATTTTTTTCATTTTGCCCAGGTTTTTTAACTTCTTGGCACATAGTTTTTCATAGTAATTTCTTATGATCCATTGTATTTTTGTGGTATTGTTTGTAATTTCTCCTCTTTCATTTCTTATTTTATCATTTGGGTTCTCTATCTTTTTTTCTTGATGAGTCTGTCTAAAGATTTGTCAATTTTGTTTATCTCTTCAAAGAACCATCTCCTGAATTTACTGATCCCTTAATGGTTCTCTTAGTCTTTATGTCATTTAATTCTGCTCTGATCTAGATTATTTCCTTCCTTCTATTCTCTCTGGTCTTTGCTTGTTGTTGTTCCCCTAATTCTTGTAGATGTAGGTTAGGGTTAGGTCATTTATTTGAAATGTTCATATCTCTTTAGGTAGTATTGCATTGGATGAACTTCCCTCTAGGGCTGCCTTCATTGTGTCCCATGAGTTTTGGGTTGTTGTGAATTTATTTTCATTTGTTTTCAGAAACTTTTTTGATTTCTTCCTTGATCTTATTGTTTACTTATTCGTTGTTTAATAACATGTAATTCAGTCTCCATGTATTTTAGTGCTTTTGAGTTTTTTCTTTGAGGTTGGTTTCTAATTTGAAGCCATTGTGATTTGAGAAAGTGCTTGATATAATTTCAATTTTCTTGAATTTTTTGAGGCTTGTTTTATGGTCATATGATCTATCTTTGAAAATGTTCCATGTGCATTTGAAAAGAATGTATATTTTGCTTCTTTGGTGTGGAAGGTTCTGTATATATCAGTTAAGCCCATCTGACCTAGAGTGCCACTCAGTGCTCCAGTGTCCTGGTTGATTCTTCATTTGGAAGATCTGCCCATTGTTGATGGTGGGGAGTTAAAATCCCCTACTATGCAAGTGTTGCTCTCTCTATCTTTCTTGAAATCCTCCAAGATTTTCCTTATATATTTGGGCGCTCCTATGTTTGGTGCATATATGCTTACAATGTTTATAGCTTCCTGTTGGATTCTTCCCTTTAGAATTATGAAATGGCTTTCTTTGTCTCTTTTTATGACCTTTGTTTTGAAATCTATTTTGTCTAATATAACTATTGCTACCCCAGCTTTTTTTTCCTGTCCATTTGCTTGGAATATTTTTTTTAGCCCTTCATTTTCAGTCTGTGTAGGCCTTTTGTTCTGTGGCCTCTTATATATATGCATATGTATATATGCATGACCAGCATATATGTAGGTCATGTTTCCTTATCCATTGAGCTACTCTGTGTCTTTGATTGGAGCATTTAATCCATTTACATTTAAAGTTACTATTGATAGGTATGTCTTCATCGCCATTTTTCCTTTTATATCTGTGTTCTCTCTTCCTCACTCTACACCTTCATCTTCTTAAAGCAGTCCCTTTAGCATATCTTGCAATACTGGTTTGGTGATGTATTCTTTTAACCGTCTCTTGTCTGGGAAACTCCTTATTTTACCTTCCATTTTAAATTATAGCCATGTTAGCCCTGGCTGGTGTAGCTCAGTGCATTGAGCGTGGGCCTGTGAACCAAAGGATTGTGGTTTGATTCCCAGTCAGGGCACATGCCTGGATTGCAGACCAGTTCCCAGCAGGGGATGCATGAGAAGCAACCATATGTTATTTCTCTCCCTTTCTCCTTCCCTTCCCCTCTAAAGATAAATAAACACAATCTAAAAATAATAATAATAAATAAATTACAGCCATGCTGAGTAGAGTAGTTTTGGTTGTAGGCCTTTGCTTTACATTACCTGTAATATTTCTTACCACTCCCTTCTAGTTTATAGTGTTTCTGTTGAGAAATTACCTGCTAACCTTATTGGAGCTCCCTTGTATGTTACTATATATTTCTCTGTTGCTTCTCTTATGATCTCTCTTTGTCTTTAGTGTCATTTTAATTATGATGTGATTTGGAGTAGGCCTCTTTGGGTTCCTCTTGATTGGGAACCTCTGTGCTCCCTGAACTTGCATGGCTTTCCCCCTCTTCAAGTTAGGAAAGATTTCTGTCATTATTTTTTTCAAATAGGCTTTCTATCCCTTGCTCCTTTTCTTCTCTTTTTAGTATTCCTATGGTTCAAATGTTGTACCGTTCATGTTGTCCCCCTTAAGCTATCCTCACACTTTCTGAGTCTTTTTTCATGTTGTTACTCTACCTGGGTATTTTTTTTCTACCTTGTCTTCCAGCTCACTGTTGCAGTTCTCCACTTCATTACAAGCCACCAAAATTCCTTCTAGTGTCTTCTTTATTTCAGATATTGTATTCTTCATTTCTTCCTGGTTTGGTTTATAGTTTCTTTTTCTTTTTCATATTGTTGTAGTTCCCACTCATTTCCTTGTAGTTGTCACTGAGTCCCTTGAGCATCCTGGTAACCATTTTTTTGAATTCTATGTCTGATAAATTGCCTGTCTCAATTTCATTTAGCTCTTTTGCTGGGGAATCTTCCATTCCATTTGATTGGGGGTTCTTTCTTTGTCTCTCCACTTTAGGTGATGCTTTTATTTCTGTCCACATCTCAGGATGCTCTGCTTTGCCTGTCTGTATTTGTGGATTGGACTTCTGTGGTAGGAGTTCTGTGGGACCCAGCAGTGCCATTTCTTTGATCCCCCTTGTCTGGATGCTCTACAGTTGCACTTTCTTTCACTTGTGTGTGCTCTCTTGCTGTATTTGGGCTTTACCTAGTGATGGGTTCTTTGAGGGTGGGTTCTCCCCTCCAGCAGACTCACTGGTAGTCACAACTCCCACCTTGTCTTGTATGCCTACTGTTGTTTCTGAAGAAAAGTCACAACATATATCTTCTATGCAGTGCTTTTACAAAGAGTTGGTGTTCTTGCAGCTTTAGTGACTTATAAATGAAGTCTCTCCCAAGTAACCTCTATATTGAAGAATGATATCTAGAAATTTGGCATCCTTGTTGATCAGTTAATATGCCTTCTCAAAGGTGACTGAGGCCCCAGTTCAGGTGGCAATGCTCCTTGGTTAACTTTTTTCTGCATAATTATTCATGAAGTTCCTTGATCTTTAAGATGAAAAATTGGCAAGGGGGGAGGAAGAAATTGAGTTTAATCATAGACTCAAGTAGCTGAGTTGCAGGATCAGCTTTTTGTCTTTCATTCTAATACCCTCTTTGCAGAGGTGGGTACAACAAGTATCTCACATTTTTTATTTATTTATCTTCTCCTCTTTCTGGGCTTTCTTAGATCCATCTTTGGGGCTGCAGCTTTCCCTGGGGGTGCCTTGAGCCCAGGTGAAGTAGGAGTGGGGTGTAGGAGAAAGTCTCTGACTTGGATGGTGATCCTCCCCATCCACCAAGCTGCTGTCTACACCCAGCTTCGGAGAAGTGATTCTGATTTGCTAATTCTTCTTGCATGGTACCTCTCCCCGATTTATTAGGAGTTATATATTTTTATCTTATCTATTTTCCCCCTCTAACCATACTATTTAGAATGTCAAGTGTGACATCCTTTTCCCTCTGGATCTTAAGAACTCTCATGGATATTTACTCTTCCATGAGTAAATGCATATTTACTCTTCCATGAGAAATTGCTATGTGTTCATTCTGCCATCACTGACTTTGGTATATGGAGGAATAATGTGTCATGCTTGACTCATCTGCCATTGTTTCTAGAAATGTGGTCTTCCCACCCAAATCCAAAAGTTCTCTTTTTCCCCTAATCCAGAGTTATATTTACCTAGGAGTCTCTTCTGGGGGGGGGGGGGGGACGGGAAACCTGCCTCAATCTTTGATAAAATCCCTAGGAGTGTGATATCAAGGACCTGTGCTAAAATTTTGACAAGGAGACTTAGAGTCACCTTGTCAGCCCGTTTATGTCTTATTAATAATAAAGGCCATATTTTTGCCTCAGTTTTTATTTCTCTGTTTTATATCTCAAATTGTTTGTCATCCAGATTGAGAAGATTAGAAATAAGAATTCTGAAAAACAGACACCTTGGTACAGACTGTACTTAATAATGGTGTGGGATTAACTATGAAAATGAGGTGGGATGGGGGAGGGGGGCAAAGGGAGAAAAATTGGGGCAACTGTAGTAGCAAAAACAATAAAAAACTGTACTTATGTGATCTTATATGAACTATTTTGTACAGATCTCAGAATAGCAAAGAATACAGAATAAGTGGATATTATTTCAAGATTTTGAAGTTAGGTAACAGTGACTCTTTAACAAATCCTCAGCTCCTCATGTACTTGAGTTTCATTGAAGGTGGTGTCAATTCTCCACGTTGTTGTTGCATTTTGTTAGATTCAGGCATTATTTATAAGGAACAAAAGGTGTTTATCCTGTCAAACAAAGGTGATTAATATAGTAAAAACCTCTTGGGTTATTTTTCCCAGCCTGTGTTTACTACTAAGTAGGTGGTTCATTTCAGTCATATTACTGCTGTGTAATCCTCTATGTAGACTATATTTAGCCTTCATATCCCAATAACTTTGAATATTGAAAAAACTGAGCAACTATTAGGTTTTGAGAGCTGAGTTAAATTAGTCAAAACTCTAAAGGGAAAATTCTCAAAATCCAAATATTAGGAATCCTTATTCCAATATCACTTTAAGCCTCTTTTTTCCTTTCTTGTATTATAACACTCTTTCTAATACACTTCTTTCCCTCTTTTATTCCTAGACTAACTCAATAAATAATCCTGTGCCATTTTCCTGCTAATTTGGAAAGTATGCTGTACCAACAACAGTGTAAAATATATAATACTGACACAAGGGAAACTTATGAACATTGTCTATACATCTTTAAAACATCTGAACTTACATTATTTTTGTATCCAAAATTCAAACACAAAGAATTGTGAATTCTCTCCCTATGTGCATGTATGTATGTATGTAATATCTATTATTTACCTATCAGCTACTGAAAGAAAAAAAGGTACATATTCAATGATCCTTGGCTATTTATCTTGAAATTCAATACATTTTTAATGAGTTAAATTATAATAATTTCCACTCTGTGGTTATACAAATATGTACTTTTCTTTTACTGTATAAATGTATATGTACATAAGTATGTCAGTGAAGATTTTTATGTGTTGTATATGTGTACATATTATAACATATGTGTATATATATATATGAAATAACAATGAATGAGGGAATGTTACATGAGGAACAGATTCTGTATATTAGTTATGTGCATGTGTGTGTGCAACAAGTAACCACTTACATTCAAGTAAAATGCAGACAGTGCCATTAGATGCTGAAATTATTTAAATAATGGGAGTTACTTTTCTAGATCCTAAATATATATTTACAGATACTGAAAATAGATGAAGACAACCAATTAACAGCACTTTGATAGCTTTAATGATAGAAACAGATGTTCACATTTAAGGCATCAAATTTGAGTGGATCTCATTTAACTGCTGCTGCCTGTGAGCAATGGTCCTCTTTTTCATAGGAGAGATTGTAATGCAGATTACTGTAATTGTCTGAAAGTATCTCCAGGGCTGACAATACTTCTTTTTCTTCTTCTACTCTTTCTTTGATAGTTAAATGGGGACAGCATTTAACAAGCACAATTATGTCCTTTTTTGTTTATTATGCTGCATTTAAGCATAATTGCTTGAAGAAAGCCTACACAGGCCTTTTCAAGCTCAAGTTCTTAATTTCCACCAAAACCAAAGAAATATAATCCACATATTATGTTTCCTTTAATATTTCACAAGTTAAAATGATACTAGTAATAAACCAATTAAACAAGGTTAGGATTAAAGTTGAAAAAAAGCAGAATCTAGTAATTTGACCTAAAAATTCTGACTCAACTAATTTTACTTTTTTTAATAGAAAAATCAAAGATTCATTCTATAACACTTTACTTTTCGGTTAAATATTATTTTAAATAAATAATAATCTAGTTAAATCTAATATTATACAGTTAACTTTTCAGTGTGTCAGAGGAGCTCTCATTAAAGTACCCAAATATTTCTTTCCATTTATGAATTCATGTTTCTAATCAGTAATCAATTAAGGCTTTTAAAATTTAAGAAATATATTACTGGACAGTTTTATTTAGTTTTGTAGATAATTCTGATATTTTCAGAATTGAAAGTTTTATGAATTTTTGTACTCAAAATGTAAAAGCCTAAATAAGGTGTTCTTAATTGGACTATAGCTATTCAGAAAACATTTTAAAATCTCCCCACATAGTGAAATTATTTCCCTGCACCAGTTCAAGAAATTCCCTAGTATATACTAAATATTTTGTCAAAGTATTCAAATGAAGAAAGTATGTTCAGGATCATTACTAGGAAAATTGTAAAAGGAGCAACTATGATAGATTTTTTTGTTTGTTTGTTTCTCATGACAATGAAATTGTGCCTGAAAAATAGAACTAAGTGGGTAATTATGGCTGAAATTGGGCAATTACATTTTAAATTAGCCAAATGCAGGTATAATTATTATTTTAATAAGAATAATTTTTCAAGGTAATTTGCAAATGGGAGCCTGCATTTGGTGGAGATGTAGTGACTCCAGCTATTTAACACATGGGAATATGATGTAATATTAAATATAATGTGATATCAAATATAATGTGACACACATACACAGATAGAGAGGAAATCTTATACAGTAGTAAAGTGAAGATCAATAGCTAACATAATATTATTATATTTTCTATGAAAATGTCCAAGAAAACTGTCAAACAGGGAAAAATATTCTAACACTTAAAGTTTGAACTATTACTATATATAAGAATTCAAGCTATCTCTGAAACCAACAATACCAATCACAAATTATTTTTAAAACTCACATAAAAATACCGATTTACCTTCTTTTAACTTCTTAACACTTCTAAGCCATCATTATCTGTCACTCAGTTTGATGAAATAACTACCTAATTAGTCTTTCTTTGTATTTTCCCCAAACATTAACCAACATGATCTTTTTGAACTATACACCAGAGCAGATCACTCCCATGCTTAATGCTTTCCAAGGGTATTTTACCACACTTAGAAAAAAGAAAATTCAAGGATATTTCTATGACTTAATCAGTCCTCAAAATAAACACATTTCCTACCACACTGTAATACTAATTCTCTACTTGATATATTTCTTCTAGTCAGACCAGACTTGCTCTTTCTCAATCATAAGAATTTTTTTCCCCAGGGTCTGGTCAGTCACCATCTATCTATTTATAGATAACCTAGTGACTCTCCTTTCTTACTTAAATGATACCTCCCCAGACAATACCTTCTGATGCTTTTATAATATTTCTATAATACTTTGTGTCTTTTATAAATAAATAGTTCCTTAGTTTTTATTTATAAGATCTAACAGAATCTATAGTGTCTGTTTCTATTTCTATACCTTAGTAAATAAAGAATGAGGATGGATGTTTCACTGAACTTTTTCATTGCTGTATCTCTATTTCCTATAACCATGTCCATCACATGGAAAATTTTGAACAAATAATTATTGAAGAATAAATAAATAAATGAATTAAATGTGACTCAGTTTGGACTCTTTTAAAGTCCTGAAGTTAGGGAAGGGAAAGATGCACTTTTCTGCCGAACAGAACTGCAATGTTCAAAGAAGTCGTCTGAAGTACAGTTAAAGAACCCTTTTCAAAGTAGCAGAGTTTGTCAGAAAAAAAAACAAAGTCAATCAGTAGATCAAGTGGTAAAAACAGATTTTATTCCAGAACTACTGCAATTGGAAGTAATAGGCTTCAGTGTAGAACTGGGCTCGATTCCAAATACAGTATGAACAGGGGTTTACAGCTAAGGAGAAGGGTGGGGATCAGTAGATAAAAAATTACTAGAAGGAAACATCATGTATAAGGAGAGATTCTGACTAAACCAGTTTCACAAGACTATTGCTGAAGGTAGGCTAGGAAGTTCAGATACCAAGAGTTGGGTTTGAGGAATGTGATCAAATGTCAGTGGTGGGAATTCTTGCTAAACTGACTTAGCATAAGTTTTGAGCACTCTTTATTCCTTCCAAAGTAAATAAAGGCTCATGGCCACTCTGCAGCATTTGAATAGTTTTATAATAAACACATGTTAATTTTACAACAGTAGTAAGTTAATGTTTTTCCCCCTTTTTAAGTATATTTTATTGACTATGCTATTACAGTTGTCCCATTTTTTTCTCCTCTTCACCACCCTTCAATTTGCACCCCTCTCCCTCCAGCATTCCCCCCTCTTACTCCATGTCCTTGGGTCATAGGAATTTTCATTACATTGAAGTAATAAGTATTTAAAACTTTTAAAATTGTATATTCTAAAACAATATCTTTAAAAGTGTTGACTACATTTTTAAGCTAGTATATGCTTTTAAATTAAAAAAAATCTGACTAACATTTGGAACTGATTGGAAATCAGGCAGTATGCAATTTGGAAGTAATATCCTACTGTATTAAATTCTGATCCTTTTTAATTAGATGCTTCTAAATAAGCTCAATTGTACACTGTCAAAAAGGTCAGTATCTGTTATGTAAGAGCAATATGTAATGTGGCATGAGAAAGCCAAAGGCCAACTTGGCCAAAATTTTTTCCAAGTCAAAACCTTAAATTTGCAACATTAGAATCCCTCTGAAAACTTAAACATATTTTCCCCCAGATGAAGTGGCTTCTGGCACAGTATAAATCAACGATGTGATTTAAATTATGTTATCTAGATAACACTCACGAACATTATCTAACAAAAATGTAAGGCCTATTCGGAGAATGTATATTTTTTCAGCCTTTCAAGACTTCCAAAGAGGTTCTCTTTATTGGATTGTCTCTAGTGATGCCTGAGGATACTGTGATTCATATATTTGCATTATGCAATGGTCCCTAGCTAGACAACACACACTACCTATCTTTTGTCAAGAATTCTAGTTCACCCTGGCTGGTGCACCTCAGTAGATTGAGCACAAGCCTGCAAACCAAAAGGTTGCAGGTTTGATTCTCAGTCAAAGAACATGTCTGGGTTGTGGGCCAAGTCCTTGGTGGGGGTGCTCATGAGAGGCAACCACACATTGATGTTTCTCTCCCTCTCTTTCTCCTTCCCTTCCCCTCTCTCTAAAAAATAAGTAAATAAAATCTTTTTTTAAAAAAAGAATTCTAGTTCACCAGATAGACTACAATATACCACACCAGAGTTGACAATTGAAAATTACTTTAAAAATTCAAGTGTTTTTAAAATAACATACATGAGCATTGGCACTTTATTTCTTTTTTGTGTGTGTGAGGAGAGTTACATTTCTATGAGGCTTAGAACATTTATAAATCTGTGTACCTACCACTGAAATTATGAAAAACTTTGCCATCACACAAAATATCCCTCTGAGAACCCTATGAAGTAACAATTTTTTCTAATCTCTAACCTCTGGCAATCAGTGATCTGTTTTTTATCACTGTATTATTATTCAAAAATGTCATGCAAATGAAATCAGATATTATATAATCTCTTTTACTTAACAAAGTGCACTTGAAATTTACCCATGTTGAGCATATCAATACTTCATTTCTTTTTATTGCTTAATAGTATTCTATTCTGTGGCTGTACAAAGTTTATTTATCCATTAAACTATCGAAAAACATTTGAGTGGTTTACAGTTTTTGACAATTATGATTTTATATGAGATATTAAGCAAACTTGAGGACTATTTCTTGGAAAATAATAGTGGGTAAGATTAATAATACATGGAATTTATGAAAAGCAGGTGAGAATACAGGGTTTTTTGAGGGAATTATATTTACAATGTCTAAGAAATCAAGAACCTTGTCTTTCAAGCTTCTTATTGATGAGCATGAGGAATAAAAGTAATTTAAAAAAGCCAAAAAGACTGTTTGCAGATGACATGATAGTGTACATGGAAAACCCTATAGCCTCTACCAAAAAACTGCTGGAACTAATAAATGAATTTGGCAAAACAGTGGGATACAAAGTCAATATCCAGAAGTCAAAGGCATTTTTGTATACCAACAATGAAGCAGCAGAAGCAGAAATCAAGAAAAAAATCCCATTCGATATAGCAAAAACAAAAATAAAATATCTGGGAATAAACCTAACCAAGGAGGTAAAAGACCTGTATGCACAAAACTACACAACACTGAAGAAAGAAATCAAGGAAGACACAAATAAATGGAAACATATACCGTGTTCATGGATTGGAAGAATTAACATCATCAAAATGTCCATACTACCCAAAGCAATTTACAGATTCAATGCAATACCTATTAAAGTACCAATGGCATATTTCACAGACATAGAACAAACACTTCAAAAATTTATATGGAACCAGAAAAGACCCCGAATAGCTGCTGCAATTTTGAGAAAGAAGAACAAAGTAGGAGGGATCACAATACCTGATATCAAACTGTATTACAAGGCCACTGTAATCAAAACAGCCTGGTACTGGCACAAAAACAGGCACATAGACCAATGGAATAGAACAGAGAGCCCAGAAATAAACCCAACTCTCTACAGTCAATTAATATTCGACAAAGGGGGCAATAACATAAAATGGAGTAAAGACAGCCTTTTCAACAAATGGTGTTGGGAGAACTGGACAGCTACATGCAAAAAAATGAAACTTGAGCACCAACTTACACCATACACCAAAATAAATTCAAGGTGGATAAAAGACTTAAATATAAGCCGTGAAACCATTAAAGCCCTAGAGGAGAGCATTGGCAAGAAAATCTCAGATATTCCACGCAGCAATATTTTTACTGATACGTCCCCTAGAGCAAGGGATATAAAGGAAAGAATAAACAAATGGGATCTCATCAAAATTAAAAGCTTCTGCATGGCTAAGGAAAACAGTATCAAGATAAAAAGAGAAGCAACTGTTTGGGAAAACATATTTGCCAATGATACCTCAGACAAAGGTTTAATCTCCAAAATATACAAAGAACTCACTCGACTCCACTCAAAGAAGACAAGCAACCCGATTAAAAAATGGGCAGAGGACTTGAACAGACATTTCTCCAAGGAGGACATACAGAGGATCCAGAGACACATGAAAAGATGCTCGATATCGCTAGCTATCAGAGAGATGCAAATTAAAACCACAATGAGATACCACTTAACACCAGTCAGAATGGCTATCATAAACAAAGAAACAAACAACAAGTGCTGGAGAGGTTGTGGGGAAACGGGGACCCTAGTTCACTGTTGGTGGGATTGCAGACTGGTACAACCACTATGGAAAACAGTATGGAATTTTCTAAGAAAACTAAAAATGAATGTGCCTTTTGACCCAGCAATTCCACTCTTAGGAGTATATCCTAAGAATCCTGAAACACCAATCCAAAAGAACCTATGCACCCCAATGTTCATAGCAGCACAATTCACGATAGCCAAGAGTTGGAAGCAACCTAGATGCCCATCGGTCAATGACTGGATCACAAAACTATGGTACATTTACACAATGGAATTCTATGCCCCAGAAAGGAAGACGGAACTACTACCCTTTGCAACATCATAGATGGAACTGGAAAGCATTATGCTGAGCGAAATAAGCCAGGCGGTGAAAGACAAATATCATATGATCTCACCGTTAACAGGATTCTAAACAAACCAAACAAGTAAGCAAAATACGACCAGTGACACTCAAATATGGAACAGGCTGTCAGGGTCCAGAGGGGAGAGGGGAGAGAATCATAGGGGAAAAGGGAATGGACTCACATGAAGAAGTATAAAGGACACATGGACAATAACTAAGGGTGGGGGGTGGAAAGGGGAGGGAGGCGGGGAGCATGGGGTGGGGGGCGGGCAGGGTTGGGAATATAAGACAGAAACCTGTACATGAACAAGAATTAAATAAAAATTATATTAAAAAATAAAAAAATAAAAAATAAAAATAAAAAAAATAAAAAAGCCAAAAAGGACTAATGGCAGTGTCAAAGGAAGGCATACTTAGAAATGGTACTTTAGATGTGGCAGAGAAAGGTAACAGACAAGGACAAGTTTCCCAGAAGTTGGAATCTGGAATCTTAAAGGAGTAACAGACAAGACAGAAAGATTAGAGGACTAAAAATCAATTTATCCCTCCTCATTTCTGTTCAGCAGTCAATCACTGATATTGATCTGTTTCCTATTTTTCTTGCATCAAAATCAAAGATTTATAATAGGTTATTTGTCTACATTCTACTACTGTGTATTATATTAGGAGGGTATATTAAGCAAAGGATATGTTTTTTAAATTACATTTTACTGATTATGCTATTGCAGCTTTTCCAATTTCCCCCTTTGCCCTCCTCCACCCAGCACCCCCAACTCCCTCAGGCAAACCCCACATCATTGTTTATGTCCTTGGGTCACGGGTATAAGTTTCTTGGCTACTCCATTTCCTATATTGTACTTTATACCCCTATGGCTGTTCTGTAACTACCTATTTGCATTTCTTAATCCCCTCACCTCCTTACCCATTCTCCCACACCCCCATCCCATCTGGCAACCATCAAAACACCCTTAGTATCCATGATTGAGTCTCGGTTCTTCTTGTTCTGTTAGTTTTTTATATTCAGTTGTTGATAGATATATATTTATTGGCATTTTATTGTTCATAGTTTTGATCTTCTTTTTCTTAAATAAGTCCCTTTAAAATTTCATATATAATGAAATTTTGGTGATGACAAACTCCTTTACTTCTTTCTTATCTAGGAAGCTTTTTATCTGCCCTTCGATTCTAAATAATATCTCTGCTAGGTAGAGTAATCTTGGCTGTAGGTCCTTGCTTTTCATGAAACTAAATATTTCTTGCCAATTCCTTCTAGCCTGCAAAATTTATTTTGAGAAATCAGCTGAAAGTATTATGAGAACTCCCCTGTAGGTAATTAACTGCTTCTCTTTTGATGTTATTAAGATTCTCTTTTTATCTTTAACCTTTGGCATTTTAATGATGATATGTCTTGGAGTGGGCCTCTTTACATCCATCTTGTTTGAGACTGTGCTTCCTAGACTGTGCTTGCCTATTTCCTTACAAATATTAGGGAAGTTTTCTTTCATTTCTTTTTCAAACAGATTTCCAATGCCTTGGTCTTTCTCTTCTACTAGCACCCCTACTATGACAGTGTTGGAACATTTGCAGTTGTCTCAGATGTTGCTTACACTATCCTCGATTTGTTTGGATTCTCTTTCCTTCTTGTTCTGATTCTTTGGGGTTTTTTTCTTGCATTCCAAATTATTGATATGATTCTCAGTTTTACTCACTCTAAAACTGTTTCCCTGTAAACTGTCATTTAAATTAATGTATGCTTCATTTTTGACTGGATCTTTTTTATGCTGTTAAGGTCCTCACTAAGTTTCTTGAGCATCCTTAGAACCAGTAGTTTTTTTTAAAATATTTTATTTATTTATCTTTAGAGGGGAAGGGAAGGAGAGAGGAAGGAAACATCAATGTATGGTTGCTTCTCGTGCATCCCCTGCAGAGAACTGGCCCCTGCCGGAAACTGGCCTGCAACCCAAGCATGTGCCCTGACTGGGAATCGAACTGCTATAGTCTGGTTCACAGGCCCGTGCTCAATCCACTGAGCTACACCAGCCAGGGCAGAACCAGTGTTTTGAAATCTGCATCCAATAGATTGTTTATCTACACTTTGTTTAGTTCTTTTTCTGGAGTTTTGATAAGTTCTTTTAACCGGGCCATGTTTCCTTGTCTCTGCATTTTGACAGCCTCCCTGTGTTTGTTTCTATGTATCAGGTAGACCTGCTATAACTCCTTGTCTTGGTAGTGTAGCCTAATATAGTAGGTGTCCTGTACCATCTTGTGGAACAGCCTCCTCTCTCATCCTAGCTGGGTACTTGAGTTACACCCATTGTGTGGGCTGAGTAGATCCTGCTCTTATAGTTGTGCCTTGAGCCCTGAGGGATTTTCCCAGACCAGTCAGCTGCAAGGACTGGCTGTGATCACCCACCACCAACCTCCACCCTCCATGGAGTATCAGCTGTATGGGGCAAAGTGGCAGTGCTCTGATGTGGTCTGTAGCTGTCCACTGGGTATACAAGCTCTGGGGTTTCCCAGATGGTACAAGCTAAGGTCAACCCCCACCTGTGTTCTTCCTGGGGGCCACCCTGCATGAGCTATTAAGCAATCTGAGATAGCTGCAACTTGTGCTGGGCTTGGAGATTCCCAGATGAAACCAAGCTGCGCATCTAGGCTAGCTTCTGCTAGTGCTGGGCCTGGGGCAACTTAGCAAGAGGCACTGGGGCTGGAGATTCAATGAGGCCAGCTGTGGCTTATTTAAGAAGATTTAGGAAGTTGTGAAGCATAAGCCAAGACCAGCCATTTATATGAAAAAGTCATAGTTCACAGCTTGGGTGGGACCATAAGTTGGCTGGAACCAAGTTTTATGGGATCTACAGGGCAGGGAAAACAGTGTTAGCCAGGTTAATGGAATCTCATACATGACATTTGCCTGCCAGCTCTGTGAGTCTATGGAAGAGAGTTCAGAAAATCGACAATGGCCTCTGCCTGCCTTTCTATCTGGGAGAAAGCTGTCCCCAAGTTCTTGCCTCGATTCCAAACTTCAGTTCCTCCCTGTGTGCTACTGGTGCCTTTCAGGCTGTAACCCCATGCTGGAACGCAGAGGAAGTGAATCTAAGTGTATCTGTGAGTTCTTTAAGAGGAACTGCTTGGGAATCCAGAAATTGCTTCCACAAACTCAATCCTTGCTGGTTTTTGCAGCCAGAAGTTGTGGGGACTTATCTTTCTGCACCGGAACCTTGGGCTGGAGGGCCTGGTTTGGTTCTGGGACTCTTCACTACCTCAGTATCCCTCCCAAATTTTTATCCACCACATATGGATGTGGCACCATCTCATTCTGTGTCTCTGCCCTTCCTACCAGTCTATATGGATGCAGTTTCCTTAATTTCATAGTTGTCAGGTTTTCATTCAACTTGACCTCTGATGATTCTGAGTGATAATTGTTGTATAGTTCAGTTGTAATTTTTATGTCATTGTGCAAGGAGGTGAGCCATGTTTACCTATCTCATCATCTTGACCAAAAGTCACAGTGTCATTTTAATTCAAAGCTCAAAAAGCCATAAAGACTTTTTCATGTCGAATGCAAAATAATGTGTTTTACTTAGAAAACTAGGATCTGAGCTGGATTCAGTTAGTAATGAAACTTTTGATTATCTTCTTTGTAAAGAGAGTACGTTCAAAATGTAGGGGGGAAACTGGCATTTGGTGCACAGAGATGAGACTATAGTCAAAAAGTTATTATCAAACTGTATTTTATTTTACTTATTTTTATTCAGTACATAGAAGACTATAATTTCAAAATTTTGTGGAGCATAAATGAAGCTATTTGACTGGATTCAAGCAAATGGAACAAAGTTGTTATTTATGAGTATTAATTCTGAACTTGCTCCTTCATATTTTCCATAATATTCTTCATAATTTGCCCTGGCTAGTCTGGCTTAGTTGGTTGGTCATCATCCCTCACCAGTTGAATTCATGGTCAGGGCACAAGCCCAGGTTGCAGTCCCTAGTTGGAGCTTGTACCAGAGGCAACCAATTGATGTTTCTCTCTCACATCTATGTTTCTCTTTTTTTCTTTCTCCCTCCCTTATCCTCTCTCATGATTGACTAGCTAGACAAAAAAAAAAAAAAAAAAAAAAAAATCCAGTGGAAGTCTCTGAGACTGTGGGAGACAGTAAAACCTCTGTATCAGTGATTCCAAATTAAGTAATTTTACATCCTTCTCCATACCTAGGAAACATCAGACAGTGTTCATGGAAATTTTTTTTGTCAAAACTGTGATGGTACTACTGAACTGTAGTGGGTAGAAATGAGTGATATTCATAAACACAGCGCAGTATCAGAACAGCTGCACACAATAAAGAATTATCTAACTCAAAATGTCAATAGGACCAAGATTGAGGAACCCTCATTTAGATAGAGGGCATCTTAGTTCTTGCATAGCTATATATATGAGACAGAGTTTCAAGACCACCATCATCAGAGGATAAATGTGAGACACAAACCTCTATTGTGTTAATATACTGAGAATTGGAAATTGCTTTTGAAATATTTTCTAATCTAGAAAAAAGATTAAATATTCTAAATGCTTACTAATAACAACCTCATAGGACTGATGATAAGATTAAGTTATTTTATTTGTAAACTATTTAGAGAAATAACTGGTACAAGGTAGGCTCTCAAAATTTACTATTAAAAAGAGAAATTGTTGTTCTTTGCTGATTTTGTTCATCATCTAATGTAAGTATTATTTTACAATTTCATTTTGCAGAGTAGAAAGTTAAGACTCAGGTAGGTTAACTAACTTGACTATAATCACTGAGGTAATAAATGATAAATCTGAGATATGAACCTGGATAACCTGGGTCTCAAGTCCATGTCTTCAATACTATGGTATGACTGCTTCTTATTTGGAAGAAATATGAAGTCCCATGGATGTGGAACATTTCACTTAAATTAGGATTTTTTCTCTCCATGTATTAACTGATTGTAGAATCAGCTGCTTTTGGAAGCTCAACATTAATTAGAAGGTTATCATACAAAAACTCAGGTGGTTGTAGAAAGTTTCTATAATATATATAGGCTTTATATGGAGTGGTGGTGAGCAATCAGAGTAAACATAAAATTAGAAATTAAAATCTTATATTTTTTAAGTAAAGTAGGTAACTATGCTGAATATAGTTCACCTGCTAAGTCTGCTCAGATACTAGGCTACTGGGTCACTGAATGATTGGTTGAATTTATAGCAAACTCCCCTTTAACTTAAAACCTGAGAAAAATATTCTGACAGATTTGATCTTGAGAGTGAAAAAAGAAAAAGAGTATATATTCAATGGGTTTGGAATAAAACATCCCTAACATAAATCTCTACTCAATAAAATATGAAAATAGAAATCACTGAAGAAATATTATATAAAGATAGCATAATTTTTATGTGTGACTAATCAGGTGGAAAGTGGTAACATACCTATATGTTAAGGTTCTCCAATCACCCACTCAATCCTTTTGGTCAGGATATGAAGAACTGCTTCAGGATGTGTCAATCATAGCTCAAAGTAATGAGTTCAGGGAATTGATACCTGATGCAAAAATACCCAGTTAGAGCTTTGAAGATTGTAAGAAATGAACATCACTTTTACAGTATGGTTGCTAATTAAGAATCTTTTCACTATAGATATAAAGGAAGCCATCTTACCAATTACATGGAGAAATTCTGCATTCATTCATTCATTTAATAAATACTTTTTTAAGTGACAATTACATGCCAGGCATTCTTCTAGTTCCAGGAGATACCACAATAGATAACACAGATGAATTCATGCACTTGAAAAGTTACCTTTTTTAGTAAAGGAGACAGACATTATATAAGTACATAATGTGAAGTCAGCTTAATGTAAATGTTATTTTTTCAACTAAAATAAAGATGTGGAATAGAATATAAATTGAAGGAAGCAGGCTTGGATAAGGAAAGCTTTCCTGGAAGAAGGGGCATCTGGGCAAATACACACGCACATATACGTGTGTGTGTATGTGTGTGTGTGTGTGTGTGTGTGTGTGTGTATATATATATATATATATAAACAAATAAAGTAGCAAGCAAGGAAAACATCTGGGGGAAGGCAGATGGAATAATGACAGTGAATACTTAGCATTAAATCATTGATATTTATGTAGTATTTTATTAAAATGATGAAAGCAGATTAAATAAGAATATTTCTGGGAAATTCAAGATGCTGGAAGAGTGAGTAGAAATCACACTAACCTCTTCAGAGGATCAATCTGGAATTACAGCTGAATTGTGAAGAAATTACCCAGAACAAACAACTGAACAATAGCGAGAGAGGAGTTATAACCATGGAAAACATAAGAATAACAGCTTCAGTATAACATGAGTGGTAGGTAGTGCAGTGGAAATAAGAGAGGGCTGGCTGGGCACCTACAGGTGGCAGCTGAAGTACCAGAGGAATATTTAAGCAGCCAGTTACATCCTCCTGAGAAGTGTGGATTCCTAAGCTGGAATCCCCAGCCTAGAGCACCAGAGCATTGAAAGTACACAGATAACATCCAGCTTTGAAAAGTGGCATGGTTGCTCTTTGTTAAACATCTAGAGCCACAGACACAAACAGTGGTTTAAAGGGCCAATGCATAAATTTTCATTTGCAGTCGCTTACCCTGGGCTTCAGGAAATTAGGGAGGTAGGCAAAGTAGACTCAAGATGCTTGAGGAAATATTGGGGATGGAGGCTTTGGGGAGAGAACTGAGAGAGTAGTTGCTGGGATCCCAGTGCTGAGTCATCCCTCACACTGCAGCAGCCATATTGTTCAGGCATTCCACTCCCCTATGAGTGGCAGCAGCTGGAAAGGAAAAAATAACCCTGACCCCAGGAGGGATTCTGTCCTGCCCTGTTGAGCTTAGGCCTGACTACTGAGTTCAAAGTGACAAGATTAACTATTGAAGCAGACAGCCACAAACAGCAGATCCCTGGTAGTCTCAAACAGGCTGCCTAAGGTCAGACAGGGTCATCATCTGACATCATCAGAGGCAGATCCAGAAAGAAAAACAGTGGTAAATATGAGAGGCTGTTGAGACAAAATCCACCATAGTGTTCTCCATGACTTGCGATAGTTTCTTTCTTGCATAACTTTTTAACATTCATTTCTTATTCTTCAAGTTTGTGCATATTGTCACTAAATTGTATACTATATTTTATTTCAATTCACATATTTCCCCTCCCTTCTCTTACCCCATTTTACCTCCTTCTTTCCTCTCATTATTTTTGTTTTAAACTCTGTTTTCTTTCTTACTACACTTTCTTATTTTCATTCCCCACTCTTACTATTACTCTTCCAACAAGCCTCTGAAAATCAATTATCTTGTCAATGGCCAGCTCACACTCTTTTCTCCATTCTTAAACTACCCATGTGCTCTATCAGCCTTAGCAATCTTTTCTCATCTTTTCTCTCAGGGTTGTACATAGGGTAGTTGTTGTTGCATTTTTTCAATTTTATCTCTAGATCTTCACTAATTCTATATTTCAAATCTCAAATTTTATGGCTTTGTTTTCCTACTCTATTTTTTTTTTGTCTCAAAATTTTCCCTGTCTTGGCATGATTTTTATTCCTCACTCTTAGTATTCCTTCTTCCTGTATCATCTCAAAATTACTTCTCTTTCCTCTAGACAACTCTTAAGATTTTCTTTTTCTCCTCTTATTCCCATCCCACCTATATTAATTTTAGCTCATTTGGACTTGATAATGCTGTGGTAGATCTTCCTCTCCAATTTGCTTCCTATTTTTATTATTTATTTGTTTTTGTTCCTTTTTCTTTCTCTCTCTCTCACATTTTATTTTATTCTATTTTATTTTTTGTTTAAATCTAGTACTACATGCTTTTCCCCTTTTACTCCATTCCACCCTCTTCATTCCCTTTTTTGTTTATGATGTAAATTATACTTCCTCTTTTCACATAGCTCTGATTCCCTACTTTTATTAGTACTCTACCCTCTCAAAATTATTTTTCTTTTACTAGGTCATCTCATATTTGCTCTCCTTTATGATAATAGTTTTTGAATTTACACCCTAATTAATACTGGTTCATTTGCTGTTGATAGTGCGACTCAGGGCAGGAGTTATTTTTGCATGTGTGGATTTGTTTCCTGGGCTATGTTGTATTATTCTTGTAGCATCTGCACAAACATGCAACATGCGGTTGGTGGGGTGACCCTCAGTTAACCAGTTAGAAGGAATGACCCATAAAAAAACAACCCAACAACAATAAAAACCAAGCTACATCCAGAGAGCCAAAATAAATGGCATAAAGGGCTTCCCAAGAGCATCAAACTCAGGAGATCAAGAAGACTACAGCACTGAATCAGACATGCCTCCTACCATAGAAGTTCACACCACAAAGACAGGGAGTCTAAATAGATCAATTTAAGAAGCAGAAGCAAACAAGAAAAGTCTTTAAAAAATGGGATGACAAAGAAATAATCCCCAATCAAAAAGAAAGGAAGAATCTTAGAAAGAATGCTAAATGAAATAGAGAGATGTAAACTACCAAACATTGAGGTCAAATAATGCTTATAAGGAAGCTCACTGAGCTCAGTGAGAATTACCAGAAACTACAGGGAAGCTACATGGAACTTACTGTGAACTACACCAACATGAGAAAGGACATAGAAACTATCAACAAGAGCTAAAGGAAATGAATAATACAATTTATGAATTGTAGAACACAGTAGAAGAAATCAAAAGCAGGCTAGATGAAGCAGAGGATCAAATTAATGAGCTGTAACACAGAGTAAAAAAAAGTCCCAGAAAGAGTAAGAAAGGAAAAAAGACTCAAAAAGACTGAGAGGGGTTAAAGGAACTGTAGGACAACATGAAATGTAACAATATCTGTATAATAGGGAAACGAGAAGGAGAAGAAGAGGATCAAGAGATAGAAAATCTGTTCGAAAAAGTAATGATGGAAAAGATCCCTATTTTGATGAGAGAAAAGTCACACAAGTCCAGAAAGCACAGAGGACCCCCACCAAGAGGAACCCAAAGAAGCCCACTTCAAGACACATCATAATTAAAATAGCAAAATTCAAAGAGATAGAGAAAGTCCTAAAGGCAACAAGGGAAAAACACAAAGTAACATACAAGGGGTCTCCAATAAGATTAGCAGATGACTGCTCAACAGAAACACTATAAGCCTGAAGGTAGCAATACTTATATCTAACATAATATACTTCAAAACCAAGACTGTAAAAAAGAGACATAGAAGGATACTTCATAATACTCTGAGGAAGATCCATCATGAAGACATAAACATTGTAAACATATATGCACCTAACATAGGAGTACCCAAATATATAAGGAAAATCTTGGAGGACTTCAAGAAAGATATAGACAGCAACACATTTACAGTGGAAGATTTTAACAGTCCACTGTCAGCAATGGGTAGATCTTTCAAACAAAAATAGCAAAAAGGATTTTGTGGAACTGAATGATTGACTAGATCGAATGGACTTAACTGATGTATATAAAACCTTTCATCCCAAAGAGGTAAAATACACATTCTTTTCAAGTGCACATGGAATATTTTCAAAAGTAGATCACATGATAGGACAAAAACAAGCTTCAACAAATTCAAGAAAATTAAAATCATATCAAGCATTTTCTTAGACCACATGGGCTGAAATTAGAAAACAAACTCAAGGAAAAACTCAAATGCATTCAAATTTATGTAGACTGAATAGTATGCTATTAAGCAATGAATGAATTAATAGTGAGATCAAAGAAGAAATCAAAAAGTTTCTGGAAACAAATAAAAATGAAAACAAGATCACCCAAAATCTATGAGGTATAACAAAGACAGTAGTGAGAGAGAAGTTCATAGCAATACAGGCCTACCAAAAAAGAGATAGAAACATTTCAGATGAACAACCTGAACCTACAGTTATGAGAACTGGAGGGACAACATCAAACAAAGCCCAAAGTTTGAACAATAATTAAATAAATTTTAAAAAAAATTATTTCCCTCACATAGAAAAGAAAAATAATTCTTTTTAGAGAGTTATAGCTCTCTATTTTATTTTTTATAAAAAAATTAATTTCACTTTTAGAGAAGTAAACCAATTTTCAAAAATTCTCTGTAAAACTGAAAGCAAACTATTTCTGCACAGACATAAAGTTCAAGAAAAAATAGCTATACTTTGGTTTGAATATAACATTGCAATTTTAAACTTCTTTTTTTTATTTAATTCTTGTTCAAGTACAGTTTTCTGTCTTGTATTCCCAGCCCCGCCACCCCCAAGTGCTCCCCATCTCCCTCCCATTTCCACCCCCCACCTTAGTTATTGTCCATGTGTCCTTTATGCTTGTTCATGTGAGTCCTTCCCCTTTTCCCCTGTGATTCTCTCCCCTCTTCCCTCTGGACCCTGTCAGCATGTTCTGTATTTCAGTGTCTTTGGTCATATTTTTCTTGCTTGTTTGTTTTGTTGTTTAGATTCCTGTTAATGGTGATACTATATGGTATTTGTCTTTTACCACTTGGTTTATTTTGCTCAACATAATGCTTTCCAGTTCCATCCATGATGCTGCAAAGGGTAGGAGCTCCTTCTTCCTTTCTGCAGCATAAATGAGCCTTGGCTGGTGTAGCTCAGTGGATTGAGCGTGGGCCTACAAACCACACGATCATGATTCGATTCCTAGTCAGGGCACATACCTGGGTTGCAGGCCAGTTCCCAGCAGGGGACCCATGAAAAGCAACCATACAATGACATTTCTCTTTCCCTCTCTCCTTCCCTTCCCCTCTAAAAAGAAATAAATAAAATCTTTAAAAAATGAACTTCTTTTAAATGACAAAATAAAGTAATCTTTTAATAAAAAAAAAAAAGCCCAAAGTGGGTAGAAAGAAGGAAACAATCATGATTAGAGCAGAATTCAGAATAGAGACTAAAAGAACAATTCAAAGGATCAATAAATCCAGGAGCTAGTTCTTTGAAAAGATAAAGAAAATTGACAAGCCTTTATCCAGAATCATCAAGAAAAAAAGAGAGAGGATCCAAATAAATAAAATGAAATAAAGACAGGAGAAATTAAAACTGATATCACAGAAATACAAAGGATTGTAAAATATTCCTACAAATTACTATGTGCCAAGAAATTTGAGAACATGGGCAAAATGGACAAATTTCTAGAAAAATAAAGTTTTGCAAAACTGAATCAAAAACAAACAGAACACCTGAACAGAAGTATAACCGCTGATGAGATTGAAGCAGTAATAAAAAATCTCCTGGCACACCAAAGCCCTGGACTGGATAGTTTTACATGAGAATTGTACAAAATATTTAAGGAAGAGCTAACCCCTATCATAATCAGACTATTCAAAAAAATCCAAAAACAGGGATGACTCCAAACTCTTCCCATGAGCAGTAGCATCCTAACCTCAAAATCAGATAAAGACATATGAAAAAGAAAACAACAAGCCTACATTTGTGATGAACATAGAGGCTAAAATCCTCAACAAATTATTAGCAAACTGCGTACAGCAATACATTTAAAAAACCATACATTATGACCAAGTGTGATTCATCCCAAGAATGCAAGGATGGTACAATATTCACAAGCAAAAAACATAATATATCACATATATCTTGTGATCATTCCAACAGATACAGAAAAAGCATTTGACACAGTACAGCACACAGTTATGATAAAAACACTCAGCAAAGTGGGAGTAGAGAGAGCCTACCTCAACATAATAAAGGCCATATAAAAGTAACCTACAGCCAACATCATACTCAACAGGCAAAACCTAAAAGTTTTCCCACTAAAATTACCAACAAGACAATGGTGTCCCCTTTCAGCATTTCTATTCAACATGCTATTGGAAGTTCCAGCCACAGTGATCAGACAACAAAAAAAAGCCATCCATAATAGAAAAGAAAAAGTAAAACTGTCATTATTTGCAGATAACATGATAGTGGACATAAAAAACCCTATAAACTCCACCAAAAACCTACTTGACCTAATAAATAAATTTGGCAAAGCACAAAAATACAAATTCAATATTCAGAAATTAAAGGCATTTCTGTACACCAACAATAAAATATCAGAAATGGAGATCAATAAAAATTGCCATTTGCTACAGCAACAAGAAAAATAAAGTTCCTAAGAATAAACCAGCCAAGGAGGTAAAAGACGTGTACTCAGAAATCTACACAACACTGAAGAAAAAAATTAAGGAACACACAAACAAATGGAAACAGTGCCATGGTCATGGATTGGAAGAATGAACACCATCAAAATATTCATACTACCTAAAGCAATTTATATATTCAAGGCCATCCCTATTAAAATACTAATAACATATTTCACAGTTATAGAACAAACACTTCAAAAATTTATATGAAATAATAAACAACCTCTAATAGCCACAGCAATTTTGAGAAAGAAGAACAAAGTAGGTGGGATCACAATACCTGACATCAAACTATGTTATAAGGCAACTGTAATCCAAACAGTCTGACACTGGCATAAGAATAGACACATAGATCAATGGAACAGAATAGAGAGCCCAGAAACAAACCCATGTCTCTATAGACAATTAATATACAACAAGGGGGCAGAAGCATAAAAGATAATAAAAATAGCCTCTTTCTCAAATGGTTTTGGGAGATCTGGAGACCTACGTGCAAAAATAATGGAACTCGACCACTCACCTACACCATATACAAAAATATAATCAAGATGGATAATAGACTTAAATATAATCACAACATCATAAAAGTCTTAGAGGAGAACATATGCAGAAAAATTTCACATAGTCCATGCAGCAATATTTTCATTGATATGTCCTCTAGAGCACGGGAGATAAAAGAGAGAATTAAAAATGGGACTTAACAAAGTAAAAACTTCTATATGGCTAAAGAAAACATTAACAAAATGAAAAGGGAACCAACTGTATGGGAAATCATATTTTCCAATGATACCTCAAAAAAAGGGTTTGATCTCCAAAAATATACAAAGAACTCTTATAACTCAACACCAAGAAGACAAACAATCTAATTTAAAAAATGAGCAAAGGACTTGAACAGACACTTTCTCAATAAGGACATACAGAGACATATGAAAGGATGCTCATCATCACTAGCCATCAGAGAGATGAAAATTAAAACCACAATGAGATACCATTTCTTACTGCTCGGAAAAGCAACATAAACAAATCAACAAATAACAAGTGCCAATGAGGATATGGGGAAAGGGGAACCCTAGTGCACTGTTGGTGGGAATGTAGACTGGTTCAGCCATTGTGGAAAATAGTATGGAGTTTTCTCAGAAAACTAAAAATAGATCTGCTTTTTGACCCAGCAATACCACTGTTGGGATTATACCCTAAGATCCCTGAAATACCAATCCAAAAGAACCTATGCACCCCAATGTTCATAGCAGCACAATTTTCAATAGCCAAGTGCTGGAAGCAATCTAAGTGACCATCAGTAAATGAGTGGATCAAAAAACTATGGTACATTTACACAGCAGAGAGACTAGAAGGAGCTACACAGCTGGAATTCTACACAGCAGAGAGAAAGAAGGAGCTCCTACACTTGGTGACAGCATGGTTGAAACTGGAGAGCATCATGCTAAGTGAAATAAGCCAGGTAGTGAAAGACAAATACCATATGATCTCACTTTGACTATAACATAGTCAACAGAAGAAAAAAGCAAACAAAATATAACCAAACACTTTGGAATTAAGAACAATTTAACAAAAGCCAGAGGGGAGGGCAGAAGGGACAGTGAGGAGAAGGGTTTTCAGGAACTACTATAAAGGACACATGGACAAAACCAAGAAGGAGGGTGGAAGCAAGGGAGGGAGGTGGGTTTTGCTGGGGTGGGAAGGAGTGGTGGGGGGAAAATGCAGACAACTGTAATTGAACAACAATAAAGTAATTTTTAAAAAGTAGGTTAACAGTTGTGAAAGTGCAAAGCAATTACTCTTGTATTATTTATTAATTATGTATTATTTCTATAGGAACAACTGTAAACCTACTTTTGTCCACTCCTGTTGGTACTAATGGAAATGTAAAATGGCCCATTAAATTTGTAAAACAATCTGGCAGTTTCTCTAATGATTAAACATGAAGTTACCATATGACACAGGAATTTCACTCCTACATATATGTCGAAGAGAACTGAAAATACATGTTCACATGGAAATAGTAGCTTAATTTACAATAGTGAAAAGGTAGAAACAATCTGAATATCCATCATGGGACAAATGGAATATTATGTGGTTATAAAAAGAGATGAACTACTGACACATCTTACAACATTAGTGAATCTTAAAATCAGTATGCTAAGTGAAAAAATACAGAGACATAAGACCACATATTATACGATGCTACTCATTTGGAAGTCTAGAATAGAGAATTCTATAGATACATTAAGTAGATTAATAATGGATTAGGGCTAGGTGGAGACATCTGGAGGTTAGGATGTGATAGTTAAGGGATATGAAGTTTTTTCCTGATATGTACTTGAAAAATAATTAAATAAAATTTTTAAAAAGTTTAAAAAATAAAATAAATAAAATAAAATATAAATACTAACTCGAAAAAAAAAGAAAATGTTTTAAAACTGACTGAGGTAGTTTTTACATGCCTGTGAATATACTAAAATCATTGAAATGTTCAATGGGTTAATTGTACATTATGTAAATTATATTTTAATATCTGTTAAAATGATGTACATATAAACATAAAATAACCAGGTAAAGAAGAGGACCATTAACAATAGCAACAAAGAGCATTAAACACTTAACAACAAATATAAGATAATATGTAAAATTTATATAACAATTTTTTTAATTCTAAAGGTTATAAAAGTAGGCTCTTTTTTTCTAATTTTTTATTTTATTTTTTTAAGAATTTCTTATTTTATTTTATTTTATTTATTTATTTATCTTAGAGGGGAAGGAGAGAGGGAGAGAAACATCAATGTATGGTTGCCTTTTGTGCGTCCCCTGATGGTAGTTAGCCTGCAAGGAACCAGCCTGCAACCCAGGCATGTGCCCTGACTGGGAATCGAACCGCGATCCTCTGGTTCGCAGGCCCGTGCTCAATCCACTGAGCTACACCAGCCAGGGCTATAAAAGTAGGCTTTAACACATGAAAAAGCATTAATTTTAGTTAGCTAAATACTTTTTACAAAGTGTCTGAAAAAAATTATTATTTCATCACGAAAAGTGGGGCGAATACAAATAAAAATTACTATGTGAGAAATAAGTTAAAATACATCATCAATCATAGTAACATCCAGAGAAACAGATTTAGTGGAACACACAGATAGTTTATGAAAGCAATGATTATTATGCTCTTGAGAATAAAAATGTTAATTTCATGATAAGTAATGTGCAGAAAGAGGGAAATTTAAATTAGTAAAGTTTTCTGTTTTCTGTTTTGTAGATGACAGATCCTGACTGCCACTGTATATTCAGAAGGTATAAACACAAATTTCCAGGTCCTAGAATTAAAGTGAATATTACCAGAATACTAGAAATGTTTATAATATACTAATATTATATCACAAATATTTATTTTCAATTTATATGAAATTTGTGTGAATGTGGTTATGTGTAAAAAATAATTTAGAGCAAAATTTTACACAGAAAAGTTGATTGACCCCACAAAAACATGATAATATTATAATGTCTAATATTTATTCAGGGCTATCACAACAGGTAACTCAAACTAGCCCACAAAAGCACTTAGCTAGTAGGATCTTCACTTTTCTCCAGGCTTGAAACTTTCTTCCAAGATCAGTGTCCAGGCAGAGTATATAAGGAATGGTGGAGACATAAACATTTTGACTTACTGACTTTTGACCTTATTTACATTTTCGCGGACTAATGATATTACAGGAAATTGAAGCATTCTGTACAATCTAAGAGTTTCTTGAATTTGCATCTCTTTTATTTACAAACTCAGGACCACAATTATGTTTTCTCACTTGTGGTTTTCATCAGTTTGCATATTGTGTGTTTTACATCTGAATTTTTTGAAATAGTCAAGAACTCAATAACATTAATATATACTGCATTTTTGGACCATATGATGCAACTAGGTTTTAGAGGAGGAAAATAGAAAAAAATTTTTGAAGCAAAAGCTGTGGTAAAATATTTAATAAGATAAATAATATTTCACTAATGTAAATGTAAACAGAACTCAACAGCAGCATTAACAACCATTATTTCTCCCAAGTTTGGGTGAAAAAAAGTGTGTCTTATAGTCAAAAAATATGGTATGTACTATCTAATCCTCATACCTCATTCAAGATTTGTCTAATAATTCATGTATAGAAATAATTCACTTATAATTCAAAATAACTCATTTTATTTAGTTTATATGTTTTTTGTTTTTTGTTTTTTTTTAGTTCTCTTTAGTCTGAAACAATTCCTCTCCCTTGCTTTAAGTTTCCAGACCTTACCACTTTTGGAGATTACAAGTCAGTTGTTTTTCAGATTGTTCCTCAACTTTACTTTCTAATTATGTGTTAATACAAGATTCAATGTATATATCTTCACCCAAAATTCCATGTGTGTTGTGCTCTTCTCATTATATTTTATCAGGTAATAGAAAATTTAAGTTTGCCCAATTATTGACGATTTCCACTTAGTCATTTGGTGTCTAATACAATTTTCCACTATAAAAGTTATGTTTTTCTACCTTGTAAGTAATAGTAATATTATTGGGAGATACTGTCAACTATATTAATATTCTATTTTTCATCAAACTTGTAATGTATTTATTTATTTACCTACATATAAATAAACTCATGGATTTCTAGTTTATTAAATAAGTTATATAATCCATTGCTATCATGATTATGATAAACATATTGCTCATGAATTGTCTAACAGGAGGTTATTTGATTGGCTTCTGTGTTCTTTTAGAATAACTCATTTGTTGTGTACATTCTTATTTCCTGGCATAAAAGCTATTCTATGCACATCTATAGAATTCCTTTCCTTGCTTTGGAATCTGCCTTGATTCCTTTCAGTGATGAGTGGTATTTAGAAGCCAAGCTCTGGGTGTATATGTGCTCACTGCTATTGCAGTGTCACTGATTTCAGGCCCTCAAAGAGACACTTTATCTATATTTATTTCTCTCTGTACATGTGAAAAACTTAGGACACAATTTAGTTTTATTTTCACATTTCTAAATTTTCCTTTTTGTATTCTTAATTTGTTTTTGTAAGAGTTGAGAAATGAAGCCATTATTCTTATAACATTTGTCAAATTCTCCAATATGTAGCCATTCTTTTATATTCCTTTTTGGTCTCTGATTTTCCATATTGGGTCACTTCCTAACATGGGTAGCCTCATCACTAGTTGTGCTATAATATCCCACAACTGGGATAATATCCCACAACCAGCCCTTTGTGCTATAATATCTCACAACTGGGATAATATTCCACAACCAGCCCTCTCTGTGAACATATTCTTTATTTCCTTGGACTCACACATCATTCTTGCTGGTACCAAGTGTAGAAGCACTCCTCAAACTAACCACTCTGATTCCTCATTCCAGTCTGCCTGTCAATGGCATGCTTCTTACTGTGATCCACCTCTGACAGCCTGTCTGTGCCATCGTTCTTACCCAATCTCAGTTACAGAAACCCACCTTTATCTCTCCCACCTAATGTATGTAGGACTGAATTATTCAGGAGATAAAAATGGAAGAACTCTTACTTGGTTATTTTGATTGAAAATTTTATTGAGATAGTTGTAGATTTACATGAAGATAAAAGAATAGCTATGTGGAAATCCCTGTTTACTTTTTTCAGTTACCCTATTTGTAACATATTGCAAAAGTATATTACAAAATCACTGACATTGATGTAATTAATCTTATTCCATTTTCTAGTTTTACATTATTTATTAGTTGTGAAGTTCTATGGGTGTATTTAGCTTTATACAATTTTATTGCTTGTGTAGGTTTGTTTGTTTACCATACAACTATCTGAGTCAAGATACCATACAATTCCATTGCCACAAGGACCTTTGGTGTTAACCCTTTTGTAAATCCACCCAACATCCTACTGCCCACTCCCTACTTCATTTCCAGCCCAGGGAAATGGCTACTCTTTTTTTATTTCTAAAATTTTGGCACTTCAAATATTATTGGGAATTTCAGGGGAAATAGGGGAGGGATTTAGAGGAACATATATAAAGGATACATGGACAACAACTGAGAAGGGTGGAAATGGGAGGGAGCAGGGAGCAAGGGGGTGGGATGGGATGGGAGTAATAGACAGAAAACTGTACTTGAAAAATAATTAAATAAATTTAAAAATATTATTTATTCTGACAACTGAGAGGAAATTGTATTACTGCTGCACAGGACAGGGAATTAAATATCTGAAACTGTAGCAATTCTCTGGTGAATCTTTTAGCATTTCTATGTTTAATAGAAATTTTTAATTAAAAATTGTAGCAATAGTCAAAATCAGAATTGTTTAAAATTCAGAACCTTTATATTTCTTGCTCTAGGGGACATATCAGTAAAAATGTTGCTGCGTGAAATATCTGATATTTTCCTGCCAATGTTGAAGGACAAATACCATATGATCTCACCTTTAATAGGAAGCTAAACAACAAAACAAACAAGCAAGCAAAATATAACCAAAGACACTGAAATAGAGAACAGGCCGACAGTGATCAGTTGGGAGAGGGGAGGGAATTTCAGGGGAAATAGGGGAGGGATTTAGAGGAACATATATAAAGGATACATGGACAACAATTGAGAAGGGTGGAAATGGGAGGGAGGGGGGAGCACGGGATGGGATGGGAGTAATAGACAGAAAACTGTACTTGAAAAATAATTAAATAAAAAATTGGAAAAATAAAATTCAGAACCTTTAGGAAAAAACATTTAAATTTCCAGCCATAGAAAGAACCTCGTGATGGTAAAGGAATGCCCTGGCATTAGAAGATGAAAGTTGTCAACATAGCTATGGCCTCAGTTCATTCTGGTTTCCAGTTTCTGATTTTTTCCTCCATAATTTCAGAACCAGCTTCATTATAACACAAATACCAGCCCTCTCCTTTTCAAAGGTTCTCCATTCAGTGAGTGGCTGTCCCCCACAGTCTGAGGCCCAGCCAGACGGTGTCAGAGGCCTTGTCAGAGGTTTGCGTTTTAGCCCTATAGGGACTCTTCCATGACCTCTTGAAGCAACGGGGTCATCCGAGGTACATCTCTGCTTGGACACAAAGGTCCCATTTTAGGGAGAAAGACTTCTAGACTTCTAGGTTTTAGTAAGCCTAACCTCTTCTGTAGCCCCTACACATGTTAGCAACTTTCGGCGGTTTACCTCTCTATTGCATCGAAAGTTTTATGTATTTGATTTTCTTTCCTTTGAAATTCTACAAGTGTATATAATATTGTTCCTCATATTAAATGCTAAGCTAATATGAATGATTTTACTTCCATTTTCTTGCTAAATTCTGACTGACACATAATGCAAATATTCTCTAACTGCTTATACCCTACTTTGCTGACCAGAGACATTTTAGCAATGAAGTTAAAATATTTCGAATATGAAATAGGTTACAATATCAGATATTCTCCCTGTTCACATGGCTTCTTACAAAATGCAATTTGGACTTACATGACCCTATGTTCACCTTGTAACAGATTATTACTATATTTTGATACAAATACATGAGATTTCCTTTTTCTTTTTGTTAAATACCATTAAATTCAGTTAACCTTAAAATATCCTATATAGAGCTATTAAACTAAATAATAACTATATTGAAATATTCAATTTGTTTCCATATCAATGAAATTTTAAATAGTTGGGAGTATTAGGTGACTAAAAGGACATCTGTGCTATACATCATAACAATATAAAAATTTTAAATATAATATCATTCAAAATTGGATTATGAAAGGAACATGCTAACCAGTGAATCCAGCACCTGTGAAATAATTGTGTCCTCCATCTTATTTGAAATATTACATTTTTATGTGCTAAAAACTTACTATCATTACTATTTGGATCCGTTAATGAAAGTTTTATTTGTCTATTTATAGCATAGACAATTTACTAATTTAGTTTTTTAAAGGCCCATGTTTCGATAGTAACTATAATGAGGAATCTTGCAGTGATACAGAAACAAAGATTCAAGTTTAGAAACTTCCAGGAGGAAGGGTCCTGGAAATTATATTAAGTTCTTGGTTGAAATATCTCAGGACCATGGCTCAGAATCAAAAGCAAACCAGTAAATGAAGCCTAGACAAACTTTCCTAAAACCTAGCCATATAGCAGCTAGTCTCCGAGTAGATTACAGTGACTAACCTTTATCCTATCTGCCTATGGAAAGAGTGGAAAACTCTGAGATCTATAAAAAATTACAATGTAAACCTTATTTATCACTGATGGACAGTTTCTCAACTCCAAATTAATAGAAAAGAAAGAAATCATGAAAACCAGAAAAAATGTAACTGAATCCTCCAATTTATAAGGATTCTGTTTAGAAATCTTAGGGTATAATCCCAGCAGTGGGACCACTGGATCAAAACGCAGTTCCATCTTTAGATTTTTTAGGAAATTCCATACTGTTTTCCACAGTGGCAGCACCAGTCTATATTCCTGCCAAGAGTGCATCAAATTTCTCTTTTCCCCACATCCTCACCAGCACTTACTGTTTCTTGATCTGTTAATGATATCCCTTCTGATGGGTGTAAAATGGTATCTTATTGTGGTTTTAATTTACACCTCTCTGATGCCTAGTTGAGCATTCTATCATATGTCTATGTGCCCTCTTTATGTCCTCGTTGGAGAAGTGTCTGTTTAGGTCCTTTGTTCATTTTCTTAATTGGATTATTGCTCTTCCTGGTGTTGAGTTGTATGTGTTCTTTATATATTTTGGAGATCAAACCCTTGTCTGAGGTATCATTGGCAAATATGTTTTCCCATACAGTTGGTTCCCTTTTCATTTTGCTGACGTTTTCTCTACCTGTGCAGACAATTCAAAAGAACCTATGCACCCCAATGTTGGTAGCAGCATTATTTACATAGTCGAGTGCTGGAAACATCCTAAGTATCCATCAATAAATGAGTGCTACATTTACACAATGGAATACTATGCATCAGGATGAAAGAAGGAGCCCCTACTCCTCAAGATAATATGAATGGCACTGGAGAACATTATGCTAAGTGAAATAAGGCAGGGCATGAGGGACAAATACCATATGATCTCACTTATAAGTGAACAAATGAACAAAACAGAACCAGAGACATGGAAATAAGGAACAAACTGAGAGTAGCCAGAGGGGGGTTGGGGAAAGGGATAATAGGGAAAAGAAGGGTAAGTCTCTAGTCAAGGAACATGTATTAAGAACCCATAGTAATGCACAATAGGGCAGGGATTGATTGAGGAGAGAGGGGCATGGTAGGAGAGAGCAATGCATTGGTAAAAATTGGGACTCTTGTAATTGAACAATAAAAATAAGAAAAACATTTTAAAAACAAACAAAAACTTTTGCTTCTCAAAAAAATCATTTTGTTTAGAAGGAGAACACATAAGTGGAGGCAGTGTGTTTAGTGAAGAATGGTAGCGAGGGGTAAGATACTACTTTAAATTAAGCCATCACCCAGCATAGAACAGATTCACTTCAGATGGTCTGACATCATTGAGTCTAGCTGGATCTGTGAATGTGCATACATGTTTTCCTCTCTTCTCCTTAATTTTGCTGTTCCCCTTGTCTGCAAGACTGTTGTGATAAATATGATTTTGCCTATAGACTTTTCTTTGCAACAGTAAATTTATCTAATTAGGTTATCCAAGATAATTTCAAAAATAAAATTGGCTGAGACAGAAAATTCTGTAGGGAAACATAGCTTGAAGGCAAAACTTGTCAGGTTGTTTGGTAGCAAGCATAGAATATATTATAGCAAGCATATATCAGGGTCTGGACTTTGTTATTGATTCACTATGATTGTAGTCAGATTACTAATGATGCATACAAGTTTTTATTAGTGACTTACCCCCACATTGTAACATAATTATATTGGAGAGCAGGGCATAGTAATGTGTATATGTTAGTATGTGGTTCTTTTTTTGAAGTGTCTGCATTATAGAAATGGTTATATAAGAATTTGCCCTCACCTTCCATAGTATAAATCAATACAAATTACCTAGAATTATAACTGGTAAATAGAAACAACATTTTTAGGAATATGGTAGTAAACACAGAATTAATAGTTAAAAGAGCTTCAACGTTTACCTTTATTTGGAACTCAAAGGTGAATTTTCAAGGCTAACTCAGACTAATTTTCAAGGCTACAAATATGCAGTAATATCTGCCCATTGTATTATATGTATGCTTTACTTGCTTAAAATAAACATTAAATGTAACAGTAAAAGTTGAAAAATAATTTTAAAAGCCATATACCATGTAAACTCTATTTTCTATACTATACACTTACTAACATGCCACTAACCACTTAAGCCTTCCTGGTTTCCTCCAAGAAGCACTTCCTTGCTGATCTACCTTGATCTCCCCACTCAATAATGATCTGTCCTATCCTGTATTTGCATATCACACTGCTGTATTAATTACATACTCTACCTTTAAAGAAAAAGGGTTCTCACTCATCTGCACCTGTAATTTAATTACAAATTCTTTATACATATGTATCCGCTGGGGAATGCTCTCTTTTGTGAGAAGATTTAAAGGATTTTTTTCTTGCTGAACATTTTATTTAAATTATTTATTAAATTATGTACTCAGTATTAATACCATTAACCTAAAATTATTGTATTTTATGGGGTCAAATTTAAATTTGAATTGGATATTAGATCATGGCTAGATCTATAGTTTAAAGTTTAACATAGTGTTGAGTTTTAGAGATAGACTGCCTGCCTCTTGTAGCATGATCATTCACACTCATCTCTGGATCCAGTTCTGTCCACATTATACAAGATCTTATGTAAATATAATGACAATGCAATGGATTAAGGGCATTTCCAGGACACAGGGAAATAAATATATTTATTTAATTATTTCTACATAGTTATGAAGAATTTAATATTTCCAGAGTAAATAAAAACAAGTCATAGAAAAGGGGAGAATAAACTCAGCAGTAAATCATTTCATAGTAGACTACATAATCATACTAGACTATACACTCATGGGCTTGATTTAAAAATCTATTTTAGAGCGAACTTTAATAAGAGTCATAAAGAGCATATCAGTTTCAGGTCTTCTTACTACAAGTTCTGTAATCGTAGACAATTCATTTAATCTGTCTGTGCCTTGATAACCTCGCTTGCCATGAGAGTGTGGCACCAGATGATTTCATTTTATTATCTACTTCTAATGCTAATAAATACCAATGGCTCTAAATGTGTTCTCCAAATAACATTTGTGAAGAAATGCCATTGGCTATGCAATTAAGATGTTAAAGTCTGCTTAAAGATATATATATTTTGAAAGTGACCACAGAGGTTTTTACTTCTATGACAAACTTATTCTCAGTGTCTTAGAGTTAGTTCATTATTAGTTTAATGTCTATACAGTTAAGCAGACAAATCAGCTAGGCAGAAACTAATGAGAAATTCACAGTGAGCTAGTTAAGTGTTAATAATCCATTCACATGTTTTCCATATAATGATTCAGTTTATGAGCCTGCATCATGCTTGGTTCATCATAACATACAATGGAAAATTTTGGAATGAGGAGATTTGTAAGTATGTGAGATACTCAGGTTGCTTCACAGAAGGCAATTACTTTGCATATAGTCATGTTTGTTCAGAGTGATCTATATCAATTTTTTGCAGAAGTATGTCGCTGATAATTTGTATTTTATTATTGCATCCAATCCACTAAGTTGAAATAATTTTTAAAAGCCACATATATTTAAAAGAGGACCCTAAGTAGGTTATTTATTGAGTCCTAACTATGTGCAAGGTACTTGTGCATCTAGAGCCTCTGAGAAGGAATGCTATTGTTAAATTCTCTCAGGTCATGACAGAATTCAAGGTCAAAAATGATAATTTTATTTAGGAATAAGCATCAATTTTGTTCACAGTGAAACATTGTTGAAGGAGGTCATTAAGAGGATGTGAGATTTGCTGACCCAGAACCTGGACCTGGGCAATCAGAGGCTCCTCACTACCTTCTCTGCCCTTGAAATGTATGTCCTGCACACCACGTGGAAGCTGTGGGAGCTGATTTCAAGAGGTACCCTGAAGAGGGTGATGTGTCACGAGACCATCTGAACAGTATATGTGATTCAACCCCATTAAGGCCTCTGTATGAACTTTTAAGATTCTGACAAATGATTGCAAAGATCTACTCAGCTTTCAGTTACCCAAGACAAGCCTCATAAATAAGTTCCTTTGCATATTAAATCTGCCATCTATCAAGCCATAGTAGCTTGCCTCTATAGATATCAACCTGGAGTCAGTTTCAGTTTTCACCTGAGGAAGATTGCAAAGTTGAGAACCAAGAAACATGTCTTACGTGAGAGGTTTTCTCTTACATGTTTGCCTGTGAAAGGTTTTTTTCTCTCTCTCTCATGTATGTATGTATAGAACATTATACTATATACATGCAAAATATACACAGATATATACATATTATATACACATATAATATACATTTCAGTGGCCATAATTAAAAAATCATGCCCAGATCATTATTTTTATCCTTCATAATAGCAAAGCGAAGTGGAAAGTTTAAATGTCAGATGGCATTTTTGTAATATCTGATTATTGCAGAAATGTATTTTAGAGCATTATTAGAAAAATAGTAAATATCACATTTCCTGGCTTCACTTACTTTATTCAGGTGCACTTGATTTTAGCCAACACAGGAGACTTTTCTCCCCCTGACTTCACTCTGTCCCTATCCCTGCCTTAGTAGAGTGGCTAATTGATGATTTTCTTTCTTCCCAAATTTTATTTTTCTCTTAGTTCACAAAGATATGGTTGTTGATTGTATTTACCCATCAACTTGTCCATGTGTGTTTCATCAGCCGAATTAGCTAGCAATGAGCAGAATCACTTAATACCAGGTAGAAATTAGAACCAAAGCGAATATAGGGTTAAATATCATAAAAACAAAGTTCAATTGAACTGATTTAAGCTAAGTTGTATTTCAGTGCTCTTAAGCAGCTTCTTACTGCTGCTGCTTATTTGCTGTAATTGTTATTGGTCCCTCTGTATGTGAGTGTTTACATTCCTTTCTGTAGTTAAACGTCTGCAATTTTAGAGGTGCTACTTGTATTATAACGCAACGATAATGAAGAATGCATTGCCAGAAGTAGATCCAAGTGGTTAATTGCCAACCAACATCAGTATTTTGCCCCCATTTGTCAGGAGAGGAAAGCAGGTGGTATGGTTCTCTGCCAAAACATTTTGATATAAATAATCATGGCTCTTCGAAAATAATACCTGTAAGTAAGTCATTTCAAGATAATTTCAGTGTTTATACATGCCTCTTGCAAAGGAGCCTTGAAATAGTTTACATTTGCCAACTGATGTTTAATCCTTCCTCATATCAGTTTAATGAGATCATTTAGAATGCTTCAAGAATCCATTTAGTCAGAAGGGTAGAAATAATTAAACCTAATGGGAGTCAGAAGACCTGGATTTTAATAATGGCCGTTGCCTCTATCCAGTGTAGTGACTGTTGTGAATGTTTGCAAACTGCTGTCACTAGATATTTTGTGATTATTAAATATATTTTATTTTCTCTTTTTGTTCTATTCTTAATTTTTTTCTTTTCCCTTCTCTTCATATAAGAAGTTAATAATTTTCTTTCCCTCCAAAATGGGATTGAGCAAAAGCTATCCTTCATTTTGATAGAACTGAAAGTGGGGTCTACAAGAGTCCCTTATTCTCCCAGCCATTCTGCTATTCAGACTCCCAGCATAGCCCTTCTTATCACACCTGTCTAAGATTCCAGGACCAAGAAGAGGCTTCAGCAGAACTGATCATCCACCTCATGCTAAGAAGATTCCAGGACAAATCCCGTTGTGTCACATCTCTGGAGCCCTCAGACTCTGAGAAGGCCTTGCCTCCCAGATATATCCTCATCACTAGAAATCTAGGGCCCATAGGCTCTAACCCTATTCAGCTCTGTTCTTTCTCAAGTGCTTGCTGGAAATGAGTCTGTTTTCAGCAAACTTTCCCTGTATCCTCAAACTCTTCTCTGAATGTGCTTTGACTTTGTTCTCTCAGAAATCTGCATGCTTTCTGAAATCACTATTTTTCTTGCACTCCTCTTACTATGAGGCTGTTTTCTTTCCCCATTCAATTTCATACCTGGTTACTCACTCACGAACCACAGCTACCACTTGTCATCTTTTTGGTTATCTTAATATCACATATATAATTCATCTACTTCCTTGACCTCTTGTCTTAGACCTCCATACTTGTAATGACCTGGTTCTTTACTCCAATTTTAGCCCTGGTGTTGAATCTTAAAACTGGTCAATTAATATAGACCTCCTGTTTAAATTGTGCCATTCTCCTACCACATTCTCTTCCTTTTACTCCCTCTCAAGGATGAACAATTTCATCCACCTGGACTTCTACTGACCCTTGTATGGTTTTACTATCTAATACCCTTCTGATATAGGTTGGATTATATGAACCACTATTGGCGATCACTTCGTTGTTTTTAGTCTCAATCGTTTGCTGTTCCTTTATTCCTATTTTTTTTTCTAGCAAACCTCAATCCTGTTTAAATCCATTTTTGCTTCTCCATTCCAGAATGTAGTCAGAGAAAAACAAAGAAACTTGTTAACCAATATTATCTAAAATCTATGACCTCAAAGTTTAAATGACCCAGTAGAGTCAGGTTAAAGTTTCAAAGGATAATAGGTGTCTATAGGATGGGGAATTGGGGGGTGGAGGTGGTAACAACTGTGGAGATTTAAATTAGACAATTCTACACAGCTTCACTAAGAAGATAACATTTGAGTCAAAGGAAATATAGGAGTAAAACATATGGACATCTGGGAGGAAAGTAAGAACAAGGAAAGAGCCAGTGCAAGGCTAAGAGTTAAGGGTATGTATGTCTAGCAAGTTCAAGGATCACAAGCAGACTAGTGAAGCTGGAGTTGAGTGAGAGAATAATTGCTCGGCAATGAGAGAAGTGGTCTGCAAGGCAATTGGGAGCTACTTCTCAAAAAGACATTTAAGCAAGTGTAAGAATTTTAGATTTAACCCAAATGAGAAGAGACAGAGGAGTGACATGACCTGAATTACATTTCACAATGGTCACTCTGTCTGTTGTGTTGAGATAAGACTGTGGTAAACAGAGAAGTAGAGTGACATATTCTGAGATTATTATAAAAACACCAAGCAAGAGATTCTGATGAATTTGATCAGGGTGGGAGAGGTTGGCCAAAACTTCCCCTCCAGTGAATAGAATCTGATTTTGTCATTGCAAGCAATTTGTTCTAGCTATTACTGCTCTTTTTTTTCAGGATTATTCCCACCAGCATACAGATTAACTGTAATATTTCATTCTAAATGAAATAATTTTTAAATTAAAAATAAAGTAAAATATTCCTCACTATAAAGTGTTCCTATTTGTCTGCACCTCTTTATGTAGAAATTTCCAAAAGGACTACCTTGTACTGCCTCCACTTTCTTCTGGTGGAGTTTTCCCTGGTCAACATACCTAAAATAGTAGCCCTCCACATTTTCTGTCTTCTGTATATCTTGTTTCTTTAGAGCACTTATTGCTACTTGATATTATATCATACATCTTGTTTATGTGCTATTGCCTGTCTATCACACTATAATACAATATGTGTGAGGTCATGCTAATATTCTCAGTTCTGAAACTGTGCCTGGTATGTTGTGGAAATTCAATAAATATTTACGTAAAAGTGAACAGTGACCAAATGGCCAAAGTGTCAGGCACTGTTCCAAGTGGTGGACCAAAAACACAGAACAAGACAACTAAGGTCTCCTCTCTCATGGTTCTTATATTCTAATGGTCAGTCATTCTTAATAGCATATACCATGTCTATAAATTTACTTTTTATGTGAGCCTATCTCTTTGGCTTGAATATTATGTACTTGAGAGCATCTTGCTATCCTGTGCCTAAACTAGTACCTGGAATGTAAATTCTTATTAAAACTTTTATTTATAACAGAATATCTAACTTATTTCAAAGCTTACATTGTATTTTAAAATTCTCAGTAAGCAACTACTATCTCATAAGTCAGACTTAGGTGGTAAAGGATGAATGGTTAATATCCCCATTTACAACTAGGAAACCACAAGAGACTGTTGAAGTAACCTTCCCAAGGTTATCCGATGAATCATTGTCAGACCTGGAATTAAATCCCATAACTCATTCTTGTTTAGGAAGCACTTTTATTCCTGGTTCTAAGATACATTGGGAGAACACTGTGTATGACCATCATTTTTCACTGGAGGGTTTAGAATAGACAAGGCCTAAGTCTACTTCTACAATATAATCTATTGTATAAAGAGGTCTTTATTTCAATTCTGAGTTTCAGTGAAGTATAATTAAGGATCATTAAATGTTATGGACTGTTGTAAGCTAAGACTGGCTTATGATCATTAATCAGCTAGTGAATTCTTGAATAAATAATTCTACATACTGGAAAAACATGTTGCTACTTGTCAAAGTTCATTGCACTTACTCTGAAAGATGTCTTTGTTAATTGTGAAAGTATAAAAAAGGTCAACATTTGTATAGTGATGTTACTTTGCATTGACCATTGCTTATACAGATATCTATAACAATAATTCACTTACATGAAGTCACCTCTCAACAATCTCTTAAAGAAAATATTCATAGAAAGCAATAAACATAGTTAGCTTTCTAATGATAACTACTGAAAATAACACCTAAATTGAATTTTGGCTTACTGAAATCAGTTAATACTATTTTAGTATATATTTTAGAAACTTTTTCTTTTTAAACACTTTACATAGTATTTTCCTTTATGTCATGATAATTATGCCTTATCAATTTTTAAAATCAGATTACTCACCTGGCTGCATGAGTCTTCATTTATTCCTGCATCAGTGGAGAGAGTAAATTTTTATCAACTTAAATTTCACTACAATATTTTTGTTTAAAATAAAAAATCTAACATATTTCCATTATATTTTTAATGAAATAAACCCTTTTCATAACATATGATCCATGTGATTCAGTGCTTATAATTCACCCCAATGCTATCTCCCTCCCTATGTGTTTTGTTCATTATTGTCCACGCTTTCTAGACATCTTTATGATGATCAAACCTCAAGCCTTAAAAAATCGCATTAGTTATTCCCTGTATCTGAGATATTTTTCTTCTCATTCATCCTCTCTTCTTATGGTTTAGGTCTAGTCAAAGACGACATATCAATAGCACTCTATCTACAATACTACTTTCTATTTATTGTCCAATTTTTGCTGTAGGCAGGTTTGTGATATTTCTTATTTCATACATAAGTTTCCCCGACACCTTCACCAGAACGTATTAATACATAAAGTCTATTGGATTGGTGTTTCAGGGTTCTTAGGATATACTCCCAAGAGTGGAATTGCTGGGTCAAAAGGCACGTTCATTTTTAGTTTTCTTAGAAAATTCCATACTGTTTTCCATAGTGGTTGTACCAGTCTGCAATCCCACCAACAGTGAACTAGAGTCTATGCACCCCGATGTTCATAGCAGCACAATTTACGATAGCCAAGAGTTGGAAGCAACCTAGATGCCCATCGGTAAATGACTGGATCAAAAAACTATGGTACATTTACACAATGGAATTCTATGCTGCAGAAAGGAAGAAGGAACTACTACCCTTTGCAACATCATGGATGGAACTGGAAAGCATTATGCTGAGCGAAATAAGCCAGGCGGTGAAAGACAAATATCATATGATCTCACCATTAACAGGAATCTAAACAAACCAAACAAGCAAGCAAAATATGACCAATGACACTCAAATATGGAACAGGCTGTCAGGGTCCAGAGGGGAGGGGGAGAGAATCATAGGGGAAAAGGGAATGGACTCACATGAACAAGTATAAAAGACACATGGACAATAACTAAGGGTGGGGGGTGGAAAGGGGAGGAGGCGGGGAGCATGGGGTGGGGGGCGGGCAGGGTTGGGAATATAAGACAGAAACCTGTACTTGAACAAGAATTAAATAAAAATTATATTAAAAAAATACATAAAGTCTATGAGTATAGTGTCTTGAAGTTTTGTGAACTACTTTGTCTCTAGAGTTTAGGAAAATGGCAGACCACAGTAGGTGCTCATTACATAGTTTGTTTGTAATGAGTGAAAACTTTCCCTTCCAGCATTGTCAGGCTCAATGGATTGAGTTAAGGAACTGACTCCAAATTTATTTCCTTTCCTTATTATTATATGAATTCAGGCCTTGACATTAAATGAATTATTTTTATCTTAATTTTTCAAAATTGCTTACATAAACTACCCTAACTGGAGGCTTTTATAATTTCATCATTCAATATTTACAACAAGACACTGTGCAACCAATAGCAGAATTTAACATCTGTATTTGAGTCCTCTTCTAATTTGGTTTACATTATAGCTAGCTAGCATACATTAAAGTATATAAATGCAGGTTTTTCCTTGTATCAATGTAAGTGTTTGTTAACTTTGACTTTTTTATGGTTTTGGGGATTAGGGTTGAAAGAAAATTAAAATTGTTATTTCTATCCTTCTTGAAAGTCTAAATATCCACATAGAATTTAATGTAATGTAATGGCTGTAGAGTCTGTGATATTTCAGGCTTATGTAGGCCAGACTCCTTTCTCTGACATACAAGACCTTCTCTGATTTCTTTCCAGTTCTATTATGAATAACCATTTTTCATAACAAAGAGTTAGAACCATGACTATAAGAGGTAGAAAAGATATTTGGCATTTAAGTACTAGAGTTTTTTGAAAAATAAGTTGTGAAACATTTATAAGTGCAATAAGTTAAATTTTTCTCTAAAAACCTGGGAATTATCTATTTAAAGGGTAAAACAATGCTTATAATTTAAAAAATCCTACATAGTACTTAAGGGAAATAATGCCATTAATTTATTTTACCAAAATCACAAAATGAGCTGGATAAATTATATCTTTCAAGGTCAAAATAAACATCTCCAGTGGCACTCAGAAAAAGTTGTTTTAAAATACCAAGAGGTTTTTTATTATATAGTTTAATAGAAAGGTGAATGCAGCATCAAATATATTGCCTTAAGTTGGTATTGATAGAAGAAAGGAAAACTGGTTCTCGCCAAGGGCAGTTGTTTAATTCAGGTCCATTCTTATGTCTGACTCCTAAGATAGTAGTGCTCGAGGTGGTTTGTGCTAGCAGCATCAGCATTGCTGGGGATCTACTAAGAAATGCAGATTTTTAGGCTCTATTCCAGACTTAACTGGATTAGACATCCTGGAAATAGGCCACAGTAATTCGAATATTAGCAAGCCCTTAAATGGGGTGATCTTGATGCACACAATAGTTTGAGAGCAATAGTCATACATAGGCAAACTTGGGACAATTTGTCAAATTGTTTTCTAGACCTTTCAAACGCTGACCCATTCTACTTTGGGAAGTTTGTGATAAATGATCATACTAGGTTGTAGTCATTGAAAAAAATTCACATTTTCCTTTCAGTTTCTATTTGCTGAAACATTTTTGTGACTTTTAATTTAATCAGCATTTATATTCTAAGTTACTTTTTATCTCCCTGTGCTATAAACTTTTCTCCTACACATTCTAAATTTTCTTATGTTTGCAACCACACAGAACCAAAATACATTCAGTGAGTTAGTGTTGTAGAGCCCAGAAAAGTTAGCAAGATTTTTACATTACCTCTTAGAACTCTAAAATTAAAAATATTGGGTGCTAGTTAAAATTATACTAGTTAAATTTACCAGGAGAGAATATACATGTATTATGCTAATATATGTGCAATAAATGCATATTATATGAAATAAACCAGTCGGAGAAAGAAAAGTGCCATATGATTTCACTCATATGTGGAATCTAATGAAAAAATAAACTAATAAATAAAATAGAAACAGACCTATAGATACAGAGAACAGACTGATAGCTGTCAGAGAGAGGGGAGGTTTGCAGAGCTAGGTAAAAAAAAGTGAAGGTGTTAAGCAAAAAAATCTCATGAGAACACACATCCAAATGCCACCACCACAACTCAAGGTAATAAATAATAAACTATGCCAGATTCCACATACCAAAACTTATTTGCTATTTTTATTGTTTTCTGACTTGAAGAACTGAATTTTGAGTCCTTAGGCTTATCACTTCAAATATGGATTTAAAAAACAAATACAAAATCACAAGCACAATTTGAAGGTTCTGAAGTAAATGAGCTCTATGATATCTTTGATTTGTGTACTTAAACCTTATCTTTTTTAATATAGCAGGCTTCTAAAAGTTCTGGCATATTTTATAGCTGATTCTGTGAAGAGAAACACATGCATGCATGTACACACACATGCAGACACATACACACATGTGTACACACTTGAAGGATTAAACAGAGTATTATGTATCTGCAATATATAAAGGACTAAAATGGTGACCTAATTAAATTATCTGTAAATTAACTCCAATAAAAATGCTAACTTATCAACAGATTTTATTTAAAAATTAATAACTTTCCCTAAACAAAGGTATCATTGAATACAAGAAAGATGATCCTATATTTTAAAATGAGACATAAAATTGTTCACAGATGAGATCAGAAAAAAATGAAGCAATGCTAAAATGACCATTATCTTTGTTAGTGACCACAATGAGTGAAACTCCAAAAGTGTCATGGAATGACTAGGTTGTGTCCTGTCTCAGTAGGAGGGAAAATGTTAAGAATGATCCCAAGAAACATAAATTAGCTCTCATAATATATTTTATTGTAGTGAGGGAGAGGAAGAAAAACTTTCTGCTTGAATTTTCCAACTTGAACAAATGCCATTCCTACTTGTTCATCTACTTTCCAATCTTTATTTCAAATTCTGCCTTCTTATTTTGTTGCACGACTGCATGGCAGCCATGCATGACTATATGTTTATATCAAATATTTAAATAGACCTTTCCCATCCACTCTTTACTTTAAGCTCAGCTCAGTTAACAGAATATTTCACTACACAATTAGGCAAGATGTCACATAAACTCATTAATTACTCATGCTCACTTTTAAGTTACAAGCCCTATTAATCATTTCTTTGAAATAATAGTCAAACGTGTTGTCCTATCTCTACAAATATTGACATTTTTTATTATTCCAAGCCCTGCAACAGTAAGTGTTTATTTCCATTCATGGTACTATAATCTTCAATAGCCTTCAAAAGAAAATAGTTATAACTAAATTCTTTGTAGTTTTTGGTGGCCATGTGATGAATTTCTGGTTCATAGAGAAGACAACATAAAAAGAATCTATAACGGGAGAGTACTAATTTCCTTCTCTGTCTCCTACTTGCTTATTTAACTATGACATAATATTTTTTAAAGATTTTACTTATTTATCTTTAGAGAGGAAAGGAAGGAGAGAAGGAGAGAAACATCAATGTATGGTTGCCTCTCGTGAGTCCCCTGCTGGGAACTGGCCCACAACCCAGGCATGTGCCCTAACTGGAAATTGAACCGTGATCGTGTGGTTCTCAGGCCTGTGCTCAATTCACTGAGCCACACCAGCCAGAGCTAACTATGACATAATATTAATAGTATAATAGCTACTGCAAACCTTGTGGCCCATGAGTCACCTAGGGAATGGCACTCAGGCAAGACAGAACAATAAAAGGGGCTAAGCCTCTAATAGCATGGAGGGCCATTCTGGCCCTCTACTAACAACCTTGGGACTTCTTCAACATAATACAGAAGTATTGTCTATCTTTATTAATTTGGTTATTTTGTACATCTTTGTTAATGGAGTCACACTTAATCCTAAAACTATGTCCTCAACTTTTGCCTGAAAAATTTCACAATATTTTTCTACCTGATTTGATATGACTCCACTCCTCTAAACTGGACTTCAGATAACTGTTAAGTGGAACTTCTCAAACTCAAAGCCAATCATGATTACTTATTTTATTATACCAGCCTATTTCCGATAAGATTAAGACCCTACTTTTGAAACCTACTTTTGAGTTGGCAAAAAAAAGTTTGCTTTTTTTCTTAAGAGGGCTCTAGGAGCACTTAGTTGGCTTTAACTTCATTTGAAACAGTTTTGTTACATTGTATTGTGACAGCTGTCATATAAGCATGCCTTAAAAAAATGAGATATCACTTCAAACCAATTAGAATGTCCATCACTAAGAAAATCAACAAATAATAATTGCTGAAGAGGATGTAGAGAAAAGGGAACCCTGGTACATTGTTGGTGGGAATGCTGACTGGTGCAGCCACTACGGAAAACAGCATGGAGTTTCCTCAGAAAACTAAAAATGAAACTGTCTTTTGACACAGCAATTCTACTACTAGGACTATACCCTAAGAACCTTGAAACATCAGTTCAAAAGAACCTATGCACTCCTATGCTCATAGCAGCACAATTTACAATAGCCAAGTGTTGGAAGCAACCTAGGTGCCCATCAGTAAATGGATGGATCAAAAAACTATGGTACATTTTCACAATGGAATACTACACCGCAGAAATAAAGAAGGATCTCCTACCCTTGCAAGAGCATGAGTGGAACTGGAGAACAATATGCTAAGTGAAATAAGCCATGTGGTAAAAGACAAATAGTATATGATGTCACCTATAAGTGGAACCTAATCAAGAAAACAAACAAGCAAGCAAAATACAACCAGAGACACTGAAATAAAGAACAAACTGACAGTAACCAGAGGGGAAGGGGGAGGAGGATAATGGGGGAGAGAAGGGGAAGGGTATTCAAGGAACATGTATAAAGGACCCAATGACAAAGCCAAAGCTAGGAAGGAGTGAGGATGGGAGGTGTGTGGGGGGCGGGGAGCGTGGAATGGAGGAAAGTGGCATCAGAAAAATGGAGACAACTGTACTTGAACAACAATTTTATAAAAAATTATTAAAGTTGGCGAATTTTTATGTAGTCTCTTTTCATGTTGAAGATGGAAGAAAATACATGTTTTCAGCATATTATACTTTATTATTCCTAGAAAGATAAAAATAAAACTGAAAGGCCAAAAAAGATTTGTGCAGTATATGAAGAAGGTGCTGTGACTGATCAAACATGACAAGAGTGGTTTGCAGTTTTGTGCTGGAGATTTCTCACTAGACAATGCTCTGTAGTCATGTAGACCAGGTGAAGTCAATAGCGATCATATTGAGACATTAAGTGAGAAGAATCAACATTATACCATGTGGAAGATAGCCAGAATATTCAAAATATTCAAATAAATAAAGTTATTGGTGAAGATGAAAGATGTATTTTAGGGAAAAACTAAACATAATTTTTGGTCTGTCTGGAAAAAAATCCAGCCACCAAGCCATTGTTAATAGAATGAGAATGGTTTGCATGACATGGATGTAACTTCTCAGCCAAGGAGAGTGGACTGGAATGTGCATGCAGGAACAGCAACTTCACTGTACTATTCAGTGGGTGCAGTAGATTCTGTTGAGTGAGCATGTGTACCATGTTGCTGTTGCACTCAAAATGACTAAGTTAGTAGAGCAACAAATCTGCATCAAATTTTGCATTAAGTTTAAACATTCCACTGCAGAAACTATTTGGATGATTCAGAAGGCTACAGCTATGGGCAACTGGTGATTGAATACTTCATCACAACAACGTGGCTGTTCATGCATCACATCTCATGCAGAGTTTTTTGGTGAAACATCAAATCCAGGAGACTCAGTCCACCTACAGCACCCTGCAACTCTGGCTTTTCCCAAAACTAAAATCACCTTTGAAATGGAAAGGATTTCATTAAGAACAAACTGACAGTAACCAGAGGGGAGGTGGGAGGAAATTACGGGAGAAACAGGGGGAAGCGTTGTCAAGAAACATGTATAAGGACACATGGACAAAGCCAAAAGGGGGTAGGACCAAGGGTGGGAGGTGGAGACATCTGGAGTCGGGAGAGTGGTGGGGGGAAATGGAGACAGCTGTACTTGAACAAGAATAAAAAACTGGTGGAAGGAGGAAAGGAAGGAGGGAGGGAGGGAGGGAGGGAGGGAGGGAGGGAGGGAGGGAGGGAGGGAAGGGATTTCAGGCCACTGATGAGATTCATGAAAACATAACCAGGTAGCTGATGAAAGTTGGGAGAACTGTGTGAGATCTCAAGCTGCCTACTTTGAAGGGGACTGAGCTGTCATTGTCCTATGTACTATGTTTCTTGTATCTTGTATCTTCTTCAATACATGCCTCTTTTTCCCATATTGTGTAGCTGGATACTTTCTGAACAGACCTCGTATATCATGGAAAAGAGGGATTCATTATCAGGCCTATACCTTCCTTTATAGATTCAATTCTTGCCACTCTCATACTCCCGCTATATTTTGTAGAATATTACATAGATTTATATTGAGCATCTACGAAGGCTCTGATATTTCAAGCACCTTATATTCCTTCACAGCTCCATGGACCATAACTTGCTGCTTCTTCTGCTTGAAAAGCCACCCCTTCTTTGCTGTTAAATAAGAACTTCTATTTTGCCTCACATTGATGCCTTTCCTAGATCTTCTCATAATCTGTCATCTATTCTTCTTTCTATTTTACACTATGCATATTTTAATTGATTATTGTCATGCCATATCACTTTCTTTTACCTGTTGACTTTACCATTAGACTATGTCTCTTCATACCATAAATATTATAATTACTTTCAAATTGCGAGAATCTGGCCAGTGTCAGGAGTTTAGTAATGGTCAAAAAACATTTGTGAAAAGAATAGTAATAAAGCAATTTCAGATCTAAAATAGACATCTTATATCATCTTGTCCACCTTTCTTTCACTGAAAGAAAAACAACTGAATGAAAAACAACAAATGTGTAAAAATGTTTAAAAATCAAAATTCTACAATTCTATATTAACAAAATCAAGATTAACTCTGGTGTTGTTTGGCTCATTCAAATTAGTGACAAATTCTCCACTTCATGTTAGTTTTATCTTTATATCTGAATGATTCTAGTTGTTAATCTTATTTCTCCTTTTCATTGCCCCACTGTATTGATTAATCTAATGTTAAAATAATGTTTATTTTCTTAGTCTCCTAACTATCTGACTAGACTCCTAGAGATCAGAACACTGTTAGAAGACAAAGGCTGCTGGAAAGGTCAATGGATAGAATCAGGTATGCACAGTCCTCCTAAATACTGTGCCGAGAGATTAACTGCAACAGCCTAAATTTTTCTCATGTAAAAAATACATGTTTCATTTTATTTTCTTTCATAATAATTGAAACCCATTACTAATTGAAATGGTAATGGTACACCAGACAAATTTGATAGTCATATCTGGTATGTGAGGTCTGTTCAGAAGGTATCTGGCCATGCAATATGAAAAATAGAGACATTTATTGAAGGAGATACAAGAAACATTGTACACAGAACAGTGATACCTCAGTCCCCTTCAAAGTAGGCATGCTGGCACCTCACACAGTTCTCCCAATCACTGTCAGCTGTCCCATCATATTTTCATGAATCTCATCAATGGTCTGAAATCTCTTCCCTTTCAAAGGTGACTTTTACTTTTGGGAAAAGCCAGAAGTCACAGGGCACCAAATCTGGGCTGTAGGCATGGTGAGAATCCTTGGTGATTTGATGTTTTGCAAAAAAAATACTCTGCACAAGATATTTTGTGTGGCTAGAATATTGTCATGATGAAGCTGCCAGTCGCCAGTAGCCCATAGCTCGGGCCTTCTGGATGATCTGAACAGTTTCACCAAACATATTCAAATCTTACAAACCACCTTCTGCTCTTCACATTGTACAAATGAAAAAACTGTGATATAAAGAGTCTGTATCAACAGCAATAGGGACAACAAACAGTTCTTGGGCATTTACTGCATCAAGCAATCAACTAAGATGTTCATAAGTATAATCTCATTTTCTCTTCACAGAAGCCATATGAAATAGATTTTACTATCACTGTTTAACAGATAATATAAAAGTTAAACAACCTGCAGCCATTCATATACATTAAAAGAAGTAACCAAAACTATGGCCTATGGCTTTCCTTTTAACTCAAAAAGTATAGCACAACTCTCTTTAGGAGAAAAAAAAAAATAATGACTCCTTATGGATTGCAGAGATGTCTTAGTTGCAGACCTGTCCTGACAGTAAAATAGCTGAGGATGCCTCCCAGCTTGAGAAAATTTACAAAAAATATAAAAACATTTACAAGGTACTAGACTGTAATTCTCAAAGTCTGGGTCCTTAACCAGAGAAACTTGTTACAAATTCAAACTTTATGTCTCACCCAAGATATGCTGAATCCAACCCACTGGGATGTCTGTCCTTTAGTAGTCTCTGATCTAGCAAGTACATGAGAGTGATGTTGGGCAAAGCATGGGAAGCAAACTGCCCATTGAACCTTCTAAGACCCCACTCAAGGTCTCTCAGCCCAGGCCTTAAAACCCTGTAGTACTTCCCAGAGTTCTTCATTTGGGACTCTATGACTTCTGTGAGGTGGCCTTTTCTCTTCCTGCAGTAGGTCTCATAATCTTAGCTTTGTCCTCAAAGATATTTTCCTGGTGGTCTCAGGAGACTCCAAAGTCAACACTGTGGATTGGTAGGTGAAACCAAACTGTGGCAACCGCACAGGATTAGGGTCAGGGATTAAGCATCTTAATCATTTCCATCTCCATCCATCTTATACACTGCCAGTGCCTCCCAATGGCCAATTCAAAAGATAAAGAGCAAGGGAAACATCAAGTTTTCCACAAAGTCCGTCTCACAGCCCCCACAATGAGGTAGATATTGGTAGAAAGTAAATATGGAGCAAAAAACTACAAATATTGATGAATTTTCTCCTCAACATCCACAAAATTCTTTTGCCCAGAATAAAAATGTGTGTTATTCAAATAGGGAACACAAAAGGAGCAATCAGTTGCTACATTGTAAATGGTGAATTATCCATTTTATCATACTGCTACTTGGAACCTAAAATATTACAGTCATATCTAGTGTTCTTCATATAAGATATTTGGGATAAAATGAGGGAAGTAGAATTGCCAATGTGTAGTTTCTACTGTTTTCACTTATGTATGTAGTCATTAGTCCTGAGCTGATAACTGTAACTTCTTTTTTCAAGGCAATGGCAGAATCCCATTACATTTCCCAGCATTCTGGCTAAGTCATATTTTTAACCAAAACTTTGTATATGCAGCATGTCAGTCTTTTCTGGACCTATATTTATTGGATTGCTGGAGTTTAACAATCAATCAAGACTACTGGGCAAGAGAATATTAGAAGTGTGAAGTACATACCCTGGGCTCCATGCTGAGTCATCCTTGAACCCATTGATTTCCTCTGGAAATCAGGGCTAATCATCCTGGCTCCTAAAGCAATCTCCCATTCATGCTTGTTAAATGACCAACACAAAGTACCCTAAATGTCCAAGGAGAGCTTTCAACCTCCAATTACAGCCGTAAGTCTGCTTTTTAGTAGAGGCATTCTTCTCCTGGACACTTGAGGACTCTGAACCCATTGATCCCAAGGTTGATTGTACAAGAACTAAAACTTATTTCGATAGGTTATTTAGTGTAATGATCACTTCCATTTTGTTAGTAAACTGTGAATCCTGACTGTAAGGAAATTGATTGGATGCTATTTTAAGGTATATGCTTTATTTGCTGGAAAAAGTCCCTCCAACATTGCAGGATTTTACTTCCCAACTAGAGCTATAACGAAGCTATATGACTCCAGCTGTTCCTTTGTAATGAAGCACGTGGTAACACTAGTGAATTCCCTGTGTATGAGCTCGTCCTTACACGTCAAAGAGGTAGAATGCCTTACCGCATCCACGGGTAAAGCATTCCATAAATCCACGCTAGGAGTACTGTAAGGCATTCTGTAAAGCAGTAAGGGAAGGCACGTTCATACCTGAAATACATTTGTCCCTGTGAGCAAACATCACTGGTATCCTCCTGATAAAAGGTCTTTAATGTCCTCAACCTACCACCTGCTTTTGCTTTTCCCAGGAAATGTTCTTACATGGGAACTGTCGAGGGGCTGCTCAGTGTTGACCTTTACTGTCATGGATTGGGCAGTAGGTGAGTTTTATAGTCAAATCAGTCTTTATGAGGGGAAATCTTATTTATAGAGCCCATGCCTGGCTATTTCATGGTCACCTTGGACATATTCTCATTAAACAAGCAGTGCAGTTGCTGGGGGAAATCCTGTTCACATCCAAAGGGTAGGAAATATTGTCCGTTTGGAGATAATTCTCCATATTTCTACATATCAGGATTGTCTTTTCAAGTATGTTTATATGCAAACATACTCGGAAGCTAGCTTTAGTGTCTACGGTCAGAGGGCAGGTTTGTTTCTTGGTCAGGATAATTAAGGTAAGGTATTCACTTGGGGTAAAGATTTGGCAAGTTTGCTACAAATGCCCTTAAAATACTAAGAATTCTCTGAGCTTATTGTACTTCAGCTGTGACATAGACCCATCATGGGTATGGTGTCTCTCTGTGCCCAATTCTGCATCACCCAATGAGAACTGGGAGGATCACGGGGAACTAAGGCAAACATGAAGCACATTCTGTGTGTTGTAACATGAATGACAAAGTGTCTGAGTCTATGGGAGCTTATTGTCTCCTTACCGGTCAGACTTGTGGGTGTGTGGCAGCTCCAGCAGTTCCTCCGCTTTGGTCTGTTTGACCAGTTGACTTTGTCCACCTTATTATCGACTATCTTGCCTACAGGGGTGCCTTTTAGTGAGATTCCATAAAACAGTATTTTTATGCTATCTGTTGTGCTTGTTCCTTTTAAATTAAAATTATTATGGGGTATATTAAATTAGAATATCTTTTCCTGATATTGATGAGAGTAACAAGATCTCAGACTGGCTGAGGTCAAGTGTTGTGCTTAACCATAAAAAAATAAAGAGCTGCAATTATCGCAACATACCAATAGGTCAGGAGGCAATTAGTCTTTTGACTATAGAGATCCATCTGGTTTATAATTGTGTTAAATTTGGCTAAGCTTTATAAATTTGACTAAGATAATATTTTCCTCCAAGTTTTATAATATGCTAAAATTTAAGGGAACGCTCACTCACTTTCAATGTCATTTAAGTGCAAAGTTAGTGCCTGAAAATAAGTGCCTCTTTAAATTTTGTAACATAGGTACTGGAATTGCATCACTCATGTTCTAACCCTGCACATGACTCAGTTTGTAGTAGAAATTCAGCTTCATCTATTAAGTCAAAATATCCCATTTCATATTTCAGAGTCCTCATCTTTCCCCACCACCTCTCTTACCTTAGAATAAGCTCCTTGAGCCCTGGCTGGTGTAGCTCACCTGCGAACCATACCATTGCAGTTCGATTCCCAGTCAGGGCACATGCCTGGGTTGCAGTCCAGTTCCCAGCCCAGAACTCATGACAGGCAACCATACATTGATATTTCCCTCCTTCCCTCCCCATCTAAAGATAAATAAATAAAATATGTTAAAAAAAGAATAAGCTCCTTGACAAAGTTAAGCACTTAACAAGCAATTCTACAAACCTGATGATCAAGTTCAAGGCAAATGGATATATTTTCCATTTATTACACAACATAAATTACTCCTTTAAAACTTCCCAAAATCAGTCTCCACTTTTGTTGTAGGTGTAAAAGTCACAGCCATCTACTTCTTCTATGGAACTGCATATTTTTATAAAAAGACTGTAGTTATTACTGCGTGTAAGTGCCACATTTTCTTGATTTTTCTCAAAGATTTTCACATCATATTAACATTATAATTTGTATAATCATGATATGCCACCACATGGCAAAGATTACTATCCTGGCATCCCATGTTCTTCTCACCCTGTATTAGTTTCCTAAGGCTGCAATAAACAAGTACCACAAACTCTGTGGCTTAAAAACAATTTAGAAATTTATTCTTTCACACTTCTGGAATGTGTGTAGAGGCTGTAAATCTGGAATCAAGGTGTCAGCAGGGCCATACTCTCTCTGAGATCCTGGGTAAGATTCTTCTTTGCCTCTTCCAGCTTCTGGTGGTGCATATTAATTTTTGGCATTCTTAGGCTTGAAGCTGCACCACTACAATCTCTCCCCATCACGGCACTTCCCCTGTGTGTCTCTGTTTTTAGAAGGCACATTCCTCCTTTTATAAGGACACAGGTCAATTAGTTTAGGCGCCACACTAATGACCTCTTCTTAATTTGATTGAACATGCAAAGACCTTCTTTTCTGAGAAGGTAACATTCACAGGCACCCTGGATTAAGCTTTCAATTACCTTTTAGGGTACACAGTTTAATCAATAACATTTTCTAATAAATAGATTAACTGTGTGTTCTTCAAATATGTGAGCAACTTTGTAGGGAATATTTTTTACTCTGTAATTTGCATAAAGAGACTATTTACAAAGGTGTGATAGCATTATGGTAACCAAAACCTACAGCTAGCAACAGCTTGCATTTGTTACCACTTCTAGGACTGCATGGGCAAGAGCAGGAGGAGCCATATGGAGACAGTACTCTGACAGTAGGTGTAGTTTTGACACAGAGATTCAGCTAGCCCTAGTCATCCCCTCAGAGTGGGAGATGGTGGAATAAACACCTGGTCCATTTATCTTCTATCTCCTGCCATTGACTCTGTAGGGTCAAAGCCAACCGTCAGGTATCGAGGACATGATACATAGAGGAAAAAGAAGCTAAGTTAAGGCCTGGGTGGTGTAGCTCAGTGGATTGAGCGCGGGCCTGCGAACCACAAGAAGCTAAGTTAATTTGGGGGGACAAAGAGAAAATGCCCGACACAGCTCATGGAATCACAGTTCACAAAATAAAGAAAATAAAAACAGGTTATAATTTCAAATTTAAAAACTTTTAATTAAAATTTAATTATTAGCTTATAGATTGGTGAGCATCATTAATTAAGAATACAAATATTTTTCTTTATTATTATAATTTTATTTAATTATTATTCAATAACCGTTTTATGTCTTTTACTCCCATCCCAGCCCACCCCCCAGTGCTCCCCACCTCCTTCCCATTTCCACCGCCCTTAGTTGTTGTCCATGTGAAATTATTTTTTGAAAAAGCAGATAACTGTTAGTTCTATTCAACATTTAAAGGCAAATTTGTTTGATTCTGTGATTTTGTTTGTAGAAATTTTTCTACAGCCCTGGCTGGTGTGGCTTAGTGGGTTGAGCACTGGAATGAGAGCCAAAGGGTAGCCAGTTGGATTCCCACTCAGGACACATGCCTGGGTTTTGGGCCAGGCCCTCAGTAGCAGACACTCAAGAGGCAACCACACATTGATGTTTCTCTCCCTCTCTTTCTTCCTCCCTTCCCCTCTCTAAAAATAAATAAATAAGTCTTTAAAATAACTTTGTCCTACATATCTATTGGAAGTAGTATAAACATTATACAATGATATTCATGGAAGCACTGTTTATAATATATCAAGTCTGACCGCTACATAAATATTTATTAAAACAGTTTAGATGAAAATTAGCATGCCAATTTAATAGAACTTTAAGAATTCACAAAAATAAACTAAAACATTTCATTTATATGTTAACACATATGCATTAACCTCTCCAACTTGAAATAATAGTAATAATTCAACAGCAATAATAAGGATGCGATAAGGACAAACAATGGCTTTTACTTCAGAAGGAATAGAGGACCAAATGTTTACTTTCTCTTCTACATGTATACAATTTATTCATTAATGATTTATTGAATGTTCCAAGCATGTTGATTGAATCACACATCTAAATTATCATATACCTATTTTTAAGTTAGATGTAGGTCCATTTTTGAGTTCAACAAACATAGTTCAGTTCACTACATTTCCTTTTTTGTTTCTTTGTTTTGATTTTATCTATTCATTGGTCTATGAAAACATATTGCAAATATTTTCTCCCCACCTACTTTTGCCTGTTCACTTTCTTAACAGTATATTTTGATGAGCAGGGCTTTTTAATTTGAGCAAAGTCCAATTTACCCATGCCTTTTTGTTTTATTTTATGCTTAGTGATTTTTTGTGTCTTATGTATGAAGCTTTTGACAATCAAAGGTCTTAAAGAAATTCTATGTTGTCTTTCAGAAAGTTTAGTTTAGTTTTTTTAATAATTATTGCATTTTTTCATTACTATTTAGTTGCCTTACACTCCCCTACCCTCTACAATCACCACACAGTAGCCCAGGTCCATTAGTCCTTTTTCCTTTTTTCTCAGTTTCTCCAACCCTTCTCCTCCTAGCCTCCATCCTATTTTTTATGTCTGTCTCTGTTGTGCTTGTTAGTTCAGTTTGTTAATTCTGTGATCCATCACTAGTTTTTGTCTATGGTGTAAAGGAGGAATCAAAGTTTATTTATACCATTGTGTTAAGTGTCATTTGCAAGAAACTTTCTTTCTCCTCATTGAATTGCCTCGGTGACCTTTATGGAATAAAAACTGTACTTCTCAGCATTACTTGCCCTTAGCAATGATTGATGGGATAAAAGAATCTAAGAAGAGTCCTTTATTCTTTACCACTCCTTGCTACTGAAATGTAACCAAGAAAGTGGCATCATGAGAAATGAGATAGAAGTCACATGTTATCATTATTATTTCTTTAAGATAGGTGGACTTTCCCTCATGATAAACAAGGAGCTCACATCCAACCAGCTCTAACTATATTTCACAGGATTTTGTTACATTGGAGAAAAGTACATCTTTTGTCAAAAAATCCACATGTAGATAAAATTAAAACAAAACTAAACAATATTTTAATTTCCTAATTGTTTTCATGTAAGTAAATGTCTTTTGTATTCTTCTTATCCAATTAGAGGCTGAAAGCCATTAGTTAATTTTAAATTTTCAATAATTTGTTTTCATTTGTAAAATTATTTTTCTTTAAATTAGCTTTGCTATTTTTGATAGTCTATAGTTGTTTTTATCTATTTTGTGAGTCCATCTTCTATATATTAAACATTTAATATATAATTATGTTATCAGTATCTGATGAATATAATATCTTATTTTGGGGGGTAATTCTAAAACTTTTTCCCCCAACTAGTTCTTAGTAATGGTACATTCTTTGCTTGTGTGTTTTGTCATTTTTCACTGTGAACTCATGTTTAATCTTAATATGTAGAAATAACTGATTTTGGAAAGTATTACTCTGAGAGGATTTTAATTTGCTTATATTAGAAACCAGAGAATGAAAATAAAGTAGCATTCTTACTGCCCTCTTAAATTTCCAGAGATAACCCTAAGTCTCACAGTCACTAGATTTGCACTGTGAGAAATAATCATAGGAGAAATTTCTCTTATGATTATTCACCGTTTTAATGAGGTCAATGGCTTTAACCTTACAAAATTCCCTCCCTACTTGTCTAGTAATACTTTATGTTTTATACAAATTTAATTATTTTTGACTAGAAGGCTTTCAAAACAAATTTTCTATTTCATCAAAGAGACACAAATGGGATGTGAGAAAATAGCTTCAAAATAAAATATTTAAATCCAGGCAACCTAAGCAAGATAAAGACATTTTCAACAGGTAAAGCATCAATATATATACCTAAATTTTCTTAATACATGTACAGTAACACAAAGAATTTAATAAAAAATTATATCCAGGAAAGGGTGCATTTATCTTTGTAGTTAAGGAATGGTCTGTAACCAAAAATATCTATTCTCAGAGAACAAATTTAGAGAACAGGTTTAGAGAACAGGCTGTCCAGATTGATCTGAGCAGACAGAATAGAAAAAAAGTACTTCAATAAGGGGAATTATTGGGATGTACAGAAGAAAACTTGGGGAAATTTTAAGGCATAAAAAGTATACCTACTGAGGCCCTTGACGAATGATAGAAGAGGCTTATGAATTCATATTTGAATTTAGGAATATTCTCTTGTTTTATTTACCTGTATCTTATTTATTTCCATGTATATTTTCTGAAGCAAGTAGTATTCGATTTCTGTGTAGTAATTATACAAAATTCAATTATCAAATGTTAGCAGAAATTAAATTTCCACAGACATTTATGCTTATTTTTAACATTTTTATTGTCCTTCAAGTACACTTTTCTGCCTTTTCCCCCCAGGCCTCTCCATCACTCCAGCCCTTCTCACCTACCTCCCCTGTTTCTGCCTCTGACTTGTTATTGTCCATATGTCCTTTATAACTGTTCTTGTGAAACCTTCACCCTTTTCTTCTATAATCCCCTCCCCTCTCCCTTCTGGTCACTGTCAGCCTGTTCACAATTTCAATGCCTTTGCTTTTATTTTCCTATTTTGTTAATTTTGTTGATCGGGTTTTTTTTCTTGTTCATTTTGTTTATTAGGTTCCTGTTGATATAGTATTTGGCTTTCACAGCCTGGCTTATTCCACTCTGCATAATGCTCTCCAGTTCCATCCATCCTGTTGCAAAGGGTAGGAGCTCCTTCTTTCTTTCTGCTGCATAGAATTCCATTGTGTGAATGGACCATAGTTTTTTGATCCACTCATTTACTGATGAGCACTTAGGATACTTCTAGCACTTGGTTGTAAATTCTGCTGATATGAACATAGGGGTACATAGGTTCTCTTCGATTGGTGTTTCAGGGTTCTTAGAATACAATCCCAGCAGTGGAATTGCTGTATCAAAAGGCAGTTCCATTTTTGGTTTTCTGAGGAAATTCCGTACTATTTTCCATTGCCGTTGCACCAGTCTGCAATCCCACCAACAGTACACTAGGGTTCCCTTTTCTCCACAACTTCTCCAACACTCCTTGTTTGTCGCTTTCTTATAATGGCCATTCTGACTAGTGTGAAGTGGTATCTCATTGTGGTTTTAATTTGCACCTCCCTGATGGCTAGCTGAGAGCATCTTTTCATATGTCTCTGGACATTCTGTATGTACTCCTTGGAGAAGTGTCTGTTAAATTCTTTACCTATTTCTTAACTGGCTTGCATGTCTTCTTAGAGTAGAGTACTGTGAGTTCTTTGTATATTTTAGAGATCAAACCTTTGTCTGAGTAATCATTGACACATATGTATTCCCATATGGTTGGTTCCCTTTTCATTTTAATGCTATTTTCTTTAGCTGTGCAGAAGCTTTTTATTTTGATGAGATCCCATTTGTTTATTCTTTCCTTTTATGTCCCTCACTATAGGGGACATATCAGTGAAAATATTGCAGCATGGAACATCTGGTTAACATCAGGATAACATCAGGTTATCCTGCCTATGTTCTCTAGGACTTTAATGGTGTCATGGTTTATATTTAAATCTTTTATCGATCTTGAATTTATTTTTGTATATAGTGTAAGTTGGTGCTCGAGTTTTATTATTTTGCATGCAGCTTTCCAGCTCTCCCAACATCATTTGCTGAAGAGGCTATTTTTGCTCCAATTCATGCTGCTGCTCCATTTGTTGAATATTAATTGACTGTAGAAACTTGGGTTTATTTCTGGGTTTTCTGTTCTGTTCCATTGTTGCATGTGTCTGTTCTTATGCCAATACCAGGCTGTTTTGATTACAGTGGCCTTATAATACAGTTTGATATTAGATATTGTGATCCCTCCTACTTTGCTCTTCTTTCTCAAAATTGCTGCAGCTACTCAGGGTCATTTATGTCTCCATATACATTTTTGAAGTATTTATTCTATCTATTAAATAGGGCACTAGTACTTTAATGGGGATTACACTGAATCTGTAAATTGCTTTGGATAGTATGGACATTTTGATGATGTTAATTCTTCTGATCCATGAACACGGTATATCTTTCCATATATTTGTGTCTTAATTTCTTTCTTCAGTGTTGTATAGTTTTTTGAGTACAAGTCTTTTACCTCATAGGTTAGGTATACTCCTAGGTATTTTATTTTTCTTATCGCTATATCAATTGTTTTTTTTCTGATTTCTGTTTCTGCCGTTTTATTGTTGGTATACAAAAATGCCTTTGCTTTCTGGATATGGATTTTGTATCCGACTTTTTTGCCATATTCACTTATTAAGTTGAGTAGTTTTTTAGTGGAGTCCATAGCATTTTCTATGTACACTATTACGTCATGGGCTAACAATGACAGTTTTGTTTTCTCTTTTCCAATTTGGATGCCTTTAATTTCTTTTACTTGTCTGATTGTTGTGGCCAGGACTTCCAGTACTATGTTGACTAGGAGTGGTTAAAGTGGGCATCCTTGTCCTGTTCCTGATCTTAGTGGGAAAGCTCTAAGATTTTGTCTATCGAATGTGATGTTGGCTGTAGGTCTCTCATATATGGCCTTCATTATGTCAAGATATGCTCCCTCTATTCCCACTTTGTTGAGTGTTTTTATCATAAATGGGTGTTGCACTTTATCAAATGCTTTCTCCACATCTATTGATATGATCATGTAATTTTTGTCTTTGCTTTTTTTTATGTGATGTATTACATTTACTGATTTGTGAATATTTGTACCATCCTTACATCTCTGGGAATAATCCCACCTGGTCATGGTGTAAGACTTTTTTTAATGGATTGCTGGATGTGGTCTGCCAAAATTTTGTTGAGTATTTTAAGCAGCTATGTTCACCAGTGATATTAACCTGAAGTTTTTTTCTCTGTTGTATCTTTGGTTTTGGAATTAGGATGATGTTGGCTTCATAAAAAGAGTTTGGAAGTCTTCCATCATTTTGTATTTTTTGAAATAGTCTGAAGAATAGGGGTTAGCTCTTCCTTAAATGCTTTGTAGAATTCTCCTATGAAACCATCTGGCCCAGGGCTTTTGTGTGATGGAAGTTTTTTGATTACTGCTTCAGTTTCATCTGCTGTTATTGGTCTCTTCAGGCTTTCTGCTTCTTCATTCAGTTTTGGAAGATTATCTTTTTTCTAGAAATGTGTCCATTTCACCTAGGTTTTTAAATTTCTTGGCATATAGTTTTTGGAGTAATTTTTAAATAATTCTTTGTATTTTTTGTGGTATTGTAACATGCTACAGCCAAGGGGAGAAGGGAATATAAATTTTTAATGGGATCTAGAACTCAGTGTTCAGGAAATATTTTATATATATGATGTCCTCACCCCTACAAGTCTGAATTGGGGGATGGGATTCAAAGAGCATTGCTCTTGAGAGTTGTTTTGAATAGTAACAATTTTGCAGATAACCTCTAGAATGGTCATTTAACATATCTCTAACCTTCAACTGGTTTCATAAATATGTTAAGTAACTGTGGCCATGCTTTGAGCAAAGGGGGATGGGAATGACTTCAACCGAGGATATAACTGGGAGGCAACTCCCCCTGGTTACAGTGCCTGTGGAAGAGCTTGAAGATGATTTTCCACACCACAGGGCCATACCTACCCAGACTTACTATGGCAGCCCAGTAAAGCTGGAAAAATATGGGAATGCTAGAAGCTGTGGCCAATCATGGGGGGAGTCAGAAACAGTGCAGCAGAGGAAGATTATCACTGGAATTTAAACCCAGGCACTGCAGCTATGCGGGATCTTTTTGGGACCATGCAGCTTGGGCAGAGAAGAACCATAAATTTCTGTTTCTTCTTCTGAGATACTGTCTATAGTGGAGACTGGGCAGAGGGGGAAGACAAGACTGCATTTGTGGGTGTTATAAAGGGCTTCGAGATCCCAATGAAGACAATAAGTCACTACTCTTAAATTTGTATAACTCTTTTAAAAAATAATCCCTTTTCTTTTCAACAATCTCTGGCATTGAGAGACATCTTTCCCCTACGACAAGCAAGGCGAACCTAGTATGGGGTGGGGGACCCCTGAGCAGAAGGGTGAGTCCATTTGGTAATAGTATATCACTTCCGCCCTCAGGTCTGTTCTGTAACAATATCAGTTATAATCTCTCCTATTTCATTTCTGATTGTGTTTATTTGGATCCTCTCTCTCTCTCTTTTTGATGAGTCTGCTTAAGGGCTGGTTGATTTTGTTTGTCTTTTCAAAGAACCACCTCTTGAATTTATTGATCCTTAGAATTGTGCTTTTAGTCTCTATGTCATTTAATTCTGCTCTGATCTTGGTTAGTTCCTTCCTTCTACTTGTTCTGGGCTGTCTTTGTTGCTGTTCCTCGAGTTCTAATAGGTGTAGAGCTAGATTGTTTATTTGAAATCTTTCCATCTTCTTTAGGTAGACCTGTATGAACTTCACTCTCAGGACTACCTTTGCTGTGTTCCATAAGTTTTGGGTCATTGTGAGTTCATTTTCATTTGTTTACAGAAACTTTTTGATTTTCTCCTTGATCTCATTCTTGATCCATTTATTGTTGAATGGCATGCTATTCAATCTTCATGAGTTTGAGTGTTTTTGAATTTTTTCCTTGAGGCTGGTTTCTAGTTTCAGTCCCTGTGGTCACAGAAAATGCTTGGATGATTTCAATTTTCTTGAATTTTTAAGGCTTGTTTTGTATCCTATCATGTGGTCTGTCTTTGAAAATGTTCCATGTGCATTTGAAAACAATGTGTCTTTAGCTTCTTTGGGATGAAAGGCTCTCTCTATATTAGTTAATAATGCTGTCAATATCTTTCTTGAAATCCTCCAAGATTTTTTTTATGTATTTGGGTGCTCCTATGTTGGGTGCATATTTATTTAAAATGTTTATGTCTTCTTGATGGATTCTTCCCTTGAGTATTATGAAGTGACCTCCTGGGTCTCTCTTTATGGCCCATTTTTTGAAGTCTATTTTGTCTGAATCTGATAGGAGTATTGCTACCCTGGCTTTTGTGTGTGTATGTGTGTGTGTTTGCTTGGAATATTTGTTTCCAGCCCTTCACTTTCAGTCTGTGTAGGTCTTTTGTCCTGAGGTGGGTCAATTTTAAGCAGCATATGTGTGGGTCAAGTTTTCTTATCCATTCAGCTACTCTATGTCTTTTTATTAGAGCATTTAATCCATTTACATTTAAGGTTATTATTGATAAGAACTTATTCATTGCCCCTTTTTTGTACCTTTGTTCCTCTCTCTCACTCCTTTCTTTGCTTTCTTAAAGCATCTCTTGCAGATCTGGTTTTGTGGTAGTATATTCTCTGGTACTTCTCTTGTCTGGGAAGTTTCTTATTTGGACTTCCATTTTGATTGAAAGCCTTGCTGGGTAGAGTAATCTTGGTTGCAGACTTCTGGCTTTCACTACTTGGAATATTTCTTGCCATTCTCTTCTGGCTTGGAGCATTTCCATTGAGAAGTCAGCTGCTAGCCTTATTAGGGCTCCATTATACATATTTTTTGCTTCTCCCTTGCTTCCTTTGAGATTCTCTCTTTGTCTTGAAATATTGCCATTTGAATTATGATGTGTCTTGAAGTGGGCCTCTTTGGGTTCCTCTTGATTGGGACTCTCTGTGTTTCCTGGATTTCTGTGAATTTTTCTCTCATCAAATTAGGAAAGTTTTCCTACATTATTTTTTCCAACAAGTTTTCTATCCCTTGCTCTTTTTCTTCTCCTTGTGGTATCCCTATTATATGGATATTGTTATATGCCATGTTGTATTGCAGCTCCCTTACCACCTTTTCATTCATTCTGAGTCTCTTTTCCTTTTCTTGCTCTATCTAGGTGTTTTTTTTTACCTTGTCCTCCAAACCACTGCTTCATCCAGCCTGCTTATAATTCTTTCTAATGTGTTTTTTATTTCTGAGATTTTTTGTTCATTTCTTCCTGATTTTTGTTTATAATTCCTATTTCCTTTTTTGTGCTGATATATTTCTCATTCAGTTCCTTGTAGTTGTCTGTGAGTTATTTGAGCATCTTTATAACCATTAATTTAAATTCTATATCTGATAGTGTGGTTACCTCCATTTTATTTAGCTCTTCTAATGGGAGTCTTCTATTCCTTTGGATTGCATGTTCTTTTTTTGTAACTCTTTTTTTGTGACCCATTTCAAGTGACTTTTTTTGTTTCTGTGCTTCCCAATATTTTGCTTTGCTAGCTGTCTTTGTAGGGTGAACGTCTATGGTAGGAATTCTATGAGTTTCAGTGATACAGTCTGATCTCCTTATCTGGATGCTCTAGGTTTTCCCTTTCTTCTGTTTGTGTGGGCTGTCTTGTTATACCTGGGTTTTTACCTTTTGGTGGTTCCTTTGTTGGTGGTTTTTCCCCTCCAGCAGGTATACTGATGTTCTCAGCTCCCACCTATTCTTGTATGTGATCAGTGTCAGAGGGTAGGCAAAATGGATTAAGATAGCAGAAGGGTATTCTATGAGATTTATAGTACCAGCAAGTAGAGAAGAGATAGACGATTCTTTGGATAAGTATAGCATCAACTATGATATTTCACCCAACTAGCCACTTTTTAGGATAGGTGAAAGAGAATAAGACTCTTGTTAGGGGTTGGAGGAGAATTGTGAGCTAAATCCAGAAAATAGAGTGCTTACACAAGGTTAGATGATGAGATATAGTGAGATTAAAGTATAGAAAATAGATGTAGTATGAGAGAGAATGGAGTTAACCACAACAATAATAATGCTCAGGATTAAAGTGAGATGGGCTAAGATCATAGAGTGTTGCTGTGTAGTATGTACAATTGTATAAGACAACAATTATAGCCCTGGCTGGTGTATCTCAGTGGATTGAGCACGGGCCTGCGAACCTGACGACCGTGGTTCGATTCCCATTCAGGGCACATGACTGGGTTGTAGTCCAGTTCCCTGCAGGGGATGCATAAGAAGCAACCATACATTAATGTTTCTTTTTCTGTTTCTCTCCCTGTCTCCTTCCCTTCCCCTCTAAAGATAAATAAATAAAATATTTTTAAAAAAGACAACAGTTATTTACAATAATACTGAAACAACAAAATATGACAAGAAATGTGTGATTTGGTTAACCAGAATAGAAAGTACCCTATCAAGAGTTGTGTGTTATTGGAACACAGGTGAAATGAAAGAAGGAAAATTAAAATACAATAAAGAGAGAATAAGGAAAACCAATTGAACAATGCAATTGAACAGGATAATAAAATGAGGAAAACTAAACATAAGAAAGAGAAATTAAAAAGTACTAATAAAGTAAAAATGGTAAACATAATGACAAGATAATAACATGCATACACAATAAAATGCCAGCTCTGTAGGATAGCAAAATGACATTTCTCTCACTTTCTCAGTTTTTTGGGTTGACCTTGTGCTCCCCCTTTCAATCTCTCTCTGGACACTTTGTAACTCCATGTCTTATTGTCTCACTTGGGGGAAGAAAGAAAGGGGAGGGAAGAGAAATAATCCAAAAAGGAAAAAAAGATAATAATAAGCCTCTTGCTGACTTTAAACCTGTTCAGCAAGTTTGTTGGTCTTCCTAGATGCTACAAGAAGAGGGGGCTGGGCTTTGCTTTTCTCCCTTCCTTTGGTTCTGAGAAGATGGGACCAGGTTTGTGTCACAATATTCACAGTTTCCCAGCCCCTGGTCCAGGTCTTCTGTGAGCTGCCAGGCTCAAATCAGCCACTTAGCTGCTCACAGCATGAGTCAATCTTCAGCACAGACCCTGAGACAAGCGGGGCACACAGTTCTGCTCAGTCACTGACTCTGGGCACATGCAACTGAAATCACCCCTGGGGCATGACAGCCACTGCTGGAGAGTTTCTTAAAAAGCAGCTGCCCGCAGTTCCCAACAAGCACACGGCTTTTTACACAGTCCCACTTTCCAACCAGTCTGGAAACTATCCAAGTCAGGGTCTGACATGGCCCAAGTCCTTCCTTCAGGTGTTACCCGGAATTTCGATTTCTCTGGCATCCACAGTTCCAGCTGATGTGTACTGCATCTATGTGTCTCCTACTTCCTCTCTATTCCCCCCAGCAACTTCCAGCATCCAGGGCCCTCCTGGTGCAGGGCTGCCCTCCCTGTTCTGGTAGGGGAGGGAGTTGGTGATCTAACTCTCCTCCCCATATTCTGTGGCAAGCTCTGTCCTGGACTGAAGACTGCAGCAACCTTGGTCCTGGTGCAGATCCCAGGGACCTTACCATCCAAGCGCAATCTCCTCATCATCTAATTTTCAATGTCTTCTGCAGTTTTTTGCCTCCAAACTTTATATAAGCTGGGATTCTGTTGGCTGTTCACTCTGTTTCTCAGAAGATCATCTGGGTGTTCCAGCTGGGCAAGAGAGAACTGGGCTCCACTCCCATCTATTTAGCTGCCACCCTCTGTTTCTTATCAGGAATATTCTCCTTTTAATATCCAGTAATCATGGCATGGATCCTCAAAGAATTATACTATAAGTGAACATTTAAGCTCTGAAGTACATATATTTTACAGAGAAATAAACAACATTCTTGACTGGCTTTTAAATTTTAAAAGACACACAGGAAGGCAATTAAGGTACATTTTAACATCTTAATATAGGAGAGGAAAGAAATAAGGAAGGAAGAGAACCTGGAAAAAAAGAACCAAATGAACAAATAAATGTTTAAATAACATTTCCTTCTGATTGATAGCACAAAGAATGGGTGCTTTTTATATATGGTCTTAATAACTGAAGAATTGACCAGTAGGGATAAATAGAATGATACTTAGCAAATTAGAAGAATGAAAGACTATATGTTGAAAGTGGTTTAAGTATATTGTCTTATCATAATAATAAAATGTTAACCAAAAATAGCTGAAACAAATGAGTAAATACTAATAAAACACATAATTAGAAATAGAAATGTTATGTTAATGTTTTTCTTTAATCTGTATAGCAATTTGCCACAAATTTAGTGGCATGAAACAACACTTACTTATTCTCTTTTGTTCTGTAGGTCAAAAGTCTGACCGGCTCATCGGGGTTCTGTGCTCAAGATTTCACAACAATCAAAGCTAGTGGTAGAATCTATTTCCAAGGTCATTCAGGTTGTTAGCAGTTATGTAACTGTAGAGATGAAGCCTGATTTCCATGCTGGCTGTTGGCCAGAGGAGGCTCTCTGCTCCTAGAGGCTTCTTGTATTCTTTCTTACATGGTCATTTCCACCTTTAAACAAGCTTGACACTTCAAGTCCATCTCACTCGAAGACTCTAACTTCCTCTTCCATTTTTCCTTTCTGCTTTTGTCTTTACCATCCTCTTTTGTTATTAATCAGAGAGAGTTCTTTTAAATGGAGTTTGTATGATTAAATTAAGGGCCATTTTTAAATTTTTATTTTATGTTTAATATATTTTACTAATTATGCTGCTACAGTTGTCCCAGTTTTTCTCCTCTTTATTCCCCTCCACCTTGTACCACTCCAACCACCAGTTTCCCACCTTAGTTCATATCCATGGATCATACATGTAAGTTCTTTGGTTTCTCCATTTCCCATACTGTTCTTAACTTCTCCCGATATATTTTGCATTTACCATTTATGCTTGTTATTCCCTGTACCTTTGGCCCCATTCTCCCCTTTCTACCTCTCCACTGTCAACCCTCCATGTGATCTCTATTTCTGTGCATCTCTTCCTGTTCTAGTTGTTTGCTTAGTTTGTTTTTGTTTTTGTTTCTTTAGGTTTGGTTCTTGATAGTTGTGTTTGTTGTCATTTTACTGTTCATATGTTTATCTTCTTTTTCTTAGGTAAGTCCCTTAAACATTTCATATAACAAGGGCTTGGTGATGATGAACTCCTTTAACGTGACCTTATCTGGGGACCATTTTATCTGCCCTTCCATTCTAAATGATGGTTTTGCTGGACAGAGTCATCTTGGATGTAGGTCCCTGCCTTTCATGACTTTGAATACTTTGTTCCAGCCCCTTCTTGCTTTTAAGGTTTCTTTTGAGACATCAGCTGACAATCTGATGGGAACTCCTTTGTAGGTAACTGTCTCCTTTCCTTTTACTGCTTTTAAGATTCTTTCCTTATCTTTAACCTTGGGCAATGTAATTATAATGTGCTTTGGTGTGTTCTTCCTTGGATCCAATTTCTCTGCGTCTCTCTGAGCTTCGTGAACTTCCTGGAAGTCTATTTCCTTCACCAGATTAGGGAAGTTCTCTTTCATTGTTTTCAAATAAGTTTTCAATTTCTTGCTCTTCCTCTTCTCCTTCTGGCACCCCTATGACTTGGATGTTGAAACATTTAAAGTTGTTCTGAAAGTTCCTATGCCTCTAATTTTCTGAATTCGTGTTTCTTTATTCTGTTCCAGTTAAATGTTTATTTCTTCCTTCTGCTCCAAACTGTTGGTTTGAGTCCCAGTTTCCTTCCCATCACTGTTGGTTTCCTCTACCTTTTTCCTTATTTCACTTTTCATAGCCTTCACTTTTCCTCTATTTTGTGACCATACTCAGCCATTTGTATGAGTATTCTGATTACCAGTGTTTTGAACTCTGCATCTAGTAGGTTGGCTATCTATCTCTTCCTCACTTAGTTCTTTTTCTGGAGTTTTGATCTGTTCTTTCATTTGGGCCATGATACCTGTTATATTGTAAGGGGTGCAGTCTTAAATATTCTCTAGGCTGGGGCAACCCACATTGCTGAGTTGTGGCACTATATATGGGGGAGGAGTCTGAGAGGAAACAATGCTGCTTGCTTGGCTCTAATCTCACACTCAGTCACTTTCCCCACTACCCATAAGCAAGTTGGGCCCTTCTTGTGCTGATTCTTGGGTTGCTGGGTTTGTGTACCTTCTACGACTCCTTGGGTATCTCCAATAAACTCTCCTGTGAGTCTGGGAGTCTCTTCTGCTGCCTCAACCCCCATAGGTGTTTTAGTGAGAGATTTTTGAGTCTTTATTTCCTCACTCTGGAACCCGAGGTTGTGGGGTCTGTCTTGCTCCCCAGTTGTTCCTCTCAGTTTATCTGCACACAAATGTGACATTGCTCAGTCCACCAGCCATTCACCTGGTCTGCAGGCCCTGCCTTGCACACACTGGTCCTCTAGCCACCACCTTGCTGTGAGTCCTTTCCACCTTGGTTGCCTGTTTCCACCTCTCCTAGTGGTTTGGATTTTTCTTCTTTAACTCCTTGGTTGTGGAACTTCAGTACAGTTTGATTTTCTGGCGGTTTTGTTTATCTTTTGTTTTTACATTTTTTGTCCTTTCTTTTGGCTGTGCAGAGTGTATCTACCTATACCTCCATCTTGCCTTGAAGTGGTCAAGGTCCATTTTTTAAGGTCTACTGTAGAATATCACATACCATAATTATAGGGAGATATTCCCTGAAATTTACATGTTCTAAGGATTTTTGGTTAAGGAATCTTAGAAATTCCTAAGGAATTTCTAGGATTAATTTCTAATCCTAGAAATTCTGCTTACTACTGGATTCACTTTCTAAAGTTATGAAGTGGCTAGAGATATATTTTGCTTAGGCAGAATATGGTTGAAGTTCAGATATTTCAAAATATGCCATGAATTTGATTTACTATATTAGAAAAAGCAAAACATTGTCCTGGCCAGTGTGGCTCAGTTAGTTGGAGTATCATCCTATAACTAAAAAGTTGAGGTTTGATTTCCAGTCAGTGCACATACGCAGGTTGTGGGTTCAATCCCTGGTCCTGGAGCATATGAGAGGAATCAATTGACCTTTCTCTCTCACATCAATGTGTTTCTCTCTCTCCTGTCCTCTTTCACTAAAAGCAATTTAAAAATGTCCTTGAGTGAGGATAAAATAAATAGTAAAAAATTAATTCAGTGGTAAAATAAAATATTTTATTAATTTTTCAATAATTTTATATGTATTTTGCAAAAAATACATTTAGGTCTTTATTTTATGTCACAAAAACATAAGAATAAAAGTAATTAAATGAAGATAAAGCAATTATTTTTAAAAGATTTTTTAATCTTCACCTAAGGACATGTTTATTGATTTTAGAGAGAGGAAGAAAGAAGGGTGTGAGAGAGAAACACTGGTCAATTGCCTCTTTGACTGAGCGCAACCTGCAACCTAGGCATGTGCCCTGAATAGGGATTGAACTTGCAAACTTTTGGTGCATGGGAGGACACTCCATCCAGCTGAGCCACCTTGCCAGGGTGCAATTTTTTTAAAATATTTTATTTATTTATCTTTAGAGGGGAAGGGAATGAGAGAAATAGCAATATATGGTTGCCTTTCATGAGTCCCCTGCTGGGAACTGGCCTGCAACCCAAGCATGTGCCCTGACTGGGTATCGAACTCCGATCGCGTGGTTCGAGGCCTGCGCTCAATCCACTGAGCTACACCAGCCAGGGCTTAATTATTTTTAATATGTAAGATGATTTAGGACATATTTTCCTTTTAGGAATCTTAATCTTCTAAACAACTACCATAAATAAATTTAACTCATCCAAAGCTAAACTTTATAAAGTTCACAACTTAAAAAATAATTAACATACAGTATATCTTAAAATAACAAAAATGAAAAAATATATTAATATTTATATAGCTTATTAGAATAATGAGACAAATACATTAACATATAATTTATAGTGAGAAATAAAAGTAGCTTATACATTTATTAAAGTAAATTAACCTTACCATTAACCAAGAAAATAAAAATTAAAAATAAAATGAAATATTGTTTTGCTCATCTGAGTACCAATTTAAAAATATACACCATAAATTATTTTAGGTAATTCTTTACTATTCTCCATGACTGGGTCTATTTCTCCTAATTTGTATTTTAACAGAATCTAAGATATTCACATTGCACCATTATTTAAGTAGCAACTTTATATTTATAAGAAATACCATAATTAATATGTCTTCCCACTAGTTAATTCACAGGGCTTAGCACAATATCTGAACTATGGAAAATATTCACTAAATATACTCATAAAATAAGCATTTTCACTGGGGAAAAAATATTAGTAATTTCCAAAAGATAAGAAGCATACACCAAAATACTGTAGAAGGATTGCATAGAAAAGTCTGGATGAGAATATAAAACAGAAACAAGAAGGTGGAATACTGACAACTGACAGTGTGTGGTGGAGTTAAACCAGGTATGTCAGACATGCAAATGAAATGCGAGGCCCAACTCCATTCACAAGATATGTAAATAGGACCTGTCAGGATGTGCTCTGGAGGCAGAAAAGCACAGCAGTAGTCTAGGTAGGAAGTTCCCATGTCCCAAGAACCCTAGCACTGACCAGGAAGAATCTTGTACAGTCCCTGGAGATGGACTTAGCACTCATAAAAAGTTATTATAAATTCAAAGTTGTTATGAATACATACCTCAAAAGGTTTATTTGGAGAAACTGACAAGCAGACCCTAAAATTTACAAAAAATGCAATGAACTCAAAACAGCCAAAATAATTTTATAAAATAGTAAGTTAGAGGACTTATTTCCTTATTTTGGAAGTTAATTATAAAGATACTATAATCAGAAAGTGTAGTATTGATATAAGATACAATATACGTATTAATAAAACAATACAGAATTCACTTTAGACTCAAACAAGTTATATGAATTAATTTTTGACAAATGTACCAAAGGAACCCCTCGGGAACAGAATAATCTTTTCAACAAATGTCACTGGAACAATTAGATATCCATACCTAAGAATCCATACTCAAAATAAAGGATAGACTTAAATAAAAAGTCCAAAATTATAATACTTCTAGAAAAAATCTGTGGTCTTTCCTTAGGCAACTCAAATTTATACAAGAAAGATGTAAATTTGACATTATAAAAAATAAAATGCATGCTATTAAAAAAGATAAATAAAAGATAATTGGGAAAATGTTTCTAAATAATATATCTGAAAGAAAAACTTGTTTTTGGAATATGTTAATAGAAAAACTCTCAAATTCAATAGTAATAAAACAAGCAATCTACTTTTAAAGGTGATGTCTAAAACCATGGATTGTACTGAATGTTTTATATACTGTTTTGGGGAGACACGCATACCTATGATAAAGTTTAATTTATAAACTAGGCACAGTAAATGATTAACAACAATAATATCCTTATAACAATAAGGATATTAAAAAGTTATTTGAAAAGTTAAAAAAGTTATTTGAATATGTCTTCCCATATCTCTTTGTCTCTATCTCTCTCTCTGTGTCTATCTCTCACACACACTCAGATACACACATATAATATCTGATACGGATCTGGTGACCAAGAAAGCTACTAATGAACTCAGGGTGTGTAGCATATACAGCATGGACAAGCTGGACAAAGGGATGATTCATGTCCTAGGTGTGACAAAGAAGAATGATATGAAATTTTATACTGCTACTCAGAACAGCACACAATTTAAAACGTATATATCATTTATTTCTGGAATTTTCCATTTAATATTTTTGGATCAAGTTTTTCTATAGATAACTGAAATCAAGTAAAGTAAAACCAGAAGAGGGGCTTGTGGGGTTACTCTAGTTGATTCAAAGGTAAAAACAATAATTTAGTTATCAAGAGACAGGGCCAAAGAATAAATTGTTCCATTATTTAAAACACTTTATGTTTTAAATTTTTTCAAATATTCAGCATTTTATGAAGTGATTTCTCATTCAGTTGTTCTCCTTTGTTTTTTTTAAATCTTTGTGAACCTTATGAACTGAATGCTGAAATATATTTCCCACCTTGAAAAAAGCCAGTCATCTCTCTTATGGAATTTTCACAAGTTATTTCATAAGCGATTCATCAAAATTCGATTTTGTTCAATATCTTTCTAAATTAATTCTATCTAGAAATACTGTCACTGTAGTAAAGGATGACACTCAATAGCCATTTACAATCATCTTTACAGTAAGCTTTAAGAGCTTCTTAAAATATATTGTATGTCACTGAAGCTAAATAGACAATACCAGCTGGTGATAAGTATCAGGGCACTTAGCACTGGAATTCATATAAACAGGTTATTTTACTTCATCATTTTTATACATTTTGCAATTGAACTTTGCACCACTGTTCAGTGCTCGTTTTTCTACCACATTACTTTTAAACCATAATATGTATATTTTAAATATTAATAAATGTAGTAACATTTAATGATATTACATGCTCATCAATAAAAGAGAGATTTCTTTGAAAGCTAAATGAAAACAGCTGGTGATAATTAACCTTGGAATCTCTACATACTGTATTTTGATTTGGACTGATTGTACTTCCTAAAGATAGCAGTGTTATATACAGAGTAGTCTTTGTAAACTATTATAACTAATGTTTAAATAATAGTATTTTTAATTAAAAACGATCACTTAGTATAATAATATGGGCAATGTGAAGGATTATACAGGCATTGGCATGTTACATACCGTTGTTTAAAGAAAAAAATCAGTATTTAATCATGCCTTCCTCCATGCCAATCATGATCTAAAATAACCCATAGTTATAAATAGAAATATCTGTATCAACATTAGGAACTGAAATAGCTGATTTCAAAATGCTAGAAAATGAGTATTTTCTCAGATGTGTTTAAGTTGGGAACAGAGAGAGAGGGGAAAAAAACTATCAAACATAGAATTAAGTACTAAAGCTAATTTGTAACTAACCTAGTCAAGAATTTTTTTTTTACTTTGAAAGGTTTTAATTACAACATATAACTTTATTTGTGGCATTTTGAGAATGCAGAAGAGGGTGGTATTCTATGCAGACCTATTACCAAACAAAAGTGGGATTTGGCTGCCCAGTGCTGAATACAGGTATAAAACAAAATATGGTGGGAAAGGAAAAAGCTACTTAGTTAAATGTTGTACAGTTTGGGGCGTCAGGGGACTCCCCAGCTCCAGGCCAACCTCACGCAAACAACCCAGCCATCCCAGAACCAGAAATAGTGTCCAGAAAACAGAAAGCTGCCTCCATCCTTATCCGTCCTCTGGAGCCCAAGGCTGCTACATGGACAGCTCTCCACCTTCAGGTACCCTCACTGGAGTGCATGCACCTGGGGTCAGCACCACCATTGCCATGCCAAAACTTCTTCTCACAATGGGAACCCTGGGCTGCTGCTGACCACTGCAGCTGCTGTTGCAGGAGCTCTATCCATGGAGCACACCCAAGGCTGATGGTGCCCATGGAGCCAGGCAAGCAGTCTGGCTCAGGCATCTGTGCATTGAACTCAGAACAAGAGAAGGGGCACAGTGTGGAACCTCCGCTGCAGTGGGAAACTGCAGTGATGCTCCGTGGGCTGTCACAGTGGCACACATCCCAGAGCATGTGGGACTGGCCTTAACCTGAGCTGCTGCCACCAACCCCTGACAGGTGAGCAAGGGGAAGTAAAAGGCCCCAGGTTCTTTGTGGGGCAGGGGGTCCACCTACAGGGCACCAACCCCCACCTCCACCACTATGGATGAGAAAAAGTCTACCAAGATGCGAGCTGCTTGGGAAGGAAAGCTGGCTGATCTCTCAAAGAAGAAGGACCAGGAACCTGTTCCTCAATGAGTTTTGGGGGTGTATAATTTGCACAGGAATACAGGGCATATATGTAAAGCTCATTAATTATTGCCAGGCAGAAATGATTAAACAATAGATAATATTCAAAGAAATCTGAGTTCTTATTCTGAGTCAGGGTCAGATAGTTAGAGGGCCATAAAACTTTGGGGAACAAACTCACTTCATCCTTGGACCTTTATTGAAATTGAGGGTATTAGCGAAGTAGGTTTTCTAGGATTTTATGCATTATTTCTTACGCCTGATAGCCCTGGGGAACCCACCCTTTCCAGAAAAGGTCCACACCCACCTCCAGCATTGTTTCAGGCTTAAATTGGGCAGGGGAAATAAGGCAGCCAAGAAATTAAGAGACTTCTTGGAGACAGAATGAGGACTCCAGCTATGTCAAAGCTGAGAGGCGGGGGTCCATTCCCCCTTTTCCTATAGACCCGCAGAAGTCCTTCCCTGGGTTCGCCTTTGTGACCATGCCTGTCTTAGGTCATCCCTCCTTTGAGAAATCTTACCTGTCATTGGCTGACCAGTCAACTATTTGGGGCCAAGCAGGGTGAGGTAAAGCGGGCAGAGGCAGCAACCCTGCCAGTGAGATAAGCTTTGTCTCCTAAGTGGCTTATGGTCCCAAGGTCTTTTTACTTAGCATTAGCCATGGGGGTTTACAGCTTCTGAAACCAAGCAGGATGATTCCCAACAGCTCTTCCCTTCCTTGGTTTAAGTCTACAGGTTCAAAATTCCATTCACTCTCAAAGCATCCAACTACCCAGAGAGTCCCATAGGTTAGACTGCTTGGTTTGCACCTCCCTTTGCCACCATATGAACCTTTATGTACACATGACTCTGTGATCTCTTTTTTCCCTTTAATCATAAATGAAAAGGGTGGTAGGAGGGCTTCCCTCTGTCAGTTTCTTTCACTAGCTGCTGACAACATATCTAGCTGCATCGGGGTGTCATGCACCATGTCAGCTCTGTGGCTGGGGCAACTCTCTGATGCTACCATGACAGTTGGTTACTCTTTAGTCCTGGGGTAAGGAAAATTTATCACAAGACATGCTGCAGCTTCAGTTCCTTGTTTTCAGCTTCCTGTGATTCCTCCCTTCTCCCCAGTGAACTCCCTGTGTCAGACCTACTGAATCAGACGCTCTGGCCATAGAAACCATTAACTCTTGGTTTATCAAGCCTTCTTGGGGATCTGGATGCAGGCTAAATTTGAGAAACGCTGCATTAGACAAATGTTTTCACTGATATTGCAATAAATAAAAATCTCATCATCTTAACTAAGGAGTTATACTCTTCATTAAACAAAATCAAATAGAACTTCCGGCTAAGGTGGAGGCATAGGTGGAAATACTGTGCCTCCTTGCACAACCAAAATTAAGGACAACAAAGATTTAGAAACAAAACACAACCAGAACAGACAGAAAATTGAATTGTACAGGAGTCCTACAACCATTCAACTTCACCAGTAAGAGGGACGAAGTCAGCGGCCAGTTGAGAGCAGTCCCGGCAGGAAAAGGTGGTGGCTGCCAGACCCAGGAGTGCATGCAGTGCAGGGTTGACTGCGGTCACACAATTGTGTGCAGGTAAACTAGGCAAAAAGGGGGGACCAGACAGACCAGGGAACACAGGGCTCCAGTGCCGAGAAATAAACTCTAAAACACCCATTGAAAAGATGCCAAGAGAGACTCCTAGCCTCACAGGATAATTCACTGGAGAGACCCACATGGTCCTATAATATACACAAACCCACCCACCCAGGAACAAGCATTGGAAGGGCCCAATTTGCTTGTGGTAAGTGGCAAAGGGGACCGAATCTGAGAGAGAGCAGAACAAGCACCACTGCTCCCTCTCTGGCTCCACCCCCAAATACACCCTCACAACCCAGCAATGTGGGTTGCCCCACCGTGGTGAACACCTAAGGCTCCGCCACTCATATGTAACAGGTGCAACCTGACCAAAAAATTATGGCTCAAACACAAGAACAAATAAAAGCCCCAGAGCCAATACTTTTAAGTGACCAAGAGATAGCCAACCTATCAGATGCACAGTTCAAAATACTGGTGATCAAGATGCTCACAGAACTGATTAATTTTGGTCACAAATTAGATGATAAAATGAAGGATACACAAAGTGAAATGAAGGAAAATGCACAGGAAACCAATAGGGATAGAAAGAAAACTGGGACTAAAATCAATGGAGTGAACCAGAAGGAAGAAAGAAACATCCAACCAGAACAGAATGAAGAAACAAGAATTCAGAAAAATGAGGAGAGGCTTAATAACCCCCAGGACATCTTTCAATGCTCCAACATCCGAATTACAGGGGTACCAGAAGGGGAAAAGAAACAGCCAAGAGTGGAAAACTTATTTGAACAAATAATAAAGGAGAACTTCCCCAGTCTGGCAAAGGAAATAAACTTCCAGGAAATCCAGGAAGCTCAGAGAGTCCCAAAGAAGTTGGACCCAAGGAATCACATACAAAGGCACATCATAATTACATTATCCAAGATTAAAGTGAAGGAGATAATTCTAGAAGCAGCAAGAGATAAAAAAACAGTCACCTACAAAGGAGTACCCATCAGACTGTCAGCTGATTTCTCAAAAGAGACCTTACAGGCAAGAAGGGGCTGGAAAGAAGTACTCCAAGTCATGAAATGCAAGGACCTACATCCAAGATTCCTCTAACCAGCAAAACTTTAATTTAGAATGGAAGGGCCGGTAAAGTGCTTTTCAGAAAAGGTCAAGTTCAAGAAGTTCATCATCACCAAGCCCTTATTATATAAAATGTTAAAGGTACTTATTTAAGAAAATAATCTAAAAAAGGAGCAGTGAAAGGACAGCAAACTCACAGTTATTAACAACCACACCTAAAACAAAAGCAAACTAAGCAGACACCTAGAACAGAAGTGGCGCCACAGAAATACAGATCACATGGAGGGTTAACAATAGGGGAGTGGGAGGAAAAGAAGGCAGGAGAAGGTACAGAGAATAAGTAGCATAGAAAGCGGGGAGAAAATAGACAGGGGGAGGGCAAGAGTATAGTGGGGAATGTAGAAGCTAAACAACTTATGACACATGGACATGAACTAAAGAGTGGGGAATGTGGGTGGGAGGGGGTGTGCAGGGCAAAGGGGAATAAAGTGGGGGAGAGGACAACTGTAATAGCATAATCAATAAAATATATTATTAAAACATCAAATCAAATAGAGTTCAGTAAAAATAGACAGAAACAGAATCTAGAATGGTTCCCTATTATCCTTCAGTTCTAATGTAAGCAAAAATACATCAGTCTGGTGAGAAGATGACTTTGTTCTGGATGCAAAAACACTGGAAGCAGCAGGACCAGTTGATATTAATACACACTGGACTAGAGATGATGAAGATTTAAACTAATGTAGTTCGAATGACAATGGGTTAAAGAAAAAATGTTCTGAAAGTATGTGTAGCGCATATTCGGTAAGAATTTACACTTGATTCAGTACAAGAAATGAACATATAGAGTGACTAAAGAATGATTCCTTGTTGCCTCTTTGGATCATTGGATACTAGGACAAGGCACTGAGAACAGAGTGAGTGCTTAATAAATGTTAAGTTGCCCTGGCTGGTGTTGCTCAGTGGATTGAGTGTGAGCTTGTGAACCAGAGGATCACAGTTCAATTCCCAATCAGGGCACATGCCTGGGTTGCAGGCCAGTTCCCAGGAGGGGACACATGAGAAACAACCGTACATTGCTATCTCTCTCCCTCTCTCCTTCCCTTCCCCTCTAAAGATAAACAAATAAAATCTAAAAATAAATAAATAAATAAATGTTAAGTTAAAGCCAATTTGTTGGGATAACAATTGGAAAACTTTTGTCCATGTATCACTTCTGAAACGCACACCTAGCCAATGATGATTGGACTCATGGCATGGATGATTCCAGGCTTTGCACTACTATACAATTGCTCTCTTAAATTCTTTATACTTTTTCATAATTATTTCTCCTTTTTCTAATCGAAGAAGCTAAATGCCATTAGAATGGTGTCTATTACACTCCTAGAGTCATGAAATATTTTCTAAATCAGAATTTTCAAAAACTTTCTTTTGCCCTGGCTAGCATAACTCAGTGGATTGAGCGTGAGCTTGTGAACCAAAGGATCACAGTTTGATTCCCAGTCAGGGCACATGCCTGGGTTGCAGGCCAGTTCCCAGCAGGGGATGCACGAGAAGCAACCACACATTGGTATTTCTCTCCCTCTCTCCTTCCCTTCCCCTCTGAAGATAAATAAATAAAAATTGAAAAAAACCCAAAACTTTCTTTTGACAGGCTCTTGAAAAGTCACAAAGAATTATCATCATGTTATAATTAAGTGGTTGCAAAACTTTTTGTTGTTTTCTCATCAACTTTATTTGTCTTCATCTTATACTATACTTGTTTCTATGATTATGTAATGAATGCTAAAAATGTAGAAACAAATAGTAAAACATAATCAAAAGTGACTTTGTCTTCCATAATATTTATATAATTGTAATATTGTGACTTATAAAAATATGTATTTGGTTATTTAGATGAGAAATATGTATTTCTTATATGTATTTAGTCGTCATCCACAATTCATGGCTCACAGATCTTTGAACCCTTGGAATTTCTTAATGTTGGCAGTGATAAAGGTGTATTTTATTACATTAATAGATGACTTTTGGTAAGTCTCCAGGTAGCCAAAAGACCAGAAATGGTTTCCAGGAGACCAAACCAGGTGATTAGAGGGGCTGAAATTTTCATTCTCGTCCCTGACTTCCTGGAAGGGGAGAATTGCTGGAGTACAAATCAACTATTAATGGCCAATAGTTTAGGCAATTATGACTAAGTATTGAAGCCTCCATAAGACCCTCCAAAAGATATACCAGAGCCAACTTGTACCAGAGCCAATACTAACCCTAACCCCTCCCCATATACCTTGCCCTATGCATCTCTTTCATCTGGATATTTCTGAGTTCTGTCCTTTTACAATAAACAAGTTGTAATAGAATAAAATAATCAATCTTTCTGACTCCATCTTGTTGGATCCTGCCAAGTTCTCATAACATATTTGTTAGCAAACCCTTAGTCCTGCACATAAGTGTGCTAATCATTAAAGAAATCTAACCTATAGCCTAAAATTACTAAAATGGCCTTCCTGCTCAAAACCAACTTCCCAAGAAGATAAAGAAAGCATTTATAAAAGTAATGATTATTTATCAAAAGATTTATAGGAACATTGTGACTGGGACAGCAACTGGAATTTGTTGACCAAAACGGGTTTTACCATCTTCATCAGACCCTTGTTAGTGTCCAGATGTGTGTGGTTATCAAACACCCTCCGACCTCAAACCCGTGCAATTTCTCCCTTCCTCTGACATAAAAGAAGCCTAAATTCTGTACACCAAAAAAAAATACATTTTTTTCCAATCTGGCAAAATGTATTTCACAATTGGTGGCTATTGCTGTTTGGGCTGTAGTCATTTTTATTATGTGACAATCTAAGAGAAAAGAGGTCAGTGTCCCTGGCTAAATAATCAGGTATTTTATGTATTAAAAATTCTTGTGGCATACCAGTTGAAAATTGCTGTTCTGGGGCCATTTGACATTAATGTATACTTTTACCTCCGTGCCCACTAATTTTGAAATCCAACATTTTCTTCTTTGAGCTATTGCATTGTTAATATTCTGTTGTATAATATATCCCTAGCCCAGAATGAAACTTCTGTTCATTTATTGAGCAAAGTAAGTTAAATTATGTCATAGTGTACATGCTCTACACCATCTCACGATATTTCTTTGATCACTTTTTATCATTTCAACATATTTTCCCCAAGTTCAGGTACTGTGTTTTGAGCTCTTTAAGAGCTTTTTGGCACAGTTAAGTTTATGTATATGGACACATTGGAATGAGGAGAAAAAAACACACCAGTGAATGAACAGAACAAATAATTTTCTACCTTCATCTATATCATGTAGTTAACAGAAAATAAGCAAATGAATATATTTATATTTCAAAATGTCAGCTAATGATAGTACAATAATAAAAGATAAAACAGTAAGAAAATAATACTAAAGGGTGTTATTTTAGGTAACTATTAGGGGTATTTCTTTCTGAGGAGGTGACCATTAAACCAATACAGCAACAACAACATCAAAAGATTAGGTAAAGAATATTCTAAGCAGAGGCATTCAAAAATGCAACTGCTCTAAAATGAGCCATATTTAGCATGTTGAGAAATAGCATGAGAGCACCATTGCAGCTGAATGAATAAGTAGAATAGACATTAAAAGACAAAATATTCACAGAATCAGATTATATGAGGCCCGGAGAGTCACTCTACAGATTCTGTTTTATGTTAAATATGATGAAAATCTATTCAAAAGTTACCCTTAGAAATGATGGAAATCATATTCTTTAATGAATTGAACACTAAAATGGTTTGAAAACAAAAATGGAAAAACATGAAGTAGCAGAAATTGTGGGGACTACCTAAAAAGCAAGGTGGTTGATGTACCAAATTGTTGGTAATAATTACACCAAAATGCATGTACAGTGGACTGTTGCAAAATATGGGAGCAAAAACAAAGTTGCTTCATACCAGGGAACTATAAATAAGGAGAAGAATGAGCTCAGGAACAACCAACAGCTATTAATTAAGGTACTGCATTCCAAGGAGTCAAGTGAGAATGTCACTGCTAATGTCTCCATATCATCTTTACAGCCATGGAACATAATTCAACTTATTTTTTTAGAGCTTGTATAACCCCGGTACTCAAATTATACCAGGATGACTGGGAATGAGAAATTGTGGACCTCCCTGGCAAGGTGGATCAGTCAGTTGAATCATTGTCCTATAGGCCAGTCAGCTGCAGGTTTGATTCCTCGTCAGGTCCATACCTAGATTGTAGGTTTGATCCCCAGTTGGATCATGTACAAGAAGCAACCGATCAATCTTTCTGTCTCATATCAATATTTCTCTCTCAAAAAATCAATAAAAAACAAGTTATGGATCAATTTCACTCATGAGCAAATGCAAAAACAGACAAAAAACAGATCAAATGCAGAGATATAATAAAATATAAATGTGTAACGGATTAAAATTTATTTATAAGAATAAGAATTGTTCAACAAAAGAATATTAATGTCCCCCAATAAATGTGAGAATTAAATGTAAAATATGTATAATTATTCAATTAGATCTTGAAAATCATTTCAAAATTTAACACAAATTCATGTTTAAAATAATTTAAAACTCCAATGTAAGAGAGTAAGAGTGAAATTCCTTATCTTCATCGAAAAAATGTTTATATGACACATATATACATATAAATGGAAGCCTCAGCAAGCATACTCTACTTTTAAATTTAAATTTAAATTTAAATTTATGGCAAATGCCTTTGCCATAAAATCATAAAATGACACCACAATGCCCAGCATAGTGTTATTATTTCATTGTTACGTATTGAATGTTGAATACAGACAGCACAATGAAGAAGTGATGTAGACACGAGAAAAAAGGTAAAACTCTTATTGTTAGATGACACTGTTGTAACTGAAACCAAGGTCTGGCTGCCTGCTACAATGAAAGACAGACCTGTGAGACAGGTGCTGGTGAAAAAGAAAAGCCATTCATTCAGAAGTCAACAAACGTGAGGAGATGCCAGGCTCACGCCTTCAAAACCACCTTAGTATCTTGGGCATCACGGTTAGTTTATCTAGGAGAACTGTGGGAAGATGGGAACTAAGGGATTTCTGGCAACATACAGTTTCTAGCTCTGCTCTCAGGCGGTCTCAATGTTGTCTCTTGTGTGCATCACCATATAGTTTCATTGCTCTATCTGCAGTTACTGCTGATGTCTGAGAACAGGATATGCAGGCAGGCAGCTTTTCCTCTGTTTTTGATACGAGTCACTGACACTTGCCCAGTTCTTGTGGTCAGAGTCGTTCCTTGGTTAAGTGGGAGCTGCTGATGTCTATAAAATATTTATAAGGAAACTTTTAATACATAAATTTTCTATAACTTTGTTAGTACAACCTATTCCACAATTACCACTGGATTAGAATACAATGTTTATTTTAATCACTGTTACAGTGATCTGTATCTGGCATCTTCCAACAAAATTTAGGTAAATAATTTACAAAGTATTAAAAGTAGCATGAAAAATAAACAAGCTGCCAGATACAATTAAGCATAAAATAATTTATACCTATACATTTAAAAAATGGAAGGAAAAAAGATCCTGTTAAAAGGAGGGAGGGAAAGAAGGAAGGAGGGGGGAGGGAGGAAGGAAGAAAAGGAGAAAGAAGATAGAAAGGAAGTAAGGAAGGAAGCAAGGAAGAAAAAGGAAAGAAGGGCAGGACTGAAGAAAAAACACCGAATAAGTATCAAGCAAATATGTGAACAAAAGTAGTGGAGAATATTTTAGAATTCTACTAAATTACATGAAAGAAGATGGAAAATTGAAAAGTTAAACTGAATGTGTGAATAGGATGAGTTAATATGATAAAAACATCAATTTTTTTTCTGGAAAGTAGTCTACAAATTCAACAAAAGTTAAGTCCTCAAAAATTTGTTGTTATAAATTAGCAACATGGTTCTGAAAGTTACCTGACATATAAATTGTAGAAACTTGGAGATAATTTTTCTTTTTTTAAAATTTTTATTTAACTCTTGTTCAAGTACAGTTTTCTGTCTTGTATTCCCAGCCCTGCCCCCCCCCCCAGTGCTCCCCACCTCCCTCCCATCTCCACCCCCCCTTAGTTATTGTCCATGTGTCCTTTATAATTGTTCATGTGAGTCCTTCCCCTTTTCCCCTGTGATTCTCTCCCCTCTCCCCTCTGGACCCTGTCAGCACGTTCTGTATTTCAGTGTCTTTGGTTACATTTTGTTTGCTTGTTTGTTTTGTTGTTTAGATTCCTGTTAAAGGTGATATCATATGGTATTTGTTTTTTACCGCCTGGCTTATTTCGCTCAGCATAATGCTTTTCAGTTCCATCCATGATGTTGCAAAGGGTAGGAGCTCCTTCTTCCTTTCTGCAGCATAGAATTCCATTGTGTAAATGTACCATAGCTTTTTGATCCAGTCATTGACTGATGGGCATCTAGGTTGCTTCCAACTCTTGGCTATTGTAACTTGTGCTGCTATGAACATCGGGGTGCATAGGTTCTTTTGGATTGGTGCTTCAGGGTTCTTAGGATATATTCCTAACAGTGAAATTGCTGGGTCAAAGGGCACGTCCATTTTTAGTTTTCTTAGAAAGTTCCATACTGTTTTCCATAGTGGTTGTACCAGTCTGCAATCCCACCAACAGTGAACTAGAGTCCCCTTTTCCCCACAACCTCTCTAGCACTTGTTGTTTGTTTCCTTGTTTATGATAGCCATTCTGACTGGTGTTAAGTGGTATCTCATTGTGGTTTTGATTTGCATCTCTCTGATAGCTAGTGATAGCGAGCATCTTTTCATGTGTCTCTGGATCCTCTGTATGTCCTCCTTGGTGAAATGTCCATACTACCCAAAGCAATTTACAGATTTAATGCAATATCTATTAAAGTGCCAATGGCATATGTCACAGACATAGAACAAACACTTCAAAAATTTATGTGGAACCATAAACAACCCTGAATAGCAGCTGCAATTTTGAGAAAGAAGAACAAAGCAGGAGGGATTACAATACCTGATATCAAACTGTATTACAAGGCCACTGTAATCAAAACACCCTGGTACTGGCATAAAAACAGGCAAATAGACCAATGGTATAGAACAGAGAGCCCAGAAATAAACCCAAATCTCTACAGTCAATTAATATTTGACAAAGGGGGCAGTAACATAAAATGGAGTAAAGATAGCCTCTTCAACAAATGGTGTTGGGAGAACTGGACAGCTACATGCAAAAAAAATGAAACTCGAGCACCAACTTACACCATACACCAAAATAAATTCAACGTGGATAAAAGACTTAAATATAAGCCGGGAAACCATCAAAGCCCTAGAGGAGAGCATTGGCAGGAAAATCTCAGATATTCCACGCAGCAATATTTTTACCGATAAGTCCCCTAGAGCAAGGGATATAAAGGAAAGAATAAACAAATGGGATCTCATCAAATTTAAAATCTTCTGCATGGCCAAGGAAAACAGTATCAAGATAAAAAGAGAAGCAACAGTTTGGGAAAACATATTTGCCAATGACACCTCAGACAAAGGTTTAATCTCCAAAATATACTAAGAACTCACTAGACTCCACTCAAAGAAGACGAGCAACCCAATTAAAAAATGGGCAAAGGATTTGAACAGACACTTCACCAAGGAGGACATACAGAGGATCCAGAGACACATGAAAAGATAATTTTTCAATAGATGTAAGACTGGCCACCAACAGGGAGCTTGGAGAATATCATTCCTGGTGGCGGCGTGTCGGGATATACAGGACACTCAGATAGGCAAGTGTCCGGCACAGTCACACATCCTCTTAATAAAATATTCCTTTGAGTTTGCACTGAAATTGCTTCATTCACTAAGACAAAATATATGAAGTAGGAAGAATTAAATGTGATTTCTAACCAGACTCTCTTTCTAACCAAACACTCTGTGCAGTGTTTCAAGATCCTCAGTGCTGTGTTTCCACTGCTTATTAAAACAAACTTTGCTTTAGAGATTCTTTCCCAAACCTAATTTAGCTTCCCAAGGAGTGGAAGAACTTAAATATAGAGGTTAAATGTTTCATTTTTATTTTTACAAGGTTACATTACCCCAGCACTCTCTTTTGAAACATTGTCTCAAATTTGCAATTTCTAAATGGATTATTAACATTTATGAATGAGTCACAGTTTTGCTGTTAAGCTAAAGAGTTAATTAGCTAATATTTAAATAGCTGTGATACTCCAACATAAATTTCTTATAAAACTGTTCTGCAGTCTATTGACATGCATGCTATAAAATATAAATATCTGATGAAAATCTGATGCCACACGTTGTTCATCACCACCACTACAACATCTGAAGCACTATATTTTAAAAGTACTTTTTCTGTCTTTGTCCATTTAAAATTTACTGTCTAATTTTACCTGGCTTGTGTAGCTCAGTGGATTAAGCATGCCTGCAAACCAAAAAATCGAGGTTCAATTCCCAGTCAGGACACATGCCTAGGTTGCAGGCCAGTTCCCAGCAGGGGATGCATGAGGGGCAAACATACATTGATATTTCTCTCCCTCTCTCCTTCTCTCCCCCTCTAAAGATAAATAAATATAATCTTAAAAACATAAAGTTTACTATCTAATTTTAAAAGTCTATTGCTTAGAATTCTATGTGAATGAACAAGTTATGTTTTTTTAAATAAAATAATATAAAATATATTTTATATGATCATTATGTATCACATTTACTGTAGGTCTATAATAAATAAAAACTCAAAGCTAACAGAAATCTTGTAACAATCAGGAAAATGCTTATTCCAGAAAAGTAGCTCTGTTAAGAACAGCAAGTTTTCTGGTATAACTTACTCAGCACTCACCTCCTGCTTACCAGCCTAGCTCAAATATAGCCTTAAAAAAAAGAGCCCACATTCCTAGTGTCAGTACTAAAGGGGCTAGAATGACCTAATTTTCAAAGAACTGTAATTAATTTTCTTGATCTGTCTGGTGGATCCTTGGAAGACTGGATCAAAAAGCTTGTCTTTATTTCTACTAATACAAAATTCACCTAGTACTAGAGCTACTACCTGAGAGGTGTTTGCCAAAAGTAATTACGATAAAGCAGTCCTCCAAAGGTTTGGGTAGTCCCCTTCCTACAATGCATGGTTGCCATGGGTTCTAATTATCCATTGTCTATGTTCATCTTCTTTAAAAATTTTATAGATTAAGTAATACCTTCATTGGCTGCCCATATATTATATTTCTGGGTATCAACCTCATAACTTTCTATAATTTGAAATTCTCTGGCTGCTTGCTACTGATTTAAATAATTATGGTTATTTTACTTCTGATGACTAAGTACTAAAACTGCCATCTGGGGTTCTAAAATTCCTATTACTATGAGGGAGTTCTGTTCTGTCACAGCTTTACTTATCCCCAGCATTAGTGCATGAAGGACAACTACCAGTGACCTTCTCAGTAACAACAGTGCCTTCTCATCAGCACTCTAGTTACTCAATGCTGTTGGAACATACATACTTGGGATATGGGTTTCAAAGCCTCACAACATTGCCACCTTTATGAGCCTTTTTATTACTTCCTTCACCGTCTACCATGGAGATTCTAATTTTTCTATGTCATTTAGTATGGGTTAGCATGTTTCCAAACTATCAAGAATCATTCTAGTAGCTGGATCTAGTCCTCCTGGATCCTTGGCAGGTTATTTATTCTTAAATCCTGGGGTAGGGTTTTGGTATCAATAAACTCTTCATTATCCAACTCTATGCCCTTCTCCATGATTCAGCACCCTCCGTGTCATTCATGCTAGTATACGTTGACTTGGCTTTGCATTTTCCTTGATGTGCAAGTCCTTTTCATTGTAAGCTAAATCCTAACTTCCCCTCTATGATCTTTGCTAAGATTTAACTCTAAATATGTGTTGGGAACCAGAAAGAGAGTTGTAAGTAGATCCTGAAAACCATACCTTTGCTTTTAAGGCACTAACCTCTGTAGAGTCTTCAAGTTCCCCAGGAATATAATGTCTTAGGGATGAAGAACTGAAGAAAAACTTGGAAAAGGAAAATTGACCACATTGTTCAAATGTCCAGGATCCTGGCAGCACCATTTTCTTTCTTTACTCATCTTCCTCAGTTCTAGGAATGGAAGTGGCTTCTGAAGTTACACATCTCTGGTTATCAATCAGCCTCTTAAAATTTATTTTGTTTGTTTATTTATTCTCCTCCAACATCACTCTCTTCTGTCTTCCCACATCTTTTAATATTTGTATTACTAATTGCCTTTATTTAATTAGAGGGAACTATAATTTTTAACGTTAACATACATATGTCTTTTTTTTAAAGATTTGATTTATCTTTAGAGGGGAAAGGAAGGAGAGAGGGAGAGAAATATCAATGCATGGTTGCCTCTCGTGCATGCCCTGCTGGGAACTGGCCTGCAACCCAGGCAGGCATGTGCCCTGACTGGGAATCGAACCGCGATCATCTGGTTGGCAGGCCCAGGCTCAATCCACTGAGCTACACCAGCCAGGGCAAGGGAACTATAATTTTTAATTAAATTTTAAAATCCTGGGAGTTTTGTTTTATTATTTTTTCTAGTTGGTTCATGTCTGATAAGGTAATTAATATACAACTGAATAGCAAACACAAATCTAAGTGAGGAAAGAGGTAAGCTGATTAGAATCTGTGGGTCAGAGTTAATTTTCTGTTTCAATGAGAATGTAAAACTTTCCTTTCCGGTCAAGATGACATACAAAATCATGAGTGAGCAGGGCAAAACACAGTGTCTACCACATACAAGACATCTGCTAATCGATGCACTACCTCCTTGTAAGGTACTTATGTACGATTAAGTGGACTCTTTTCAAAACTCTTTTCTTTCCAGTTAAACTCTATTTTTAGGTTATCGCAGATCCCCTGCAGCTGAAAGACATAATGCAGAGACCTTATGTACTTCTGCTTTCCTCCAATGACAATATCTTGCAAAACTATATAGTGCCATATCACACCTAGGATATCGACACTAATATAATCCACTGGTTTTTTCGAGATTTTTCTGAGTTTTACTTAGGTTTATTTGTTATATAAAATTTATCGTGGGTAGACCTGTGCATTCAAAATGACAGTTACAACACAAAATATTTACATTCCACAAGGACTGTTCATCTTGCCCTCTTTGTAACCACAGTAACTTCCGTTCTGTATGCATCCCTTCCTTAAACACTGGCAAACACTAATATGGTCTCCATTCTTATAATTTTGTCATTTCAAGAATGTTATAATAATGAAAAATCCAGTATGTAAACTTTTAGAAATGCTACTTTTCATCCAGGCTATTTCTCTCAAGATTCATCTAAGTGCCTACGTGTCTTGAGCTCATTCATTTTGTTGCTGAGTAGTATAACCTGGATTGGATGGATGTACCAGTTTCTTTTATCACTTACGTGTTGAAGGGCATGTGGACTCTTTCTGGGCTTTGGCTCTTACAAATCAAGCTACTGTGCCCATTTGTGTACGGGTTTTTACATGAACACATATTACCATTTCTCTGAGTTAAGTGTCTGTGAGTGCAGTTGTTGTATATAGGGTGATCATGTTTCATTTTATAAGAGACTGTCAAGCTGCAACCTAACAAAATGGCTAAAATTAAAAATACTGAAAACACACACTTGTTGGAGAAGAAGAAAAGAAACCGATGACTCATACATAGCTGGCAGAAATCTAAACGGATACAGCAATTCTGGGAAGCAGTTTGGCAGTTTTTTTTAAACTTTTGAAAACTACTTGAAGCTAACTTCATATGGAGGCTTACTGCAGCCTCTCTTATATCATGGACTTCACAGAGTCCTGCCACTCTTTCTTCTCCCCACAGCACACATGAGTGAGTGTGACCTGCTAGCCAACCTCTAACACATTTCCAACAATGCTGACATGATGGACAGGAAATTGCTTGCAATGTGGATACACATTAACAAAGCAGTTTTTCACAGATGTCTTTGAGGAATCTTTACAAATTATTGTGGCCATTGTAAATACACAACAGAAGAAAATGCTAAACCTTGTAAAACATGACTATTCACTATAAAATGCTTTTGTGGCATAATGTTAGTGTACATTTGAAAATGTTTTTAAGCCACAAAAGGAAAATGCTTTGCATCTGATGAAACAGAGGGTTATTAATGGAGAATGAAGAATACAGAAAACAGCTGCTTAAGGGAAAGCACTGAAAAATACTTTCATTTTATCTGCATCCTTCAAGTTGATTCAAGTTCAATCCTTTAAATAAAAATGCATTTTGTTCAATGAAACTTTCTCAATACATATTTTGAAAAATATAACCCTGGAAAGAAATAAAAACAGTTAAAATCTCATTGTATGATACAAATATATGTATTAATTTATGTAAGGTATTCCAGTATCATATCTACTATTATTATGTTTGCAATTTACAATTTAACAAAAGACATATAAATTGAGTTATTTATCCTAATAGAGATGTGGAGATAATTGTTTTAAAAAGACAAAATAAACCCATAAATAAAAGTGTTTCATGAAAGCCAAAGATTAATTCGATCCAAGATATAACATAAAAGCCACTTGAAAGCTTGGAAGTTAAGCTGGGAGGCAGGGATAAAATATGCATGTATTTTTTATTTTCTTGCAAAAAAATTACTTCTAGAAAAATTTAATATAAAATATAAGCAAAAATCTAATAACAATACAGATAGAAATATGAAGAATTTAGGGGTTTTGTTAGATTTTTTTTTATTTTCCAATTTTTTATTTAATTATTTTTCAAGTACAGTTTTCTGTCTATTACTCCCATCCCATCTCACCCCCATGCTTCCCCCCTCCCTCCCATTTCCACCCTTCTCAATTGTTGTCCATGTATCCTTTATATATGTTCCTCTAAATCCCTCCCCTATTTCCCCTGAAATTCCCTCCCTTCTCCCATCTGGTCACTGTCAGCCTGTTCTCTATTTCAGTGCCTTTGGTTATATTTTGCTTGCTTGTTTGTTTTGTTGTTTAGCTTCCTGTTAAAGGTGAGATTACATGGTATTTGTCCTTCAACACCTGGCTTATTTCACTCAGCATAATGCTTTCCAGTTCCACCCATGATGTTGCAAAAGGTAGGAGCTCCTTCTTTCTTTCTGTAGCATAAAATTCCATTGTGTATATGTCCCATAGTTTTTTGATCCATTCATTTACTGACGGGCACCTAGGTTGCTTCCAACTCTTGGCTATTGTAAATTGTGCGGCTATGAACATTGGGGTGCATATATTCTTTGGGATTGGTGTTTTAGGGTTCTTAGGATACAATCCTAGCAGTGGAATTGCTGGGTCAAAAGGCAAGTCCAGTTTTAGTTTTCTGAAAAATTCCATACTGTTTTCCATAATGGTTGTACCAGTCTACAATCCCACCAACAGTGGACCAGAGTCCCCTTTTCCCCACACTCTCTCCAACATTTGTTGTTTATTGCTTTGTTTATGATAGCCATTCTCACTTGGTGTAAAGTGGTATCTCATTGTGGTATGTGGTATCTCTTTTAATTTTCATCTCTCTGATAGCAAGCAATATTGAGCATCTCTTCATGTGTCTCTGGATCCTCTGTACGTCCTCCTTAGAGAAGTGTCTGTTCAAGTCTTTTGCCCATTTTTTAATTGGGTTGCTCATCTTCTTTGAGTGGAGTCGAGTGAGTTCTTTGCATATTTTGGAGATTAAACCTTTGTCTGAGGTACATTGGCAATTATGTTTTCCCATACAGTTGGTTGTCTTTTTATTTTAATGCTATTTTCTTTAGCTGCACAGAAGCTTTTTATTTTTATTTATTTTTTTAATATATTTTATTGATTATACCATTACAGTTGTTCTATTCCCCCCCTTCATTCCCCTCCACCCACACCCTCCCTCTCCCACCATTCTCCCCCCCTTAGTTTATAACCACGTGTCTCAAGTTCTTTGGATTCTATATTTCCCGCACTATTCTTGCCCTCCCCCCTATCTATTTTCTACCTACCATCTATGCTATTTTCTGTGCCTTCTCCCCCCTTCTCCCCTTCCCACCCCCCTATTTCTAACCCTCCATGTGTTCTTCATTTCTATGGTTCTGCTCCTGATCTAGCTGTCCTCTAGGTTTGCTTTTGTTTTAGGTGTGGTTGTTAATAACTGTGAGTTTGCTGTCCTTTCGTTGTTAATCTTTTTCATCTTCTTTTTCTTATATAAGTCCCTTTAGCATTTCATATAATAAGGGCTTGGTGATAATGAACTCCTTGAACTTGATCTTATCTGAGAAGCACTTTATCTGTCCTTCCATTCTAAATGAAAGTTTTGCTGGATAAAGCAATCTTGGCTGTAGGTCTTTGGATTTCATGACTTGGAATATTTCTTTCCAGCCCCTTCTTGCCTGTAAGGTCTCTTTTGAGAAATCCGCTGACAGTCTGATGGGTACTCCTTTGTAGGTGACTGTCCCCTTATCCCTTGATGCTTCTAGGATTCTCTCCTTCATTTTGGTCTTGGCTAATGTAATTATGATGTGCCTTGGTGTGTTCCTTCTTGGGTCCAACTTCTTTGGCACTCTCTGAGCTTCCTGGATTTCCTGGAAGTCTATTTCCTTTGCCAGACTGGGGAAGTTCTCCTTTATTATTTGTTCAAATACATTTTCCACTCGTGGCCGTTTCTTTCCTCCTTCTGGTACCCCTATAATTCGGATGCTGGAATGTTTAAAGATGTCCTGGAGGTTCCTAAGCCTCTCCTCGTTTTTTTGAATTCTCAATTCTTCATTCCTTTCTGGTGGGATGTTTTGTTCTTCCTTCTGGTCCATTCCATTGATCTGAGTCCCTGTTTCCTTTCCATCACTATTGGTTTCCTGTGCATCTCCCTTCATTTCAATTAGTTTAGCCTTCATATGTTCCTCTAATTTGTGACTTTGTTCCTCTAATTCGTGACTATAATCTACCAGTTCTGTGAACATCCTGATAAATAGTGTCTTGAATTGTGCTTCTGAGAGGCTGGCAATTTCTCGGTCGCTTAGATTTATTGGCTCTGGGACTTTGAGTTCTTCTTGCGCCATCTTTCGGGTTGTTCGTGCCTGTTCCATAGCAGGATCAGAGCCCTAAAGTGTTCACTAGAACAGGGCAACTAAGTCGCTGGGTTGTGACGTTGTATGTGGGGGTGGGGTCAAAGAGGGACTCTGGCGTCCTGTCTGCCGCCTGCCGCCACAGCCCTCACCGGTGCCGGTGCCGCAGTTGCTGCCGTCACTGGGCCCACGCGTTTTGTCCCTCTGCATGCGAGTGTGCCACCGACGTCAGCCCTCGTCCCCTGGGGCCTGCGGGGTCCATCTCACTGTGCGCGCGAATGTGCGACCGCGGTCAGTCTGCTCCGCACCCCAACTGGTTCCGGCTGCCTGCGCGCCTGGGTCGGGGGCCCTGTCCTGCCCGACCCTGCTCGCTGCTGGCTCCGCCCCTCTTACCGTCCCCGTCAAACGGTTAGATGTAGTCGGACTTCCGTATAATTCAATTTTCTGTCCTTTGGTTGTGTCTTTGTTTCTTCAAACCTTTGTTGTATTCAAACTTGGTTGTGGGAGAAGGCACAGTGTTCCACCTATGCCTCCATCTTGGCGGAAGTCAGAAGCTTTTTATTTTGATGAGATCCCATTTGTTTATTCTTCCCTTTATATTCCTTGCTCTAGGGGACATATCAGTAAAAATGTTGCTGCGTGAAATATCTGAGATTTTCCTGCCAATGTTCTCCTCTAGGACTTTAACGGTGTCACAGCTGCTCAAACTAATAAATGAATTTGGCAAAACAGCAGTATATAAAGTCAATATCCAGAAATCAAAGGCATTTTTGTATACTAACAACGAAGCAGCAGGAGCAGAAATCAAGAAAAAAGTCCCATTCTATATAGCAAAAACAAAAATAAAATATCTGGGAATAAATCTAACCAAGGAGGTAAAAGACCTGTATACAGAAAACTACACAACACTGAAGAAAGAAATCAAGGAAGTCACAAACAAATGGAAATATATACCGTGTTCATGGATTGGAAGAATTAACATCATCAAAATATCCATACTACCCAAAGCAATATACAGATTCAATGCAATACCTATTAAAGTACCAATGGCATATTTCACAGACATAGAACAAACACTTCAAAAATTTATATGGAACCATAGAAGATCCTGAATAGCAGCTGCAATGTTAAGAAAGAAGAACAAAGTAGGAGGGATTACAATACCTGATATCAAACTCTATTACAAGGCCACTGTAATCAAAACAGCCTAGTACTGGCATAAAAACAGGCACATAGACCAATGGAACAGAATAGAGAACCCAGAAATAAACCCAACTCTCTACAGTCAATTAATATTCGAGCAAGGGGGCAGTAACATAAAATGGGGTAAAGATAGCCTCTTCAACATATGGTGTTGGGAGAACTGGACAGCTCATGCAAAAAAATGAAACTCAAGCACCAACTTACACCATACACCAAAATTAATTCAAGGTTGTTACATGTTTTTAACATCATAGCATGGAGACCTTAATATTTCTCTAAATCAATATATGAAACAATATTTTGAACAGTTACATAATATTACATTAATAGAATATATTCTAAATCAAACAACTCCCCAGGTTTTATGTTTTAATTTATTTAAAATATTTAATCAGAGGGGAGGTGGGTGGGGATAATGGGGGGAAAGGGGTAAAGTGTTTTCAAGAACAACTATAAAGGACTCGTGGACACTAAGGGAGGTAGAAGCAGGGGAAGGAGGTGGGGATGGCTGGAGTGGGGTAAATGCACACAGTATACCTGAACAACAATAAAACAATTAAAACTAAATTGTAATACTAGGAAAACATTGCTATGGCCATGTTCATACACACACACACACACACACACACACACACACACAATCTTGGGACATTTATTTAATTATTGATTGGAAAAATTCCTAGCATGAGTACAAGGATGATACCATTTTCTTCATAATTAAATTTTGAGACATATTAACTAATTCCTTTAAAGAAAAGTGTAACCTTTTGAATTTCAACTGGCAGCAAATATTTCTTAGTTTATTCTCATATAAATAATCATTGGATATTTGTTTATTAATCTGGTAGAAGAAAACTGTTATTTTATTCTCATCTCTTTATTTTTCTCATTAAAACTTAATTTTTAATTTAAATATTTTGTTGTTTATGATACTACAGTTATCCTAATTTTTCCCCTTTCTCTCCTTCTACCCAGCCTGCCCTCCACACCCACAGTCAATCTTCTCACTGTTGTTCATGTCAGTGGGTTCTTCATATATGTTCTTTGACTAGTCCCTTCACCTTCTTCCAACCAGTCTTCTTAATTAGTATTAAAATTTAAATGTTTGAGTTAATTGTGCCTTTTAAATATATAAAAATTAAGGAGTTTGGATATTAGGGCACACCCACAAAACCATCAGAACCCTTGATGCCATGTAAATGCTCATTACTGCCAGTTTCCTCCCACTCTCTTAATTATTATTATTATTATTTGTGACAAGAACACAATATAAGAGCCACTCTCTTAAATTTTTAGATATGGAATATTATATTGTCAACTTTAGGAACTGAGCTTACAGTACACCACTTGTACTTGTTCACCTTATGTAACTGAAGCTTTGTACCCTTTGACTGATATCTCCTTTCTTGCCCCTCCTAACAGGCCCTGGGAACTATCATTGAGTTTAACTAGTTAGGTTTCTCTTTGAGTTTAACTAGTTAGGTTTCTCATATAAGTGGTTTCATGTAGTATTTTTTTTCTGTGATTGACTTATTTCAGTTGGTATAATTTCTTTCAGGTTCATTCATATTGCTTGTGGATGTCAGAATTTCATTTTATTTTTTAAAGTTGAATTTGTTCTATGATATTGATATGCCACTTTTCTTTATTTTTATACCACATTTTTATTATCTATTCATCCATTGAGGAATATTGAGTGTGCTTCCATGTCTTAGCTATTATGAATAAGCTAAATGAACATGGGAGTGCACATATTTCTTCAAGATCCTGATTTCAATTCTTTTGCAAATATATCCAGAAGTGGGGTTGTGAGATCATGTGGTGGCTAATTTTTAATTTTTTAAAGAATCACCGGACTGTTTTTCCATAGTGCCTGTACAATTTTGCATTCCTGTCAATAGTGTATAAGGTTATCTTTTTCTTGACATCCTTACCAATATTGCTATCTTTCCTGTTTTTATAAAAACCACTCTACCAGGTATGAGGTGATATCTCATTTTGGTATTGATTTGTACTTCCCTGATGGTTACTGGTGTTGAGGAGATTTCATATACCCACTGACCACTGGAATATCTTCTTTCAAGAAATATCTATTCAATTTGTTTGTTTGTTTATGTATGTATTTATTTATTTTTTGCTATCAAGTTGTAAGAGTTCTTTATATATTTTGGATATTAGCCCTTTATCAGATATATGGTTTGCAAATATTTCCTCCTATCTATAGGTTACCTTTTCATTTTAATGATTTTTTTTTGCTGTGCTCCAAGATTTTCAGTTTGATATAATGTCACTTGCCAACATTTGCTTCTGTTGCTTTTGCTTTTGGGGTCATATCAAGAAATTATTGTGAAGACCATTGTTAGGAAGCTTTATCTTTTTTTTTCTAAATAGGAGTTTTACACTCTCAGATGTTACTTTTAAGCCTTTAAGTCATTTGAAGTTGATTTTTATGTATGGAAGGGAGTTTAATTTTATTCTTTTGTTTGTGGTTATTTAGTTTTTACCATCACCATTTATTAAAGAAATTATCTTCCTGCATTTTGTATTCTTGGCATTCTTGTCTAAAATCAATTGATTATAAGAATGGATTTATTTCTGGCTTCTCTATTCTATTCTAATGGTCTATATGATAATTTTAATGTCAGTGCCATATTGATATTTTTTAGGTAACATGGTAATACATTTTGAACAGAAATTTTGATACCTACCACTTTGTTCTCCTAACTCAAAATTTCTTTAGCTATTTGGGTATTTTGTGATTTAACATGAATTTTAAGATTTTAGAAATTTCCATAAAAATATCACTGGAATTTTCATAATAATTGCATTGTATCTGTATATCATTTTTGGTAATATGGATATTTCAACATGAAGTTTTCCACTCTATGAACATGAGGTGTCGTTTCAGTTCTTTGTGCCTGCTTTAATTTTTTGCATCTGTATTTTAAAGTATGCAGTGTATAAGTCTTTTACCTCCTACATATCCTTAAGTAGGTAATTATTTTAATTATTATATGTAGGAAATTTTTAAAATTTTATTTTTAGATAATTCGTTGAAATATGTAAAACACAACTGAATTTTGTACATTGATTTTTTCCTGCATCTTTGTTAAATTCATTTATTCTAATTTTTTTGATGGAGTCTTTAGGTTTTTCTAGATATAAGATCATGCTTAGCAGAAGTAATTTTTCTTTTTCCTTCCAATTCATGTGTTTTATTTCTTTTTTTCTCTTGCCTAATTGTTCTGGCTGAGACTTCCAGTACTATGTTGAATATAAGTGGCCATGATGGGCATTCTTGCTGGATTTTACATAGCAGAGAAAAACAATGCAGATGTTGTTAGCTGTATATTTTTTATATATAGACTTATGTTGAGGTAAGTTTCTTCTGTGTTGGACTCATTGGGAGTGTTTATTACTTAAAAAGTGCTGTATTTTGTTAGATGCTTTTTCTATTGTTTGTTGAGATAATGATGTAATTTTTGTCCTTCATTCTGTCAATGTAATGTATCACATTGATTGTTTTGCATATGTTGAAACATTCTTGCAACTTAGATATAAATCTGACTTGGTGTAAGAGGTAATGATCTTTTTAATGCACTGTTGAATTTAGTTTGCTAGTGTCTTTTGAGGAATTTTGCATCCATATTCATCAAGGATATTGGCTTATGGTTTTCTTTCTGGCTGGTATCTCTATGTGGATTTGGCATCAGGATGGTGCTGGCTTCATAAATAAAGTTTAGAAGTGCTCCCTTACTTATTTGGGGGGGAAAGGTTTAAAAAGAGTTGTTGACTTCCAGTCAAGATGGAGGCATAGGCAGAAATGGCTTGCCTCTTCACACAACCACCTCAAAATTACATCTGAAATATAGAACAACCATCAGTCAAAATTATCAGAAATTAAGTTGAATGGAAGTCTGACAACTGCAGAATTAAAGAAACCACATACACCCAGAGTGGTAGGAGAGGATGCAGATGCAGAACAAGGTGGTCCCACATCAACGTGTCATGGATCAAAATTCATGAGGGATGTCATGATAGTGACGAATGCCAGATCCACACCAGGCCCCCAGCCCAGGATTCCAGTTCCAGGAAGGTAAGTCTCCACAACTTCTGGCTTCAAAAAACAGTGGGGATTGAGATGGTGGAAGAAACTTCTAGAGTCCCAAGCAGTTCCTCTTGAAGAACCCACCCATAGACTCACCTACTCAGACTCACTGCCTCTGAGCCCCAGCACCACAGTAGCACCTTGAAAGCCACCAGTGGTATAGAGGGAGAGATGAAGTGTCTGGAGTCAAGGTGAGCAGAGGCCATTATCCCTTTGCTAACACCCCCTCCGCCCACAGAACCAGCAAGTTGGTGCCATATCCGAGACCAATAACCTAGCTAACACTCTTTAACTCATCTTGGAGATCCCCAGAGACGCCACACCACCCTATTTATGGGTCCACCCAAGCTGCTTTTCCATATGAATGGCTGATCATGGCTCACACTTTACAACTTCCTAAATCCTATCAAATAAGCTATAGCTGGTTTCAGAGAACTCCAGGCCTGGCATTAAGGAAAGCCAAATTAGATTCACAGCTTGGTTTTTCCTAGGAATCTCCAAGCCCAGAACAAAAAGCAGCCATCTCAGTTTACTTTATAGCTCAGGCATGGTGGCCCAGGCAAAACATAGGAGGGGACTGACCTCGGTCTACATCACCTGGGAAACCTCAGACCCAGTGTACCCAATCGACAGCTACAGACCATAAGAGAGCACCACCACCCTGCCCTGTGCACAGCTGATCGTCCATGGAGGGCAGACGTTGGCTGTGAGTGGTCACAGCCAGTTCTTGCAACTAACTGGCCTGGGTAAATCCCTTCCATTGATCTGCCAACACCAACCAAGGCTCAACTACAAAAGGAGGGTATATTCAGCCCCCATGATGAGCACACCTCAAGTGCCCAGCTTGGGTAATAGGGGGAAGCTGTGCCTCCTGACCCTATAGGACACCTACTACACTAGGCCACACAACAAAGACACAGAGTCAAAGCAGCTCTACCTACTACATTGAAACAAACACAGAGAGGCTTGCTGAACAAGAAGATAAAGAAACATGGACCAAATGAAAGAATAGATCAAAACTCCAGTAAAAGAGCTAAATGAAATGGAGATAAGCAATCTATCAAATGCAGAGTTCAAAACACTGGTTATAATGATGCTCAAGGAACTTAATGAGAACCCTCAATAGCATAAAAAATATCCAAATGAAGGATACACTAATTGATATAAACAACCATTGTTACATAGAAACAATAGTAGAGTGGACGAAGCCAAGAATCAAGTAAATGATTTGGCTAAGGAAGAAAAAAACAACCATGCAGAACTAGAATAAGAAAAAATAATCCAAAAAAATGAGGATAGTATAAGCAGTGTCTGGGACAACAGGAAGTCCAAAATTCACATCATAGTAGTGCCTGAAGAAGAAAAAGAGCAATAAATTGGAAATCTGTCTTAAAAACTAGTGAAAGAAAACTTCCCTAATTTAGTTAATGGAACTAGAGTCCAGGAAACACAGATAGTTCCAAACAACATGGATGTACAGAAGTCCACTCCAAAGCACATCATAATTAAAAGGCCAAATGTTAAAGATAAAGAGAGACTGTTAAAAGCAACAAGAGAGAATAAGTTAGTTACCAGATGGTTGCTGAATAGGAGGGGGGTAGGGGAGGATGAGTGAAGAGGTGAGGGGATTCAGAAGTACAAAGACATAATTATAGAATAGCCATGGAGATGTAAAGTACAGTATAGGAAATGTAGCCAAAGACCTTATATACATGACCCATGAACATAAACAACAGTCGGGGGGGCGGGGGGAGATTACCTCAGGGAGTAGAGGTTGCTAGGTGGAAGGGGATATATGGGGAAAAATCAGAATAACTGTAACAGTATAATCAGTTAAATGTAATAAATAATATAAATAAATTAAAATATTTAAAAAGAATTGCTATTAATTTTTCTTGAAAGTTTTGGTGAAATTCACCTTGAAGCCACCTGGGCTGTTCTTTGTTGGAAGATTTTTCATTACTGATTTAATCTCATTTTTTGTTATTGACCTTTTAAAAACTTTCTATTATTTTTTTATTCACCCTTGGTAGGCTGTATCTTTCTAGGAAACTATATATTTCTTCTAGATTTTCCCCAAATGTTGGTTTATATTGTTTATAATGGATCTTTTATATTTATTTGACATCACTTGTAATATTTCTTTTATATATGATTTTCTTTATTTGAATTTTTACATTTTTTAAATTATATTTATTAGAGTACCAGTGCTTCTTTTCTTGGTCTAGCTAAGGGTTTTTCAATCTTGCTTCTTATGTTTTTAAGAACACACTTTAAATTTTTGGGTTTTCTCTGTTTTATTGTTATTTATTTCATTTATTGTATGCTCTAACTCTCAGTATTTTTTTGCATTTGCTAGTGGACTTGGTTTGTTATTCTTTTTCTAATTCCTTGAGATGTAATGCTAAGTTTTTTAAATTTTAGAACTTTTATCTTAATGTAGATGTTTATCATTATAAAATTCCATTTAGAATTGCATTTGCTATATTCCATACGTTTTGGTAGGTTGTGTTTTGTTTTCATTTGTTTCAAGACATTTTATAATTTTCCTTCTGGTTCATTATTTGACTCAGTGGTAGTTCAAGAGTGTGTTTTGTAATTTTTATGTATTTGTGAGTTTTTCTGTTTTCTTTCTACCGTTGACTTATAGTTTTACTTCATCATGGTTAAAGTTACTTTGAATTTGTTACTCTTACATTTGTTAAGATTTTTTTTAACCTTCTGTAGAATGTTCTATTGAATTTGAAAGCAATGTGTCTTCTGCTAGTGAATGCAAAGTTCTGTATATGTCTGTTCGGTTCATTTGATCTATATTGCAGTTTAGGTCTATTATTTCTTTTTTATAAGTTTTTTAATTTAATTCTTGTTCAAATACAGCTTTCTGTCTTGTATTCCCAGCCCTGCCTGCCCCCCGCCCCGTGCTCCCCACCTCCCTCCCATTTCTGCCCCCCACCTTAGTTATTGTCCATGTGTCCTTTATACTTGTTCCTGTGAATCCTTCCCCTTTTCCCCTATGATTCTCTCCCCTCTCCCCTCTGGACCCTGTCAGCCTGTTCCGTATTTGAGTGTCATTGGTCATATTTTCCTTGCTTGTTTGTTTTGTTGTTGAGAATCCTGTTAACGGTGAGATCATATGATATTTGTCTTTCACCACCTGGCTTATTTCGCTCAGCATAATGCTTTCCAGTTCCATCCATGATGTTGCAAAAGGTAGGAGCTCCTTCTTCCTTTCTGCAGCATAGAATTCCATTGTGTAAATGTACCATAGCTTTTTGATCCAGTCATTGACTGATGGGCATCTAGGTTGCTTCCAACTCTTGGCTATCATGAATTGTGCTGCTATGAACATCGGGGTGCATAGGTTCTTTTGGATTGGTGTTTCAGAGTTCTTTGTATATTTTGGAGATTAAACCTTTGTCTGAGGTATCATTGGCAAATATGTTTTCCCAAGATGTTGCTTCTCTTTTTATCTTGATACTGTTTTCCTTAGCCACACAGAAGCTTTTAATTTTGATGAGATCCCATTTGTTTATTCTCTCCTTTATATCCCTTGCTCTAGGGACGTATCAGTAAAAATATTGCTGCGTGCTATTATTTCTTTATTGATTTTCTGTCAGAATGATCTGGGTATTGAAGTCATCAGCTATTATTGTATTGCTGTATATTTCTTCTTTCAACTCTGCAACTCTGTTAATATTTCCTATATATATATATATATATATATATTATCTAAAGTTAGGTGAATGTTTATAATTATTATATCTTCTTGCTTAATTGACCCTTTAATCATTATGCAATGACCTTCTTTGTCTTTTGTGACCATTTTGGGTTTAAAATCTATTTTTTATACTGTAAGGATAGCCACCCCTGGTTGCTCTTGAGAAGTATAGCCATTCCTTTTTGGTTGTCATTTGCATGGCTTATCTTTTACTTTTCTTTCACCTTCAGCCTATTATGTCCCTAAATCTATGATTAATCTTTCCTAGACAGAATATAGTTGGATCATTTAAAACCCAATCCAGCTTCTATGTCTTTTGATTAGATAGTTTAATCCATTTACATGTAGTAATAATTTAGAGATAATGAGTTACAATTGCCATTTTAAGATTATTTTTGTCCCAGTCAGGGCACATGCCTGGGTTGCAGGCTGGTTCCCTTCAGGCCAAATCCCAGCAGGGGACGCATGAAAGGCAACCATACATTGATGCTTCTCTCCCTCTCCTTCCCCTCTAAAGATAAATAAATAAATAAAATCTCTAAAAATAAATTAAAAAAATAAAAAATAAATAAAATTATTTTTGTAGTCTTTTTCTTCTAATTCTCTCTTGCTTTTTTTGTTATTTGATGATCATGTATACTCACATAATTTGTTTCTTTTCTCTTTTTCATTATCTTCTCTATGCTTTTCTTTATAGTTACCATGAATCTTGTACATAACTTCTAATTGTTATACAATCAATTTTGGACTTACTATAACTTAAATTTAATCACATACAAAAACCCTATACTTTATTTCCCTCCCCTTCACTTTATTTTATTGATATAAAAATTTATTACTTTTAATATTGTGAATATATTAAATATTTTATGGAGATAGTTATTATTAATACTTTTGTGTTTTAAATTTTTTAATAGGATTTAAAATGATTTGCCCACCACTTTTAGAGTAGAACAATATTTTGTATTTGTTTGTATACTTTTCTTTATCTGTGAGATATCTTAAATATTATATTTATTTTTAGAGATATGGAAAATGAGGGAGAAAGATTAGGAGAGAAATATCAATATAAGAGAGAAATGTGAGTCAGTTGCCTCTCTCATGCCCCCCAAAAGGGACCAGGTTTGCAACCTAGGCATGTGTCTTGACCAGGAACTGAGCCAGAGACCTAATAATATTGATGGCTATTTCTGGTTCTATAATTTGGGTTAATAGGATGTTTTCAATTTACTATCAGTTTATTTTATTTCTTTATTTACTTATTTTTACTTTCTTATATTAAATTTATTGAGGTGCATTGCTTAATAAGATTATATAGGTATCAAGTGCACATTTCTAGGATACATGATCTATATATTGCACCATTTACCCATTACCTAAAGACAAATAATCTTTCATCACTATATTGGTCCGCTTTACCTTTGACTCCCTTAACTCTTTCTCTCTGGTAACCACCATACTATTGTTTGTCTATGAGTTTCAGTTTTATATATCACATGTGAGTGAGATCACATGGTCTGTAGCTTTTTCTGACTGACTGATTTTACTTAGCATAATATTCTCAAGTGCTATCTATGATTTTGCAAATGGTAGGCAGTATTTCATCTTTTTTATAGCTCAGTAGTATTCCATAGTATGTATGTATCACATCTTTTTTTTATCTAATCCTCTATTGAAGGATGCTGCTGGGGATCACTTTGTGTGGTTTCAGAGACTGTAGCCCTGCACAAGCAGGCCTTGAAAGAGGTCAGTAAGTTTCACTGGAAAGCCAGGAATGCAGGGGGCAAGCACAACCCAACATTGACACCGAGGGTTCTTGTGGGAAATCAAGCCTAATAAATACATTGTATCCTTTGAAGCTTGCTTTGTTTTGCTTTGTTATGTCCCTGTTGATACAAACCAGATGACTAAATTCAAAGCATAAGGAGTGAACTACTTGCATCATAAAATACACCTTTATAACCCTCTGGTGTCAGCATGTCTCACAGACCCTGACCTGAGACAATCTCTATGTTCCTTCCATTGTTATCTGTAAATAATATTTGTTTTCCCTGCACATACTGATCCAAAGAAAAGCCATTTCAGAGGAGAGCTCAGGGCATTCTCCACTGGAGGGAATCTCTACTCCCTTTCCTACCAGAGCAACAGAGTGTGTCCAGAATGACTTACTTTCATCTGTGGCAGCCAGGATAGCTCTACTGGCTGGGGTTCCCCACAGGACACTTGGGTTGTCTCCATGTCTTTTTTTAGCATATGTTAATTTTAAAAAAATTGTTAATATTGTTCAAGTACAGTTGTGTCCATTCCCCCCAACCACCATTTCCCCCACTCCACCCATCCCCACCTCCCCCCTTGAACCTACCCCACTTTGGCTTTGTCCCTGTGTCCTTTAAACATGTTCCTTGTTTTCCTTCTTTTCCCCCCTATAATCCCTCTACCCCAACCCTCTGGTTACTGTCAGTTTGTTCTTTATTTTAATGTATGGGTTATATTTTGCTTGCTTGTTTGTTTTGTTGATCAGGTTCCACTGGATTGTCTCCACATCATGGCCACTGTGAATAATACTGCAATGAACATAAAAGTGCATATCTCTTTGGGAATAATTTTTTTAAAGTTTTTCCCAGTAGATACCCAGAAGAGGGATTGTTGGGTCTTACAGTAACTCTATTCTTAATTGTTTGAGGGACTTCCAGATTGTTTTCCATAGTGGCTGTGCCATTTTACATTCCCACCAAAAGTGAATAAGGGTTTCTTTTCCTCCACAACCTTTCCAACACTTATTACCTATCTTGTTGATAATAGCCATTCTGACAGGTGTGAAGTGGTATCTCATTGTAGTTTTGATTTGCCTTTCCCTAATAGCTAGTGAGGCTGAGTATTTTTTCATATATCTGTTGGGCATTTCTATGTCTTTTTGGAAGAAGTGTCTGCTCAGGTCTTCTACCCATTTTCAATTGGATTGTTTCTTTGGTTTTGAATTGTATGAGTTTATTACACATTTTGTATACTAATCCCTTGTTGTAGCTGATGTTTGTAAATATTAGCTCCAATATTGGTTAGTTGCCTTTTTGTTTTGTTGTCATTTTCTTTTGTTGTGCAGAAGATTTTTAGTTTGACATAGTCTCAATTATTTATTTTTTATCTTCACTACCCTTACCTTTAGGGTCAAATTCATAATATGTTCTCTACAAATGAATTTCATAAGTTTAGAATCTATGTTTTCTTCTATGTAATTTACTATTTCAGGTCTCCTATGGAGGTCTTTGATCCATTTTGCACTACTTTTTACACATGGGGACAAACCAATCTGGTTTCATTCTTTTGCATGTAGCTTTTGAATTTTCCCAGCACCATTTATTAAAGAAGCTTGCTTTTTTCATTGAGTATTTTGGCTTATCTGTCAAAAATTATTTGCCCATATATGTGTGGTTTTTTGGTTTTATTTCCAGATTCTCAGTTCTGTTCCATTGGTCACTGTGTCTGTTTTTTATTTTTTTTACCTGTTTTGATTATTGTACCTCTGTAGTTAATTTGAAGTGAGGTAGTGTTATACCTCCATCTTTGTTCCTGTTTTTTAGGATTGCTTTGGCTATTCAGGGTCTCTTGTGGTTCCATACAAATTTTTATTATTTTTTTGTTCTATTTATTTAAAAAATGACATTGGAACTTTGATGAAATTGCATTAAATCTGTGTATTGCTTTGGGTAATGTGGCCATTTTAACTATGGTGATGCTTTGGGTAATGTGGCCATTTTAACTATGGTGATACCTTCTTTCTTTCTTTTTTAAGATTTTATTTATTTATCTTAGAGGGGAAGGGAAGGAGAGAGAGAGAGAAATATCAATGTATGGTTGCCTCTCATGCGTCTCCCACCAGGAACTGGGAACTGACCTGCAACCCAGGCACGTGCCCTGACTGGGAATCGAACTGCGATCGTGTGGTTCGCAGGCCCACGCTCAATCCACTGAGCTACACCAGCCAGGGCACTATGGTGATACTTTCATTCCATAAACATGGAATACCTTTCCATTTTATTGTGTCTTTTAAAATCTGTTTTATTAATTATTTCAGTATATAGGTCCTTCACATCCTTACCCCTGGGCATTTTATTCTTTTGGGTGCAATTGCAAAGGGAATTTTTTTATTTCTTTTTTTCTGAGGTTTCATTGTTAGTATACTGAAAAGCATCGGATTTTTGTACATTGATTTTTTTATCCTGCAACTTTACTCTATTTTCTAATAGTTTGTTGGTTGAATTTTTAGGGGTTTTTTTTTTGTATACAAAATCATGTCATCTGCAAAAAGTAACACTTTTACTTCTTTATTCTCAATTTGGATGCCTTTCATATTTTTCTTTTCCTGATTACTCTGGCTAGGACTTTCAGAACTATGTTGAATAAGAGTGGTGATAGTTGATATTATTCTCTTGTTCCTGAACTTAAAGGAAAAGCTTTCACTTTTTCACCAAGTATATTAGCTGAGGGTTTGTGATGTATGCTTTTATTACATGGAGGTATTTTCCTTCTAACTAAGGCTATTTTAAATTATACTGAATATATATTATTTTAAATTTTTTCTAGACCAAATTACACTTTCTCATTATAAACCAAACCACCAATTTCTTTATATTTGTCTCGCTTCTGGCTGCATTGCACTAATTAGGACAGGCAGAAAGGTCAGCAGCCAATTTTCACAGATTCATTTGTCCTAGAGTAAGAATACCAGCAGTCATTTAAGGGTAGCTAAGAGTAGTAAAAAGTCTGTTTAGTAGTATCTCCTCACATCCATCAGAATTATTGATGTCCTGAAGTATGCCAAAGGAATCTCATTGCTCTTCACTGATAATAAGAATGTGTTGATCAAATCCTGTTATAACTATTTTTCATATCATCATAGCTAAGTAGATGATGCAGCTTTACCATAATAAGCATGCTATAATTAGTCCAACTAACAGTATTTTGTGAAGAAGAGTATGTTTGTTAACTAGAATTAATTTTTGTGTGAGTATTAAAACATGTATTCTCTATTCTGCCTGGCATTTCTTTATTTTATTATAATTAATAAATGAACATTTACTAATTTTCTGTCTTTGGAGTCAAGGAATCAATTATGTAAATGTTGGCTGTGTGGATTAGTGATGTACTTCACAACTAGGATTTGTATAGTTTATCTAGGGCCAATAACAAAGAGTATTTGTCATATATGTTCTACACATTACCAACCCAAAAGTTTAAGGACATGATAGGATGAGGAAGCATGAGATTTTAGATTTAGAGTTTCTTCATTTTCAAATCTTAGATATTTGACTGGCTTTGTAATCTTGAACAAAGCTAACAAGGTTTCTGAAAGTCAACCCTAACATTTTAAAAAGAGTAAATAAAATAAATAAAAATGATGAATTGTGATAGTTTTTTCACACACTTTCATGCAATTTTTTAATTGTACTTTTTAAAGATTGCATTCTAGTTTCATTAAGAACATCATGACTGTAACTATCAGTATTTTAATTAAAGGTAGGAGTATGTGATAGCACTTCTTTACATTGAATTTTAATGTTCACTTATCATTTCTGTTATTAGAATTAGAAATTCTGGAATTAGAAAATGAATAATAAGTTAAGAAATTAAACAGCTTTAGGGCATAATCCTGCTATGACCTATTTTTAAAAATAAAAACAAGTGATTTTTAAAATAGACCCTTTTCTGATGATCAGTACATAAATATATATTATGAGCATATTGTATTATTTTAAGCCACTAAATATACACCAACATGAATAAAATAAATATTCCCTTTCTACCTACAAATAAAAATGCTGGGATTATTAATTTACTGATTGCAATATGCCAAAATAACCACAATACATACTTAAATATTCAGAGATACAGGATGGATATGAGAGCCCATAATGTGAAAAAGGAAGAAATTACAGGTAAGAAAATGGAAAATCATAACTACACATCCTTTGTCTGGACTAAATAGACAGCAAGGCAGAGGCTGGAAGACCACACCACAATCAGGAATTCTGAACTCTCCTTTTTCTGCACCTTTCCCTATGAGCTCCAATTGGTGGCTGAGAAAGCACAGCAGCACCTAACCTGTAATCCCTAACATTATGGGAGGCAGGAGAAGTGCCCCAGAGTGATTTTTCTGAAGTCCGGACCCTCAAGTTGCAAACTAATCCGTACTGAGGATTGCTTGTTCAGTCAGGGAGCATCCTCCAATGCAGCAATTTGCACTGCATCTGAAAGCACTCCAGGGTTTACTCACAGCAACATGTGTGTACATTCCCTCTAATCCTGAACAGACTGCACTAAAATACTTCACAGAGAATTTGTGCTTAAACACAGGTAACTGGATACCAGTAATATTTTGGTCCTTTGGTGATCTTAGGACACCTTTACCAAGGAATGCCATATGATCAACAATGTTGAATAAAATAATCCCTCAAATAATTTTTCAGCCTTATGAAAAAATTCTCATGATACGGAGTAAAGTTACTGAAACTGAGTCAGAAGGTGAAGAAAGCTGGAATTTCTGTCTGGGACAAGCTTCAGAATCCTGAAATTCTTTCGTTATAAAATCATCAGGCTCTCTGACAAGAATAATATAGGCAATGCAGGGAGCAAGTGAAAGAGAAATGGATAAGCATATTAAACTCTTTGGAGATGGCTCCAGTGACAACTATTTTATATCACATCAACCAAAGGTAAAGTGGAAACATTATGAGGCTGAATATGTGAGATGCTGCAGTTCTGGTAGAAACAGCTCCACTCATTACTGGCAATGTATCTTTAGCACTAATTCCGTAGTTTTCAATTTTCCCATTGTTTAGATAAGAGAACTGGATTAAGTTGTTCTACTTGAGAAAGTTATAATATTTAGGGAAGGGAATCAAAATTACTTTTGCTCAATTTGAGTGTTCTCTATAGCTAATTAAAATGTCTCTAAATTCTATTATTTTTAATAATAAAAAATTAGATAATTTATTAATTAAGTTTTCATGGGAGCTGAAGGTATTGGATTAGCTATGTAAAATAGTGGTTATTCTAAAAGAATGTAGCTAAGGCAGCTAAAAAAATTGTACAGACAAGATTGTGTGATCAAAATCCTCCAGCAAATTTGAACCTTATGCTGAACCTAAGGTAAAATCCTTACTTCGAACTAGTAGCACCTTACTCTTTAACCCTTTTCTTCTACTCTGACTTCAATTCGTGCTGCTCTCTCTTTTAAGCACTCTGTTTCCTCCACACTGGGCTGCGCGCATTCTTTAATATCTAGACACTTTCACTTGATATTTTCCTTGCCTGGACCATTCTAGACATCTTTGTGATTTGTCACTTATTTGCTGTAAGGTTCTCTCTGTTCAGATGGGATTTTGTGGAAAAGTGGCTGAGAAATAGTGAAGTGCTTTTTATTATAAGTACCTCATAAGAAATATCAACTTTCTACCATCCTTGTCAATATATACCCTCATTACTGTCTTATCTTTTCTCTTTATAGCGCATATTGTCATCATGCAGTATTTTCATATTTTATTTTGTCTATCTTTTCTCTTTAGGATGAAAGGGGAATGATCTGCTGTTGGTTTTATTGACAGCGGTATATGCAGTGCCTATGTAATATCTAGCTCAGAGCAGGTCTACTAAATGAATGAATGCAGTGTACCTCTCTACACTCTACACCAATTTACAAAACAGGAGGTACTACTGATGCATCCACTCCACTCCACCAGCTATGGTTCTCCCTGCCATGTGCCCCTTCTCACCCTGAGAGTCCTCAAGAAAAAGTTACTGTCAGACCAACACCACAGTCTCCAGGAATTCCTATTGGGTTTTAGGAGAATTCTTAGGCTATGTGATTTATTATTGTAAAATGTGCTGTCAGGTAACTCTGATAAGTTCTTTTTTTTTTCTTTGTGCCCTTTTTCATCGTTAATGTCCAGTACAAACTGCTTCTGCATTCTTCATCCCAACCAAACCCTCCACCGATTTACCTCTTTCTGAAACCTTCTGTTAGTGTTTTTCTTTCATGATGAACACACTCCTCTGATCTCAGTTTATTCACAAATTGGACCTTTTATCACCTTGTGGTTTCCCCCAAAGACACCATTTCTTTCCAGTTGCCTCAAATGTGTCTTGTGCATTTTCTGGTACCTTATAAAACAAGATTGAGGAATTTTATCTTCTCTTTCCATGCCCTCTTGCCTGACAACACCACCACAAATTTATATTTTTATTATGTCCAACTTAATAAATAACACCAAAATATTATATTAAATCATTAATGTATTTTCTGGCTTCTACCTAAAAATGTAATTATTTTATTTATTTTTGTCTAATTGTATTATTTCTCCCTACATATGCATAACATAGTGTAGAATTTAATAATCATTTGTCTAATGAAATAATAACCTTCCTTTTACAAGAGCACCTTTATATTGCTCTGGGGTTAATATTGTGAAAGTACACAATATTAACCCCATTAATCATAATATTATAATATTATGATTTATAAGCAATATATATTTGATCATTCAGAAGGCCAAAATATATTCCATATACATTTTGTATATTTTACTTTATATATAAATATATAAAATATATTTCATGTATATTTGATATACACATGAAATCTTCATTTATGCTTCCTTGCTCATAGATTCCAAAGTTTTTAATATTTCCTGAGCTATGAGTGATAGGAGCACCTTTTGTTATTATCTTTGGTTTCTTGATGTTTTTTCTTAAATTGCTTCAGAGCCATGTGAAATGGTGTCTTGTCATTTATAGCAAGTGGGTTTATATTAATGAGGTTACTTTTGGAAAGCACTTAAGAGTGAGGGCTTATTTCCAGGAAAAAATAACATGAAAATGAGGTTTGGAATTTCCCGTCTCACCTCCTGATTTCTAGGGAGGAGACTGGGACTGGATATGAATCAATCACCAATGGCCACTGAGTTCGTTGGTCATGCCTATGTCATGAAGCTTTCATAAAAACCCCAAGAGACAGGTTGTGGAGAGCTTTCAGGTTGGAAACATGAAGACCTGGGGAGAGTAGTAGACTTAGAGAAAACAGAAAAACTTTGTGTCCTTTCCCTATACCTTGCCCTATCCATCCCTTTCATCTGGCTGTTCCTCAGTTATACCCTTTTACATTAAACCAGTAATCTAGTAAGTAAAATATTTCTGAGTTCTGCAAGCCACTCTAGCAAATTCATTGAGCTAAACAAGGTGGTTGTTGGAAGCACAGGTGACAACTTGGGCTTGCAAATGGCTTCTGAAGTTGGGCAAGGGGATGGGGAGAAGATTGAACCCTTAACTTGTGGAATCTGACACTACCTCCAGGCAAATAATGTCAGAATTGAGTCAAAATGTAAGGCAACCAGCTGGGTTTGAGAATTATTTGGTGCTATTTGGAAATCTCCCTCCACACACTGGAACCAACGACCAATATCTTGACCCTTTAACTGCCTTTATAATGTAATACAATATACTTTGTGTCCTGACTCCCTGTTATAACAGAGTAAAATCAAGCTCTACCTAAAAACTCCAGTTAAATTTTCAAAATTTCATTCTTTCTTACTCAGATTTCTTTTTCTCATTTCATTCGTCATATCAGACTTCTTTGTTACCATTATTTTTTTTATTTCTGGGCTCTTTAATCTTTTGTTACTGTTGTTCAATTTCAATTATTCCCATTTCCCCCGCATTACTCTTTCCAGCCCTACCCACCCCCCAAATCCCACATTCAATTCTCCCTTCCCCATTGTCTGTCCATGATTCCTTTATACATGTTTCTTGACTTGACTTTTCCCCTTCTTTACCCCATTATCCCCTTACTTTTAGTACTCCACTTCTACCACTTAAGCCTCTATACACCTCAAAATCCATTGTTTTTAACATCACCACTGGTCAAGATGGTTTGCTCAGAGTAACCTGCATTCGTTGACTCTGCTGTGATGTAAATAAAGACCTGTAATGAGCTAAATGGACAAGCCTCTCTTCTTATTTTATACATTTACAACAATACCTCAGAAATACACAAATTTAAAGACATGCCAGGCAAACAATAAGCCAAATACAATTAAGCGGCACATAAGTTTATTAATGTTAAACCAAAAAAATTATGCCAAAACACATAAAGATTAAATAGACACATATTGATGAAGGAATTAATAAATTAAAATGATAAAAAGTCATCAGGAGGTGGAGGATTGAGCAAAAAGGAAAAGGGCTCATGGACATGGATAACAGTATAGTGACTTCTGGGGGGAAGGAGGCTATAAGTGAACTGAATGGTAATAGGAAATTGCAATAAAGATTAAATCAAAAATGTTTTGTAAAAAATAAATAAAAATTTAAAAGATAGAAAAGTCATGTATGTAGCTAATAAACAGTGATGTAATATACAAAGCAAATTTTCAGAATTGCCAAATATGAGAAATCCATAATTATTGAGTTTGAACTAGCTGTAATAGATAACAATTATAGGGCATAAAGACAAAAAATTAGTACAATTAAGAATGATTTTAAAAATAATTAACAATCACACTTTTGAAAAAGCTAATTATATATGTGTATGTATGCTCATATGCATACATGTTTATACACACATTTATGTGTACATACGCAATTTACATATGTATATATACATATACAAATAGAAAAAACATAATTTGTTTTCATTTTCATTAATTTCACTATCAAATGTAAATTTTTAAAAAATTGACAGTTTTTAAAAAACTTTTCTCATTCTGAAGACAATTGGGGTATTAATTTTGCTCCTTTGTCTAGAAAAAAGATTGAATATCTTTTCACATGTTACTGGTCACTTGTTTCTTTCCTCCTAAAATTTATTTCATGTGTGTGTATGTGTGTGTGTGCACTGAGAATTATATTGCTCACCATGCACTTAAAATGTCTTCTAGTATGCAAAGGCTGGTATGTCAAAATAAACAATTTGAAGATTTCCTGAACCTGAGGCTTACCCTTTGTCTTGAAAGCTCTGACAGTTAGATATATTCATACTATGTATTGATGTGGAAATGAGTCATGGGGTGAGGAGACACAGTGTGGGTGTATCATTTTGCTTATGTTGATTTTGTCAAGGTGTTGAAGTTCTGAGGTCAGAACTAAAGATTTCAAATTTTCTCATAAATCTCTTGCATACATTTTAATGGATGCCCTCAGATGTTGTAGGGTTATTTTTCTATTGATTTATCTATCAACCTCTTCAACTATTTATCCATCTATACATCCTTTAATGCAGTTTCTTGATGTAGGGCCTGCGGAGTCTGTGTGTTGTGGCTGCGACAAATTCACATGAACTGCAGAAGTCCTATGGAGAAAAAGGGACAGCATGGCAGCTAAGTGAGAGAGAGGGCCCTGACCCCTGTCTGAACAGGCTTTTATTGCTTTTCTGGGCACATTACACTCAGGATAGTCCTCATTTAATATGCACAGGTTGCCTTTAGATGGTTACCTTTCACAGACAACAAAGGAGAGGAAGTTACTAATTACTACAAAGAAAAGGGATATTTGCAAATGTAAAGAAAAAAGTGGTTGAACTGGTTACACTCATCCTTGGGAGGTTTAGCATAGATTTTAGGAAGTTACTTTAAAGATATGCAGTAAACATGTACTGCCTCAATTCAGGGTGAGGGAGTTTTAGCAAAAGCAAGCCTCATAGCAGCCCAGGTACAATGCAGGCCTGATTCCACATGGGAAAACCTATCCGAGGGCTTCTATCCTATTTGCTGACTTGCTCGCCACTGGATTTTCTGAGTCAGGGGCTGGGCTACACTCCCCTTGCCACACGGAATGGTTCCCTATAGTTTCTCAAATGACAGGGTCAGCTGAGCTCTACAGTGTATAGATATGTATCTGTATATGGATATTTCAAGCTATTTTAAGTGTTACATTTTTCTGCTACATTTTCTCATTGTTGTTGCTAGTATACTAGAATTGCCAGTTATTTCATACCTCAATTTCACTGTAAAACAAACCACAATTCAGGCACATATAAGAATAATCACTTATTCTCATGCTCAAGAATCCGCAGCTCAGGTAAGGTGACTCTATGTCAGGTTGTGTGTCTATGGGTCAGCTGGTGCCTCTTTGCTCCCTGTATGTTCATTCTGGAGCTCAGATGAAAGCAGCAGCAACAATAGTTTGCCATTGGCTACTGCCCTACCCCTTACATCTTTACTCAACTTAGTAGCAAAATTCTTTAAAACAATGGTCTGAAACAGGGGATGGCATATCACACAAAAACCCCACCAACATGGGTAATTATGCAATTATGAAGGACAGTATAAATGCTTATTTTCTTCTTTCTTCTCTTAACTGATTTTAAAAGTAATTGTATAAAACAATATGTATGTAATTGTATTACTGTGGCTCTAACATATAGAAAAACAACACATTTGCAAATAGCCCAGAGGTGTGGATAGGAGCAAAACTGTACTAGACTAAATAAATTAAGCCAGATGGTAACTCAATCCCCCAGGGACAAATGGAAAGAATCATAAATGATAAACAAAAAGATAAAAACAAGCTATATAAATATATACTTGTTCCCTTTTTTCTGAGTTTCTTTAATTAGCATAAAAACATAAATTATAGTTTAAAAGTATTAGAATGTATTGTTGGCTTTGCTGTATATACTAATGTAATAAGTATAACAATAATAGCACAAAAAGAAGGAGGAAAGAACAGATGTTTATAGGAGTAACATTTTTATATCTCAGCAAATTAAGTTAATGTAAACCTAAAGTTGAGTCTGATAAATTTGAATGTATATGGTAAGCCCTATAGCAAATAACTAGAAAATATAGTGAAAATTTTTATTAAAGGAATTAAAGTGTTACACTAAAAAATTCATTTAATAAAATAATCCACAATACAAAAGCAAATAGTAAAGGAGAAAGAGAGAATAAAAACTCATGGCATATAGACGCAAAATGTGAAAAGGCTGATGCAAATCTAACTTTACCAATAATAACATTAAATGTGAGTTGATTAAACAATTTAATCAAAGGCAGATGGGAAAAAGCATGAACTCACTATGTGCTGTGTCCAAAGTACACATTTTAGAGTCAAAATGCAAACAGGTTAAAAGGTAAATGATGGAAAAAGATATTTACCAAATGACAACTGGAGAGCCAAATACTAAGGAGGTCAGACTAAATAGATTTTAAATAAATGTTCATAGCAGCATTATTCATAATAGCCACAAGTGGAAACAATTCAAATATCCATAAACTGATGAATAGATAAACAAAATATGATATAATGATATTCTATTTGTTAATAAAAGGAATAAGCAAATAGCAACAATACCAAACCCTGTGAAGGATGGAGAATCTGATGTCCAGAATTGTCAAATTATTATTTTCTTAATGTCCATTTTTCTCTTCCTTTTTCATAATTTCTATCTCTTTAATACTCTATATTTGGTGACATAGTATAAATGTAATTTCCTTTGGATCTTTAGACATATTTCCCTATAGTTCCTTGAACATATTTAAAATAGTGGATTTTAAGTTAAGTGAACTTCTCTTAAGTTCAACATCTGGGCTTGTTCAAGGACATTTTCTACAGACTACTGTTGTTTGTTCTTTGTATGGGTCACATTTTCTTCTTCTTTTTCTTGTGTGTGTTTCCCTAATAAATAAATTTAGTGCTATACACTATCCTCTAAGGTTGCTAGTTTCTTCAGTTCTTAAATATTTAAAGTGCTCAGTAACTATATCAAACTTGATTATTAGAATCTGTCTGTGAAACATTTAGCCATTCCAGTGTCAGATCTAATGAGTTGAGTACCATTTATTAATCCACTTTCTAAAATTTTCTCTTTGATGTGTATTTATCTTTTAAAAGACTTAATTTTCTGTCATCTCAGGGAATTTTTGAGATTTAGTTTATAATTGGTCATGAATAACTGAAGCATAATTTTATTTTTAAGGACATGAACAGAATGTAAAAACTAACTAATAATTTTTAAAGCCAAATACCTGATATTTAGACATTCAAAATCTTATTTTGTAGATTTTTTTAAAGGTTGCTATATTTAATAATTTAAAAGGGGGTGTGATGGTGTCTGGAACTGAAGTTGACTGGTTTACAGATCAGATCACAACTTTCACACGTATACAATATTTTTAGTGGTTATTTTTCATTGAACTGGCCTATGAATTCATTTACTGTACTTAAATTCAATTTCATAAGCTAGTTAAAAATCTTTTACTCTGGGATTATTATGACATATCTATGTTTTATACTCATTTTTTCCTATCGTTTTTCAGTATTTATTCAGAAAGTTATCTTGTGAACTTATACTCAAAATCACAAAAGCCAGATTTATTTTTTAACATTAATAATAAATTTATTTTCCTGCATTCCAGGAACTCCATAATCTGTCCACTGTCTATATGCAAGTGTGCACAAACACATTTCATATTCTCTCTGGCATCACAAGGTTTGAATATTTCTCTAAATATGCTTTTTTATTTCTGTGCTTTTAGATTAGTGTATGTCTGACATGTTTTCCCACCATTTCAGAAAACTTCAACAAGTTCTTCAAATCCAGATATTATACCACCACACAGCTCAGAAAGTCCAACTTGATGCTTGTTAACCCCCTGAAATTTGCTAAGAATATGTATTTAAAAAATTAACTGTTAACATTTACCTTCTGCTAGTCACCAGCATCCTTAATCTTAACAGTTCATTATTCATCTTTTATCCCTAAAATTTCAAAATAACAGAGCAAATGAATATTTTTTAATTTTTCATGGAAGCCAGCATAGTGCTAAGGTCTGTGATTACATACTGATTGTGATTACATAATTATTCCTCTCTTTGGAAGTTGTATTATGCCATTGTTAATTGGTAAAATTCAGTATTACTTGGTAGACTCTTTCATTCTTTATGTATATTGGTTGAACAATTATTCAGTATGATGATAATAGATGAGTGAAGCCAGTCACCACATGGCTTAACTATCAAATAGCTGTGTTGAGCTCTGGCCTGTATGGCTCGGTGGATTGAGTGCCAGTTTGTGAAACAAAGGGCTGCTGGTTTGATTCCCAGTTAGGGCATGTGCCTAGGTTGCAGACCAGGTCCCCAGTGGGAGTGTGCAAGACACCACCAACACACATTAATGTTTCTCTCCTACTCTTTCTCCCTTCCTTCTCCTCTCTCTAAAAATAAATATATAAACTTTTTTAATAACTGTTTTGACACTCAATAGTACAGAAGCACTTATCACTGAAAATTATTCCAGATTTTATATTCTGCAAAGAAGTATTCAATAACATGAAAATCTGTGACTTTAGGGATTTAAAATGTGGATTATTATAGGTGCAGGGGTATCAAGCTTTGATTTCAAGTCTTCCCAAGACTTGTTTATGATCATCAATACAGTACGTGATTTCAGTGACTCTGGGTTGCCAGGCGCATTAAGCCCTTTCTGAAAATACCTATTATAGTCATGTGAAGTAAAGAAAATTAGCTACTATGCATTTTGAAAAACAGCTGTGTGCTATTGACCTGATTGGAAGTTGTTTTAACCATTTTGTTGGAAACAGTTGCAAGAATTCATTGTATCATCTGTGACATCTGTTGTTATAAGAAGTAGCATCTGGTTGCAAATTCACTGGTCTGCTATAATTATGTAAAATGACAATTTTCTCTTTCATGCATTTACTATTGATGAGTGGTGATGCTGGAGATGTTACATATTTTAAAATATGCATTTTAACAAATACAGAAGTACAAAATCACCTACACATTTTAAACTTTCTGTTTAGCCTTGCCTTCTGGAATGTCTTGGACCCAACACTATTTTAAAAGAGAAATCATCTGCTTCATCTCTGTGTGGAATAGAATCACAACAGGAATTTCCTGAAAAAATTACAGAAATTCTCTCCCACTTTTTAATCAGCAATTTCACATTTTCCTAAGGTCTTATCTATCTAGTTTGTGTCACCACATTTTTGATTGACTGATTTTTATTAAGGTACAATTGAGGTGTAACATTATATTACTCTCATGTGTACAACATAATGATATAATATTTGTATACATTGATAAGTGATTACAAAAATAAGACTAGTTAACATTTGTAACCATGTATAATACAATTTTTCCTGTGATGAGGATTTTAGATGTAATATCTTAGCAAATTTCAAACATGCAATACAGTATTATTAATTACAATCACCATGCTGTGCATTACATTCTCAGGACTTCATTATTTTATCATTGAAAGTTTGTAACTTTTTACCCTTTCATCTATTTCTCTACATCCCACCTTTGGCAATCACCAATCTGTTATCTATCTTCTGAGTTTGTGTTGTTGTTGTTGTAGTCATTGTCATTGTTTTAAATTTGACGTAAAAGTAAGAGTTCGCAGCATTTTTCTTTCTCTATCTGAGTTATTTCACTTAGCATAATGTCCTCAAGGTCCACTTATGTTGCCATAAATTACAAGATTTTGTTCCTTTGTATTGCAGAATAGTATTCCATTGTATATATACGTATATGAAATCTGTCTAGAAAAAGTCCAGCCGTTGTTAATATAATGAGATTAGTTTGCAACACAACAATGTAATCTGGCAGCCAAGGAGAGTGGACTGGAATGTGCATGTGTGAACAGTGATGATTTCACTGTACTGGTCAGTGGGGGCAGTAGACGCCATTGAGTGATCATGTGCACTCTGAGGCCATTGCATTCAAAATGACTGAGTGAGTAGCGCAACGAATCTGCATCAAATTTTGTGTTAAGCTTGAACATTCTTCCACAAAAACTATTGGGATGATTCAGAAGGCTACAGCAACAGACAACTGGTGATTGGCAGCTTCATCATGACAATGTGCCTGCTCATGCATCACGTCTTGTGTGGAGTATTTTAGTGAAACAGCAAATCATCCAGGGGACTCATCCCCCCTACAGTTTAGATTTGGTGCCCTGCATCTTCTGGCTTTTTCCAAAACTGAAATCGTATTTGAAAGGGAGGAGATTTCAGATCATCGATAGGATTCAGAAAAATATGACGGGGCAGCTGATGGCAATTGGGAGAACAGTGTGAGGTCCCAAGTGCTTACTTTGAATGGGGAATAAGGCAACATAGTCCTACTCACGATGTTTCTTGTATTGTGCATCTTCTTCAATAATGTCTCTATTTTTCATATTACATGGGTGGGTACATTCTAGACAGACCTGGTGATTTTAAATATATATATATAAAACATCTTTTTACCCATTCATAACTGTGATGAACACAGTTAGGTTGTTTCCATAATTTACTGTAAATAATATAATGAACATCTTTTTAACTTAGTGTTCTTTCTGTTCTGTGTAAATACCAGAAGCAGAATTTTTAGATCAAATAGTAATTTTAGGTTTTTTTTGAGTAATTTCCATAATTGTTTCCATGGTGGTTATACCAATTTACATTTCTACCAAATGTGCACAATGGTTCCATTTTCTCCACCATGCGAACACGTGTTATTTATGGTTTTGTTTAAAGATTTTATTTATTTATCTTAGATGGGAAGGGAAGGAGAGAGAGAGAGAGAGAGAGAAATATCAATGTATGGTTGCCTCTCATTCGTCCCCTGCTGGGAACCGGGAACCGGCCTGCAACTCAGGCATGTGCCCTGACTGGGAATCAAACCGTGATCTTGTGGTTCGCAGGCTCACGCTCAACCCACTGAGCTACACCAGCCAGGGCATGTTATTTATGTTTTTGATAGTAGCCCATCTAACAGGTGTGAGTTGATAGTTCGTTGTGGTTTTGATTTGCATTTACTTGATGATTAGTTTGTTAAGAATTTTTTCTGTACAATATGCAATGTCTGTAGATCTTTGGAAAAATGTCTCTACAGATCCTCTCCTCATGTTTTAAGCATTTTTTTGCTATTGAGCAGTATGACTATTTGCACACATTTAGTATAACTATTCAACTCTCTTTCTTAGTTCTTTTCATATGTCATGCACATTTTCATCTAAAATCATGGAAATAAAGATATAAATTCTTAGAAACATCATGGAAATAAAGAGATAAATTTTTAGAAACATACAATCTTTCAATACTGAATCAAGAAGAAACAAAAAATCTGAACATACTGATTACTGTCAAAGAAATCATATCACTAATCAAAAACTCCCAACAAACAAAAGTCCTGTACTAAATAGCTTCCAAGGTGAATTTGACCAAACAGTCCTAAAGAATTAACATCTAGCCTTCTCAACTGCTCAGAAAAAATCTAACAGGAGAAAAGTTTCCCATGCTTATCTTATGAGGCCATTACCGGATTCCAAAGCCAAAGATATCACAAAAAGAAAAAAAGAAAAAGAAAAGAAAATTACAAGCCAATATCCCTGAACATTGTTGTAAACATTCTCAATAAAATATTAGCAAACTGAATTTAGCATTACATTAAAAAGATTATATACCTGATCAAATGGTATTCATTCCTGGAATGCAAGGTTGCTTCAATATCTGCAAGTCAATTAATGTGATATACCACATAAAATAAAGGATAAAATGAGACAGTCATATCAATAGTTGCAGAAAAAGCATTAGACAAAATCCACCATTTGTGATAAAACCTCTCAGCAAAGTGGAAATAGAGGGACTATACCTCAATATAATAAAGGGCTTATATAACAAACCCACAGCTAACATCATATTCAATGGGAAAAAGCTAAAAGTGCGTACCTTGAGATCACACACACACACACACAAATCCAATTTAAAATGGTCAGAGGACATAAAAAGACACTTCTCCAAAGAGAACATACAGATGGCTAATAGATACATGCTCAATGTTACTAATCATCAGAGAAATGAAAATTAAAACCACAATGAAATATCATTTCACACATATCAGAATGACCACCATCAATAAGTCAACGAACAAGTGTTAGCAAAGATACAGAGAAAAGGGAACTCTCATGCATTGTTTTAGTTCAGCCACTATGGAAAATGGTATGGAGGTTCTTCGAAAAATTAAAAATAAAATTACCTTATGACCCAGCAAGTCCACTTCTGAGAGTACATGCAAAGAAATCCCAATTAGTAATTTGAAAATATATATGCACCCCTATATTCTTTGGAACATTATTTACAAGTGCCTAGATACGAAAGCAAACCCAGGTGCCCGTCAGTAAATGAGTGGATAAAGAAGTTTTCCATGTATACATTGAAATATTACTCAACCATAAAAAATAAATAAAAACTTACCATTTGCAACAGCATGAATGACCTACAGGATACTATGCTAAGTCAGACAGGGAAGGACAAATACCATATAATGTCACATATATGTGGAATCTAAAGCACAGAATAAACAAACAAACATAAAAAAAGAAACAAACTCATAGATACAGAGAACAGATTGAGGGTTGCCAGAGGGAAGGTGTGTTGGGAAACTGGGTAAAAAAGTTGAAGGGATTAAAAAGTACAAATCAGTAGTTACAAAATAGTCACAGGCATGCCACATGCAAGCTACAGGATACAGTCAGTAATAATGTAGTAACTACGTATGGTGCCAGGTAGTTACTAAAACTATTGGGGAGGTCATTTCATACATTATACAATTGTCTAACCACTATGCTGTACATTAGAGACTGATATCAAATAGTATTAACTGTCAACTATAATTGAAAAATAAAAATGAGTGAATTAATTAAATATATCATGAATCTAATTTTTCATCTTCCTCGGCTTATCATAAATCTAAAACATGAAACTATGTGTTTTCAATAATTACACCAAGTATCAGTTCAGTCAGAACAACACATCCCCAGGCAGAATTCTTCTTCTGGCTTTGGTTTCAGCCAGAGTTTTTCAGCTATTGGTAACAGGAAATGCTGAAAAACTCTCAAGCAGTTAAGACATTATTATCTTGTAAAATGTCCAGGGGTAAAGCATCTGCAGAGTTGCTTATTTCAGCAACTTCAGGATAGCATAGAATATCCCTTCATGTATTAATTCACTCATTTATTCATCCAACAAATATGTACTAAGTGCCTATTATCTATCAGGTTTCATTCAAAATACTTGACATACATCGGTGAATAAAAGTCGTCGATCACTGCCTTATGGGATTGCATTCCCATTGTGGGTAGCAGATAAAAAACATACAGCACACACTTTAAATAGTAAATATTTAGAATGCTAGAAGATCCATTGAAGCTATGGAGAAGAAATGAGTAGTGAAAAAAGATTAAGAGCACTGAACTTTCAAATTGAAGCAGGATGATCAACCTCTGAGAATGAGGCACGCATGCAGTCTTTAAGGAGATGAGGTGGTTGTCCAGGCAGATATCTGAGGAGATATCTGATTAGAGGACAGAACTAATACAAAAATCACAACAGAGAGTTGTGCCTGACAACTTGAAAAGGCTGTAAAGATGCCAGAGAAGCTGTTACAAATTGAGCAAATGATAGAGTAGAATTTCATTTAGGGAGGGAGTCAGGGCTTTTTAGATAATTTTAAATGCATTGGCTTTTATACAGTTTAAAATATTAAGTAATTGATGGCTTTTAATGAAAGAAATGGCATAAAATAATTTACTATTAAAAATCACTCTGGCCGCTCTGTAGATAATCAACCGTAGAGACGAGTGGAGCAAGTTTAGAAGCAGTGTTTCAATAATCCAGTAAAAACAATAGAAGCTCATAGCAGATGCCTGGTGGTAGAGTAGTCAGTAGAATCTGGGTATATTTTGAGGGTGGAGAGGATATGCTGCTTAAACAAATATAAAATTTGTTTGAAATTTTTGTATTTTTATTATTAATGACTTTGATCATTAATGATCAAGTAACAGTAATAGTCCTTAACAAGTACTTTGACTAAATAACATATACTCCATTATTTTACTTATTATAAAGCACTTTTCACCTAACCAAATAAATACTATTCTTAACTTAGATAATAAATCAACCATTCAGGAATCATCAAGATTATATAGAGTTGTTACTTATAAAAACCATACATGTAGAGTTTAAACATATGAATACATTAGATGAAACTAAAAACTATGTTTGGCCAAACTACCTGCAACTTTGTTAGTATTACCAAATTTAGGTTTGGTTACCAAAAAAAAAAAATTAGCACTTTATGTCTTCTCATCATTTTGAATGTTTAAATGCAGATTTTTTGCAAAAGAACAGGTCACAAAAATGTATTAAAAATTCTTATAATGTATCTATGCTAGTAGTGTTCTTGGTGTTCCTTTAATTTTGCTTTCATTTCATATTTCACATTAACAGCATTTTCAAGGGTCCAGACTTTGAGTTAAATTTTTGATATTTTCTTTCCTATCTTAATTTAATTGCAATTCTATTTCTGATTTTTCCTGTTTTTTAAGGTTAGATACAATAAATATTTATGGGTCTTCATCCAGTGATTCCCGTTCACATAAACTGACATAGATTTTTATGTTTTTCTTAAAGTTATGAATTATTACATCATTACATACTTGTTTGCATTTTATGGAGAATATATCTATGAAGAATAAATTGTCTATTTTGGATTCTTAAAAATCTTTTTTTCTGAAATTCTACCTTTAACTTGTTTTTAATTTCATTTGCTACACCAAATCCAAATTATTATGCACCTGCCACTTTGGCCCATCTTAAATGCATGCCCAGTCATGTTAATACCATGTTTGAAATACCAAAAATTAATATGTATTATCACCACAACATATATTTTCCATTTGGGAGAATGTCAATCATGACTTTTTTATTGTTGTTCAACTACAGTTATCCCACCTTTTCCCCCATTGCTCTCCCCTGCCCCACACCCCACCCCAATTCCTAGGGAAGGGGCAAATTAATCATGGCTTTTTAAAAACTTTTTCATTGACTTTTTCAGCTTCACTCTAGTCCATGTCTCTGGCTGCTCTATTTGGTTCATCCTTACCTCACTACATACTTAATTGTAAGAAATAATTGTAGATGTGTACCATCCATTTCAGGAGAGGGACAAGACATAAACTTTAAGGAGTACTAATTATCTTCAAAAACAAGTTATGATTAGGTGACCAAATACAATACACAAAATGAGCATAATGGGAAATAGTTGTGGAAAATAATTAGCATTCACTACAACTGGAAGGTTGGGCACATTATTCATTTTCTTCAATTGACATTTTAATCACTACTTACTCACTCAGTGGTTGTCTTACCTGCATCTCTTTTAAAACTTCCAGTTTCCCTAATTACTTAGAACATGGTATAATAATAAAGCCTGCACCTTACAATCATGAAATTTTAGCTGAAATAACTCTCGTTTTGTGATAAATTAATGTTTAGTATAGTAGTTTGTCAGGGAAAGACACTCCATAGGAGACCATAAAATCAACTCCTTGTCACTCTTACGAATAAATAACACTGCCTATTTGGGGGGGGGGGGGGAATACTCAGTTTATTTCTTCATACTTTATAATATTTATCTTCTGTTTTGCCTTAATTACATTTTTCATAAATCAAAACTGAACTCAGTCTTTTCTGATTTTCTCTCAGTGCTGTTGAAAGAAAGGAGTGGGAATGGGGGGAGATGAATGACACCCGTGACATCTTCATAAAGGGGATTTCAATACTCAACAAATTGGCATGTCATTGTAAATGCATTAGCACTTGAGCACCTGGCTTTTTGAGCAAATGCTTCATTCCATAAGCAGATGGTTCTGACTGAGTGACCATTTTAACACAGAACTCCATTTAAACTGGGGCAATTTGTGTGAGACAGGCTGGTATTGCTCATCAGTTTTGTGATATCTTCAAGAACAGCTTAGCTATTTACTACTCAAATTTTTCCTGTAATGTAAAAACTTAAATTTAAAATATTCAAATATATCTTGAATTCCACCACTTATTGTTCCTTACTTTTGTGTATGGCATATGCAATACAAATTAATTTTTGTTTAAAATAATTTATATCATGTCATCCCTGCCCATCCTTAAATACCTCTTATGCCTCTCATTGACATTTCCATGCTTTTCATCACACTTTTATCTCTGTATTATCATCTACCTCTCATTCCAGGCTTAACTTTATCATTTCCATTGTTAATATTTAACTGATCCTTCCCCAGCCTAAATCAGCCACTCTCCTTCCATATTCACCTAGAATTTCACTTATAATGGCCATACAGAATTACAATGCTGAATTACAAGAGATGCAATTGTCTTTGCCATTACTGATAAAGGGCAGGGATTCCTCTGGAAATGGAAAGACATGATTTTTATAATTATGTTTATCTTTTACTACTGTGTTGCTTTTTTTAAAGTAAGATTTATTCAAACTGAGATTTGACTTTGAGTGTTAAGTTCAGAAAAGACGCTGGCAAAATAATTAGAAATACAGCTTCTTTTTTTGTGTGAAATGTGATTTATGTACCAGAAAAGCAAATGCAACTTCTAACTTAAAGATGTCTACTATAATTTCCTTATTTTCAAAACCATATGTAAACCTACATTTTCTGTGCTCAGCCCACTGCATAAATATTTGAGGCATAAAAAGTATAGAACTAACATCATGATGAGTAACATTGGTATGATAAAATGTACTAAGCATTAAGAATAAGCCATTTCTGAATAAATATAAACAGAAATTCTAGATATGTTGGCAAATGGATTAATTTTTCCTGCAAGGAAAAAAAACAATGTTATGTTTTATAATACATTTTTTTACTCTTTCTAAGTGATCATTTACGAGGATTCTTCCTTAGAAGTGAAATAAGTCACCTGGACTTTTAGAAATGGTAAGTATTTAGAGCAGAGTAAATTTACAGAGGAAGAAATGAGTCAACACTGGAGCCTACACATGCTTCAGGTCACCCCAATACTAAATAGTGTATTAATAGTCACCATTTATTGAACAATTTCTCTGTGCTAGAGGGGTACTTTATTCATTATTCCATTAATAGTTACACCAATACTATGAGGCTACAAGTGAGAAAATGTAGGTTGAGAAATGTAGGTATTTTATTGAGAACCAAACAGTCTTGAAATATTTTAATCAGGATACACATTTGTGTCTGAATGAGATCAGAGTTTAGAACTCTACTAAATTCTTTCTATGTCAGAAGAAAATGAGAGTGAGTACTAATGTTTTAGGCAATGTTATCAATTACATGCTCATATAATATGCTCATATTAAATTTAATTATAAATTAAATATATAAATAACCTATTTTCTTGCTAGCTATGTTTGATGTGCCTTGAATCTTTACTTTCTGGTATAGACTAGGTATTTTCATATTATATACTTACTTTTAGTTTACAAAACAGTTAAGTGTCTTTTAAACGCTGACAAATGTAAAGACAAAAATCATTGTAAGTACACTCGCATAAATTTAATTGACTTTACAAAAGAAAAGATGGGTACATGTGATTATAAAATTGAAATAGTAAAGGCATAACATAAAAACAAGAAAGTATTCCTCTTCCATTTGTGAGTTCATCATCTGGAAAATAATCATTTTAAAGAATCATATGTACTTTTTCCCTGAAAATAATTATGACTATCTAAACACATATTTCTATAAATTATTTAAGTAAATCTAGTAATTATTTTAAAGCTTATTAATTTCATATAATACCTCTTTTACATTTTTTGCCACATACACTTCTATGTCTTTCTTTTAAATGTAACTTAACTGATTACTATATAGTAAATATTTTGGTTAAGTCCATAATTTGCTGCTAAATCAATACTGTAATGAACATCTTTGTGCATTTTCTTTGGCTCATTATCCAACAAAATCTCAGGAAAAACTCCTAGACATGATATTATAAGGTCAAAGAGTATACATATATTAAATATGAGAGAAATTATCCAATATTCCTACAAAAGCCTTTTACTACAAACTGTTGCTCAAACATGTGAAAACAGTTGCTTCTGCACAGCTCTGCCAGCCTTGGATTACTGAAGAATTAAACATACATCGAATTCATGTGGTTTTGACCTTTCTTGAAATATAAGTATTTACCATCATTTCATGATTCATTTTGGATATTTATAATTAGTCATTTAATGTAAACTACTTTTGTATAGCGTGTGTATTGTGCTTCTCTGTGTGAATTAATAATATTGAATCTCTCCTATTGCCTTAAGAATCAAACTTGATTCCTCCTTCTTGTACATACCACACAATCAATCAACAAATTCCATGGGCCCTACTTTCAGGTGTATCCAGAATCAAACCATTTATCAGGACCTGAACTCATCACATATTATCTGAACAATTGTGACATCCTCTAACTCATTTATTGTCAACAGAATAGCTAGTAGGAAAATTATGAAGCATTATGTGCCATTATCATGGCATTGCTGTGCACAAAACCTAATTTCTGAGAAAAAGCTAAGGTCCTTACAATGTATGTTAAAGGCATTGAATCCTCTGGTCCTTGGCTGTCCTGAATTTTTGTCCCACTCCTTCCAATAGCTGGCAGCCTCTCGTGCCACAACTTGTTGGGTATACCTCTGCTTAATACTTTTTGCACTGGTGGTTTCCTTGGTCACCAGAACTCTCTCTCTGGGATATCCCATCCCTCCTATCCTTCTTTCAGGCTTTTTAAGCAGCAGGTCTTCATCAGCCTATGCAGAAAAACAGTCCCCCAAGAACAACACACCTTGTTTCCTTGCTGGGCTATTTTTTATTATTTGTATCATAACTTATTAACCCCTTGACATATTGTGCTCTTTTTCAGATAAATCAACTTCAATTTTAAAAACAGAATTCTAAGAGTTTGAAAAATATATACTAGAAAAGATGCATCAATAGCATGTATGAATTATTTATAATCATTGAGCTAGGAAGATATTTCTAAGAAGAGAGAATGGGATTCTGATTCGTTATTATAGTTCCCATCAGAATTTATTAAATGATCTCTTTTTTCCCCACTGATTTGAAAATGCCACTTTCATTTCTTACACCTATAAAAACTATTTTTAGACCACTTTATTTTAAACTAAATTGCCATGTATATTTTGATCGATTTTGGGAAATCACTTTGCTCATTGCCAAATTTTCCTTCAGAACAATTGTGCCTACTTACAAATCCAGAAATTATATAAGTAGGTCTATCTGCCCATATCATTCCTCAACAATCAGTAATTTAATTTAAAATGAAACATTCTTTAAAGATTTTATTTATTTATCTTCAGAGGGGAAGGGAAGGAGAGAGGGCAAGAAACATCAATGTATGGTTCCCTCCCATGTGTCCCCTGCTGGGAACTGGCCTGCAACCCAGCATTTGCCCTGACTGGGAATCGAACTGCGATACTCTGGTTCACAGGCCCGCACTCAATCCACTGAGCTACACCAGCCAGGGCTTAAAATGAAACATATTCAATGCAGATCTTCAATTATTCAATATAGGGGTATATATAATATATACACATATATATACACATAGATACATATACATACTTTCATGTACATACATATAAGAAAATAATATATATGAAATTCCATAATACATGCATTTATATTATTTTTAAATAGGTATGTGCAGGTTTATTGTAAATATAGTATAATCTTGTCAATTGAGTTGTGCTTTTCAACTTCAATAATGGGTTTTATTTCAATATCAAGTTTTAGTTTTTAATAAAATTTATAAATTTGGTCACATTAAAAATAATTTACATTATTATAATTTTTAATTTAAATATTAAATTGTTACATATTGTTATATTATTATTTAATTTACCATATTATAATATCATTTTTCATGGTCCTGGAGAAGATTGTGTAGTGGGATAAAAAGAAGATGTTTATGTTTTAGCAAATTTATTTTTTATATTATGAATAAATTTTATTTTCTTCTACTTTTATATAGTTTCTAAGTATGTTACAATGAACATGCATAATTTTATTGTCAAAAAGCACAATAAAAACCATTAGAATGAAGCATATGAAATTGATATTCAACTGTGTTTGACTTTCAAAATTAGCACTTTCATGTGATTCAACCTGATATTAAGACTAAAAGGAAACTAGAGGAACTTCTGGCCAAGATGGAGGCATAGGTGGAGACACTGTGCCTCCTCACACAACCAAGTTTAAAAACAACAAAGATTCAGTAACAAAAATGCAACCAAAACAGACAGAAAATTGAACTGTATGGAAGTCCAACAACAACAAACCATTCATCCAGACCAGTAAGAGCGGTGGTGTTAGCGGCTGGCGGAGCGGGTGGGGCAGGAAGAAGTGGCGAGACTGACCCAGGCATGCAGTCAGTGGTTGGCAGATCCCAGGCATGGGGTGGCAATGGGAAGACCCAGTGAGAGTGCAAGGTGGCTGGCTGACCTCAGTCACACATTCACATGCAGATAAACCAGGCAAAGGAGCAATCAGTGAGACAGACCACACGAACCAGGGCCCCAGTGTTGGGAATTAAAGCCTAAAAGCACCAACTGGAAAAACTTCCAGGGGTCAAGGTACCACGAGAGGCTCCCAGGTTCGTGGAGAGTATGTTAGAGAGACCCACAGGGTCCTGGAGGTTACACAAGCCCACACACCAGGGAACCAGCACCAGAAGGGCTCAATTTGCTTGTGGAAAGTAGCAGAGGGGACCAAAATCCGATAGAGAGCAGAACAAATGCCATTGCCCCTCTCTGACCCCACCCCCACATACAGCATCACAACCCATCCATCTGGGTTGCCCTGCCCTGGTGAACACCTAAGGCTCTGCCCCTCATACATAACAGGTGCAAACAGACTGAAAAATTACAGCTCAAGAAGAAGAACAGCTCAAAGCCCCAGAGCCAATACTTCTAAGCAACAAAGAGATAGCCAACCTATCAGATGCACAGTTCAAAACACTGGTGATCAGGATGCTCACAAAACTGGTTGATTTTAGTCACAAATTAGATGAAAAAATGAAGGCTACACTAAGTGAAATGAAGAAAAATGCACAGGGAACCAATAGTGATGAAAGGAAATAGGGACTAGAATCAATCAAGTGGATGAAAAGGAAGAAAGAAATGACCAAACAGAAAAGAAGGAAGAAACAAGAATTCAGAAAAATGAGGAGAGGCTTAGGAACCTCCAGACTGTCTTTAAATGTTCCAACATCTGAATTAGAGGGGTACCAGAAAGGGCCAAGAAACAGCAACAAGTGAAAAACTTATTTGAACGAATAGTAAAGGAGAACTTACCCAATGTGGCAAAAGAAATAGACTTCCAGGAAGTCCAGGTAGCTCAGAGAGTCCCAAAGAAGTTGGACCCAAGGAGGAACACAGCAAGGCACATCATAATTACATTAGCCAAGATGAAAATGAAGGAGAGAATCCTAGAAGCAGCAAGAGATAAGGGGACAGTCACCTACAAAGGAGTTGCCATCAGACAGTCAGCTGATTTCTCAAAAGATACCTTACAGGCAAGAAGGGGCTGGAAAGAAGTATTCCAAGTCCTGAAAGGCAAGGGCCTACATCCAAGATTGCTCTATCCAGCAAAGCTTTCATTTACAATGGAAAGGCAAGTAAAGTGCTTCTCAGGTAAGGTCAAGTTCAAGGAGTTCATCATCACCAAGCCCTTATTATATAAAATATTAAAGGGACTTATCTAAGAAAAAGAAGATGAAAAATATGATCAGTGAAAGGATAGCAAACTCAGAGTTATTAACAACATCTAAAACAAAAGCAAATTAAGCAGACAGCTAGATCAGGAGCAGAACCATAGAAATGGAGATCACAATGGAGGAGTGGAAAGAGGAGAAGGAGGAGAAGGTACAGAGAATAAGTAGCAGAAATGGTAGGTAGAAAATACACAGGGTGGCAAGAATAGCATGGGAAATATAGAATCTAAAGAACTTGTGACACATGGATGTAAACTAAAGGGGGGAATGGGGGAGAGGGGGTATGCACAGTGGAGGGGAATGAAGGGGGGAAATGGGACAACTGTAATGGCATAATCAATAAAATATATATTTAAAAAAAGACTGAAAGGAAAAACAAAATTAGCAAGTTGCCTGTTCTTGGTGAACCAATACTGATCTTTGATGACTACCACAAAAATCCTAAAAAAAAAAACCCAAAACTCAAAACATGAAACTACAGCTTAGCAATTTTCTAGAATTTTATTGTACAGCTCACTAGTTTATACTTTTCTGGAGTTCAGAAAAAGCAGAATCCACACATACTGTCTTCAGTCTTCTGGACTGAAACCCTTAAGAAAATCCAGAAATGATTATATGTAATTTGCATCCCAAATTACAAAAGTTATGACTCATGTCCCTGCTATTTCTACCCTGAGAAAAGCACTGAAAAGTTTGTCACCTTTTATGGAATCAGTTGCTAAAGAATGCCACCATCTAGCCAGGGCAATGTCCAAGTGCAGTTTATACTGTGTTTACTAGAGAATTGGGAATGTGCAAAACATTCTGACTGATGTTTAAGTCTCACCATCCTCCTGCAATCCCATCTTACTGTGATTTAAAAAAAAAAAAAGACCTTAAGATCAATCTGTTCCAGGATGGGGAGGTGGTTTCCAAGTATGGTGCACTCCAGAACACCTATTATCCAGGATTCTTTAGAGATGACCAACAGTAAATTCAAAACTGTGTTATCATTCTTCATCAGGCATGTATCTGTCAAAGGTAACAAGCGGTGCTAGGAATTATAAGTAACATTAGCATTCTGGTCTGAGATGTAACACATCTGGCTGAGAGATGGAATTTGTAAAATAATGCTTAACTTTTGAATCATTTTTTCTCTTATCTCAGGCTTTGATTTACACTTGTGCTTTATCTATAATTTTTGTTAATTGGTGTTGAGGGTGAGAAGTCAACTTTTTATCCAACAAAAGCTAATCCCCTTCTAACTCCTTTCCAAAATATCAATATGAATTAATCACAGGAAGATGTCAAGTTCTACTGCTCTATGGCAAAAAACAATGAGTGCCAGTTATGTGGAATTAGAAATTGTGGAATTAGAAACCTCGCTGTGGAATTAGATGTAATGTGGAATTAGAAACCTCGCTGACCTCCTTCATCTGACAAGGGGGTAGGAAGAGGGGCAGCTGAAGTTAATAAAAGATTTAATGGCTGTAGAAATGGAAGATTCTTCATTCACTATAAACGAAAAATCTTTGTTACCCTCATGAATTTAAAACTCCATCTAGAAAAGAAAAGCTACCAAGGTTGTTTACATCATATGTTTCCTCTAGAACTTCACCTCTGCAAAAACAGCAGCCCATACCTCCCCTGGCAAATACAGGCAATAAACAAAGAATTGATTGAATCAATAGTAGGAATTATTCTATGGATATTGACATTGACATCATTCTCTAATACACAGGTGAAGTTTCCTGTTTCTTCTTTTCTAATATGTTTTATTGATTATGCTATTATAGGGGTCCCAATTTTTCCCCTCCCTTTATACCCCTCTGCCCTGTATCCCCCACCCTCTTGCATCCCTCTACCCCTTAGTTCATGCCGATGGGTTATCCATATAAGGTCTTTGGCTTCTTCATTTCTTATACTATTTTTAACCTCCCCTGGTCCATTTTTTACCTACCAATGATGCTTCTTTTTCTCTGCACCTGTTTTTCCCATTTTTCCTCTCCTCCTCTCCACTGATAACCCTCCATGTGATCTTTATTTCTGTGAATCTGTTCCTGTTCTAGTTGTTTGCTTAGTTTTTGTTTTTTGTTTTTTTAGGTTGAGATGTTGATAGTTGTGAGTTTGTTGTCATTGTACTGTTCATAATTTTTATCTTCTTTTTCTTAGGTAAATCCCTTAAATATTTCATATAATAAGGGCTTGGTGATGAACTTCTTGAACTTGACCTTACCTGAGAAGCACTTTACTTGCCCTTCCATTCTAAATGAAAGCTTTGCTGGATAGAGCAATCTTGGATGTAGGTCCTTGCCTTTCATAACTTCAAATGCTTCTTTCCAGCCCCTTCTTGCCTGTAAGGTTTCTTTTAGGAAATCAGCAGATAGTCTTATCCAACTCCTTTGTAGGTAACTCTCTCCTCTTCCTGCTTTTAAGATTCTCTCCTTATCTTTAATCTTGAATAACTTAATTATGATGTGTCTTGGTGTGTTCCTTCTTCAATCCAATTTCTTTGGGACTCTCTGGGCTCCCTGTACTTCCTGGAAGTCTCTTTCCTTTGCCAGATTGGGAAACTTCTTAATTATTTGTTAAAATAAGTTTCCAATTTATTGCACTTCCTCTCCTCCTTCTGGCATCCCTGTAATTCAGACATCGGGATGCTTAAATTAGTATCAGAGGTTCTTCAGCTTCTCCTCATTTTTTTGAATTCTTATTTCTTCATTCCATTCCAGTTGGACAATTATTTATTCCTTTTGCTCCGAATCATGAATTTGAGTTCTTGTTTTCTTCCCTTCACTGTTGGTTCCCTATATATTTCCCTATATTTCACTCTGTATAACCTTCATTTCTTTCTTCATTCTGCAACTGAACTCAATCATTTCTGTGAGCATCCTGATTACCAGTGTTGTGAACTCTACCACTGATGGGTTGGCTATGTCCTTGACTCAGTTCTTTTTCTGGAATTTTGATCTGTTCTTTTATTTGGGCCATATTTATTTGTGTTGGCACATGTGTTATGTTGTAAGGGGTGTTAGGCATTTTCCAGGGCAGGGCAACTCTCTTCACTGTAGTGGCTGACTCTGAGGGAGGTGGCAGAGAGGGAACAATGCTTCTCACTTGATTGCTAAGCACTTGCCCCACTTTCTGTCAGTTCTCAGGCTTCCTACAGGTGGGTTGTGCCCTTTCAGGTACTGATTCCCAGGTGGGTGTATATGTATATGTTCTAGGACCCTGTGGGTCTCTCCAATGGACTGTCCTGTGAGACTAAAAGTTTCTCCTACTGCCTCAACACCCACCGTTTTTTACAGCCAGAGGTTTTGAGTCTTTAGTTTCCTATGCTGAAACCCTGGGTTTGACAGTCTGTCTCTCTCCTCAGTTGTTCCTCCCAGCTTATCCACACACAAATGTGGAGTCACCCAGCCAGCCAGCTCCCTGCCTCACCTGTGCTATCCAACACATTGCCACACATTCTCTCTGCCCAGGTTGCCTTCTTTACCCCTCCTACCAGTTTGAATGAATATTTTTTTTAACTTCTTAGTTGCCAGACTTCCATGCAGTTTGATTTTCTGGCAGTTCTTGTTTTTTTTGTTTGTTTGTTTGTTTGTTTGTTTTTAAATTGGTTATTATTCTTCTTTTGGTTGTGAGATTAAGTGAAACATTTCTACCTACATCTTCATCTTGGCCAGAACTTTTCCTTTTTCTCCAATTCATTTTTCTGTATTGGAGTTCATCTGTCTGAGAGACAGTAAGGAAATGGGTGGCCATGCAAACCAGTTGCAGGGAAATTGATTCAAGAATGGTTGCCTTCCATGTTGTAGAAAACTAATTATGATGGGACCATTGCACTTTCTCAGATTCTCACAACAGTTCTCATGGAATCATCCACTGCAGTGCATCAACTTGCACACCACCCCCATTTGTACAACAATGGGGCTTACATTTTGCCCAGCTACTTCGTAGTAATCTTTTCATTGGAGCTAGCACCTTCTGCTCTGAGCTTGGTTGCTTTATGTTTGTTGTTTCTGTTTTGGTTTAGTTTTTTGCCTTTTCTTCTGAGATATTGTGTCCACATACACTCTAGGCAAGATGCATGCTTCATATTATCAGCTTCTCAATACTTTCAAAGAAATATTATCCAAATTACTTCTATTGATGACATTCATTTCCATTTTCCATTTTTTTATACAAAGGACAGATTTACCTTCATTTTTGAGCAGGATGACAGCTAACGGGGGGCAGTTAAGGGTTTGAGCAAAGAGGAAAAAGGACTTCATAGACATGGACAACAGTGTGGTGATTGTGGGGGGAAAGGGGGTGTAAGGGTACTAAAAGATAATGTAAAAAATACAAAAATGCAGGGGCAACTTTTTTCAAAAGTCCCCCAGTCCGCCACCGATGAAAGTAAACAAGACATAACATGATCTGCTTGGGGAATAGAGATGGCCAATTCCTCAGGAATTGGAAGGGCCGTGAGAAGTGGCCAGTTTCTCCGAGGAAAAGGGCATTGAGCAGTGGCCAGTTTCTCAGGGGAAAAAGGCCTCCAGCTCCTTCATCCAGGGGCTTTTATTGGGTTGTAATACACAGGAATATAGGGCTGAAAGAATAAAACAGTAGATAACATTTCAGAGAAATCTGGGGGCTTAGTCTGAGTCAGTGTCTGTCAGGAAGGGAGTTTTGCAGAAATTTTGGGAGACATACTCATTTCCTGCTCGGACCCTTATCGTATGAATGAAAGCACTCTTAGCAGAGCAGATTCCACAGGTTTTTCAGTTCTTTGTGATGCCAGATTTTTCTCCGGGACACACTCTAGCAAGGCAAGGAGCTGCACCTATCTGCCTCAGGTATTCAGGCTTAAGGAGTTTAGAGCCAGGAAGCGCTTCTCCCAGAGGACCTGGGGACTCAGGCTATGTCACATAGCCTGCAGGCATGGGTCTATTGCTCATTCTTTGTTGCAGCCCCCCGAGTCCTTCCATGATGACCTCCCACATGATTAAGTCTGGTTTAGGTTGCTGCCCACTGTGAGGAGTCTTACCCATCATTGACTTCCAACCAAGCTTTGGGGGCAGGGTGAGGAAACTGAGGCAGCATTTGCTACCAGAGACAAGCTTTGTCTCCTGGCACTTGCATTCTGGGGGTCACTTGCTCATCCTTAGCCATGAGGGGGTGGGGAAGGGTTAGGGTTACAATTCCTGAAACCATGCAGAGTGGTCCACAAAACAATAAAGAGAAAAAATAAAAATAAAACAAAAAAATAATTAAAAAAGAATAGTTATTCATTGAGTTGCTCTTGTTTCCAAGCCTTTTAAGTAAACAAAACTAGATATGAAATACTTTTTTATTTTCTTTAAGATAAAAATCATCATAAGCTTATATTGACATTTTAATTTACATTCAGAACTGAGGAGTTTTGATTTACATTCATCTATCTCACATTTGCTTTTCTTTCCTACCCTCCCAAAACCTTAGTTTTCAGCATCAACATATATTCGCCCTTTTGCTTTGTGCTACAGTACACTGCCTTATTACACGGCCCACTTTTCCTGGTTTTCTTATTAGAGTCAGAAAAACAGTACCAACACTAACACCACAAATATGACAACTGAACAAAAAAATCCAAAAAACATGTTCCATAAATTTTTGTCCTTCAAGTATATCCCACAAAGAATGTATAATTAAATTATTGTTATAAAGTCTCTTAAAAGAGTTCCACAAGCCCTTGCTGGTGTAGCTCAGTGGATTGAGCGTGGGCCTCTGAAGCAAAGGGTCACCAGGTTCAATTCCCAGTCAGGGCACATGCCTGAGTTGCAGGCCAGGCCCCAGTAGGGGACACATGAGAGGCAACCACACATTGATGTTTCTCTCCCACTCTTTCTCCTTCCCGTCCCCTCTCTCTAAAATAAATTAATTAATTAATTTAAAAAAGAGTTCCATGGTATGTGATCATGTCACCAATTCAATACACATTTTCATTTATTTTGCTTTCAGTTCTTTAAGGATCTTTTTTTAATTTTAATATGCTTATAATTGTATAAAATGTATATCTGATTCCAAAGTCAAATCTGTATGAAAAGGTAGAGTTATAAAAGTCTGCTTTCTATCCTCTCCATGGTGTCTCTTCCCTCACAGCTAATCATTTTTTGCTTGTTTCCTTGTTTTTGTTTTCTTTTCTTAATTTTTAGTTTATAATTATATATTTCAAATAAAAGCAAAAGTTGTATATATTTGTACCACTCCTATCTTTATTAATAAACAATAGCATGTCATTAAAAATAAGTAAATATATACATCCATGCATACATTTGTAATTTCAAAAGGAATTTTTTAATAAAGAGGGGAGAGAATCATAGGGGAAAAGGGAATGGACTCACATGAACAAGTATAAAGGACACATGGACAATAACTAAGGTGGGGAGTGGAAATGGGAGGGAGGTGGGGAGCATGGGGTGGGGGCGGGCAGGGTTGGGAATATAAGACAGAAACCTGTACTTGAACAAGAATTAAATAAAAATTATATTAAAAAAATAAATAAAGTTGGACATTTAAGTTCAAATGAATGCCTTTACACAAGAGTAGAGTCCAGCTCAGTGTGGAACATCACTTTTCTACAGTTTGGAAACAGGATGGTGGAGAAGCAAAATCTCCAAGGAGCTAATTGAATTTTCTTAGCACCATTTTGATGTTTGTAATGTTGAGAAATTTATTAAACTTCTCAGATTCTTTTTTATTAATAAAATGGTGAAACTACTGACATTGTAGAATTTTGGAAAATTAAATTGTATAAAGTGTTTAAGGCACTTGCAAGATGCATTGTCAGTCATTGAAGGAAGCTAATTTTCTCCTTTGTGGAAGTTTTAACTTAACGGAATTGTGACTGATTGCTAATTCCTCTTGTATTTCCTTCTCCCTCTTTTCCTTTTCATTCCTTCCTCTCTTTTAAGAGTGAAAGGTAACAACTAAAAATGATATAATTGCATTGTTAAGTTTCTGTATATAGGACACAGGTGAAAATACATTAGTAAAACTAGAAATGTGCAATGCAATGTCAAAAAAGTGCAGGAAATTGACAGAATGATTTTTTTTCGAGTCACTGAAGTTGAGATTTTCTGCTTTATAGCGAATTTGAGAAGTGGGAATGAATGTTTGAAAGAGCAGTTCAGCTGTCAATGTCACATTTCATTATACATAAATCCAACAATTCTTTCTGCTAATGAAATCTTTGACTGACAACATGATTAAATTGCATATGGTTGTGATGTCACATGTCTGGTTGAAAACAGTCTTGATGTCTAACAGATGAGTGTTCTAATTTGACATAAATTAGGTTACCTTAAAGAATCAACTAGTCCAGTCTAACTTTTTCAGAGTATTGCCAGTTTTTCTTTCTTCCCCAAGATGAAACCAGCAACTTCAATAAAATTGTCTGTCACTATCTTCTTTGAAAAGGCTAATTATGTATCTTCCATATCAAGAAATAGTAAAGAAAAAATACTCCCTCTAATATATTTAAGAATCTCAGCACTTTAAATACATTATATATCAAAGCTATACATTTTCTGAATTGTTCTAAAGAAGTAGAAATCATTAGTGTGTAAGAGGCCCAAATTTTTGTTTGATATCCTTTGCAAACTCAATATAATTTTCAATTTATTAATCACCCAGATGTTCCACCCTTTATTTTTTTTAATATAATTTTTATTTAATTCTTGTTCAAGTACAGGTTTCTGTCTTATATTCCCAACCCTGCCCGCCTCCCACCCCATGCTCCCAGCCTCCCTCCCCTTTCCACCCCCCATGCTTAGTTATTGTCCATGTGTCTTTTATACTTGTTCATGTGAGTCCATTCCCTTTTCCCCTATGATTCTCTCCCCTCTCCCCTCTGGACCCTGACGGCCTGTTCCATATTTGAGTGTCATTGGTTGTATTTTGCTTGCTTGTTTGGTTTGTTTAGATTCCTGTTAATGGTGAGATCATATGATATTTGTCTTTCACCTTTATTCTTAATACTGTGCTAATTCCTCTCAGAATTACAACTATAGGTAAATTATGGTACAAGAAATTATATGTAATCAGAGACTATATATAAAATTTTTAATACAACCTACTCTATAATGAATAAAAATTAATGAAATAAATGCTATGTCAATAAATAAATAGATATATTTTCTGATTGAATTATAGAAGAATAATTTTATAATGGTGTTTGAAATGAGCTTTGAAGAGTAAGAATTTTGCATGTAATATTGTAATAGAGAAAGTACAAGCTGAGGAAGAGACTTAGTTAATAGCATAAGGGAAACCAATTGGCTGAAAGAAAAGTTATGCTCAGCTAGTTTAATACAAATAAACATGTTATATTAAAATGGAAAATATGAGACCAGAGCAGGAAGGACTATTCAAAGGAAACTTAGTGGTTAATCAACATGGAACAAATTAGAAGACAATAAAAATTTTACTCTAATTATTGTGAGAAATATATGCACCGCTGATTTATCTATATAAGAGAATTGACTAAAATACATAATAAAATAAACAAAAATATTGGAAATAATTGGTTTATCTAATTACAATCTAAATCTCTTCCATAAACACAACCTATTGGTATCTTAAATTTTCTAAAATTTTGGACAATTCATTTACTCCTTCCTTTGACCAACTACATGTTATTTGAATCTGTGTTTTAGTATAGGATTCTACAAGCTTGTAGAATCACAAAGTAAAACAATAAAACCCTAGGCCTTGTAAACAATACTTTCCAGACTCTGCTTTGGAGCTGGTTCCCATTGTTCATTCAGATCTTGTCTGCTGTCTATCCTCCATGCATTGCTTTGGCTGTAATGAAGCACCTCTACTCATGTTACTTTTGTAAATGAGATATATATATATTATAATAGATAAATATCAATATATATATCTATATATAGATATATCTATTTTATATATCTATTTTGTAATTTTACTCAAATGTAATATATATCAGTATATATCTATATATGAAATAATTATACATCATTTTTATCATTTCATATCCTATTTTTCAATTGGAGAAGAGAGTGTAGGTGGTACAGGTACACTACATATTCAATATATCATCTGGAGCTGGGAGATAGTAATATCTTTCCATACCTAAACCATAAACTGCCTTATGACTTAATCAGTCTCACAAACAAACACTTATCAAAGAATTCAGTAACTTAGTCAATGTATTACCTTTACACTTTTGATTTTTGTCTTTTTTTAAAGATTTTACTTATTTATCTTTAGAGGGGAAGGGAAGGAGAGAAATATCAATGCATGGTTGCCTCTCATGAGTCCCCTGCTGGGAACTAGCCTGCAACCCAGGCATATGCCCTGACTGGGAATCGAACTGTGATCTTGTGGTTCGCAGGCTCGCGCTCAATCCACTGAGCTACACCAGCCAGGGCTAATTTTGATTTTTAAATCTTTAAATTTTGCAAGCTTATATTTTCTCCACCCACAGTAATGTTAATTTAGTATCTTGAGTCTATAAAATACTGATTCTAAATAGTCCAACAGGTTATTTGAGCCCTTATTTTGCAAAGAAAACAATTTCAAGAATAATGCACCCTCAAGTAACACTACCCATGAAATATACGGAATTTAATGTGCTATTTTTTCTGTCTCAAATAAGCTACTTTGACTTGTAGTAAACTGAATACTTAAATTCAGATGATTATTAAAAATTTGTTTATATATCTTCTTTTTATTTTTATATTTGAATTACCTACTATACCATAAATATATTTATTTAGACATTAAATTTTAAGGAAATAGCAATATTTATTCATATACTAGAGTACTTATAATCTGCCAAATACCATGGTAAGTACTGTACTTTTTTTTACTTCTTTATTTTCTTTTTTTAAATATGTTTTTATTTAATTTTTGTTCAAGTACAGCTTTCTGTCTTATATTCCGAGCCCTGCCCGCCCCCCGCCCATTGCTCCCCACCTCCCTCCCATTTCTGCCCCCCACCTTAGTTATTGTCCATGTGTCCTTTATACTTGTTCATGTGAGTCCATCCCCTTTTCCCCTATGATTCTCTTCCCTCTCCCCTCTGGACCCTGTCAGCCTGTTCCATATTTGAGTGTCAATGGTCATATTTTGCTTGCTTGTTTGTTTTGTTGTTGAGATTCCTGTTAACAGTGAGATCATATGGTATTTGTCCTTCAACATCTGGCTTATTTCACTCAGCATAATGCTTTCCAGTTCCATCCATGATGTTGCAAAGGGTAGTAGTTCCTTCTTCCTTTCTGCAGCATAGAATTCCACTGTGTAAATGTACCATAGCTTTTTGATCCAGTCATTGACCGATGGGCATCTAGGTTGCTTTCAACTCTTGGCTATTGTGAATTGTGCTGCTATAAACATAGGGATGCATAGGTTCTTTTGGACTGGTGTTTCAGGGTTCTTAGGATATACTCCTAATAGTGGAATTGCTGGGTCAAAAGGCACATTCATTTTTAATTTTCTTAGAAAGTTGCATACAGTTTTCCATAGTGGTTGTACCAGTCTGCAATCCCACCAGCAGTGAACTAGGGTCCCCTTTTCTCCACAACCTCTCCAGCACTTGTTGCTTGTTTCTTTGTTTATGATAGCCATTCTCACTGGTGTAAGTGGTATCTTATTGTGGTTTTAATTTGCATCTGTCTGATAGATAGTGATATCAAGCATCTTTTCATGTGTCTCTGGATCCTCTGTATGTCTTCCTTGGAGAAGTGTCTGTTCAAGTCCGTTGCCCATTTTTTAATTGGGCTGCTCATCTTTGAGTGGAGTCGAGTGAGTTCTTTGTATATTTTGGAGATTAAACCTTTGTCTGAGGTATCATTGGCAAATATGTTTTCCCCAACACTTGGTTCTCTTTTTATCTTAATACTGTTTTCCTTAGCCATGCAGAAGCTTTTAATTTTGATAAGATCCCATTTGTTTACTCTTTCCTTTATGTCCCTTGCTCCAGGGAAAATATCAGTAAAAATATTGCTGCGTGAAATATCCGAGATTTTCCTGCCAATGTTCTCCTCTAGGACTTTAATGGTGTCATGGCTTATTTTTAACTCTTTTGTCCACCTTGAATTTATTTTGGTGTGTGGGAGCCCGCCAGGTCGCAGGGGACCAAGGACAGAGTCCCCCACTGTGAAAATGGTGGAGGGACTTGGTTTCTGGTCCCTGGAGCCAGCGGGTATCGTGACATCTTCCGGACCTTCTCCTTCTCAGCCTTGAAGGAAAGAACAAGATCTTGGCATATGCATCGTGTTCCAAGGAAGTGATAGTCATGAGGACACTGTTATCTGTGGGCTAATGTTCTCAGGATATGAGAACATCTTGCCCTCTTGATAGCTTTCGGGAGTGTACAAACTTTTGTAAAACAACATTGTTCTCAGGCCACTGCAGTTCTGCATATAAGCCAGCAGTTCCTTGAATAAAGTTGCCATTTGCCAGCAGAGCTTATGGTCCTCTCCATTCTTTTAAGTCCCTCGCCTCACCTCGCGACCACCCTTGCTGCTGCGGGCAGCGGCATTGGTGTATGGTATAAGTTGGTGCTCGAGTTTCATTTTTTTTGCATGTAGCTGTCCAGTTCTCCCAACACCATTTGTTGAAGAGGCTGTCTTTACTCCATTTTATGTTACTGCCCCCTTTGTCAAATATTAATTGACTGTAGAGATTTGGGTTTATTTCTGGGCTCTCTGTTCTATTCCATTGGCCTATTTGCCTGTTTTTATGCCAGTACCAGGATGTTTTGATTACAGTGGCCTTGTAATAGAGTTTGATATGAGGTATTGTGATCCCTCCTACTTTGTTCTTCTTTCTCAAAATTGCAGCTGCTATTCAGGGTTGTTTATGGTTCCATATAAATTTTTGAAGTGTTTGTTCTATGTCTGTGAAATATGCCATTGGTACTTTAATAGGTACTGTATTGAATCTGTAAATTGCTTTGGGTAGTATGGATATTTTGATGATGTTAATTCTTCCAATCCATGAACATGGTATATGTTTCCATTTGTTTGTGTCTTCCTTGATTTCTTTCTTCAGTGTTGTGCAGTTTTCTGCATACAGGTCTTTTACCTCCTTGGTTAGGTTTATTCCCAGATATTTTATTTTTCTTTTTGCTATATCAAATGGGACTTTTTCTTGATTTCTGCTTCTGCTGCTTCATTGTTAGTATACAAAAATGCCTTTGATTTCTGGATATTGACTTTGTAACCCACTGTTTTGCCAAATTCATTCATTAGTTCGAGCAGTTTTTTGGTAGATTCTATAGGATTTTCCATGTACACTATCATGTTATCTGCAAACAATGACTGTTTTGTTTCCTCCTTTCCGATTTGGATTTCTTTTATTTCCTTTTCTTGTCTGATGACTTTGGCTAAAACTTCCAATACTATATTGAATAGAAGTAGTGAAAGTGGACAACCTTGTCTTGTTCGTGATCTTAGTGGAAAAGCTTTTATTTTTTGCCCATTGAGTATGATGTTGGCTGTAGGTCTTTCATATATGGCCTTTATTATATTGAGGAATGCTCCCTCTATTCCCACTTTGCTGAGTGCCTTTTTCATAAATGGGTGTTGTACATTATCAAAAGCTTTTTCTGCATCTATTGATATGATCAAGTGGCATAAATGGGTGTTGTACATTATCAAAAGCTTTTTCTGCATCTATTGATATGATCAAGTGGTTTTTGTCTTTGCTTTTGTTTATGTGATGGATTACATTTACTGATTCATGGATATTGAACCATCCTTGCATCCCTGAGATAAATCCCACTTGGTCATGGTGTATGATCTTTTTTATTTATTGTTGGATGCAATTTGCCAATATTTCATTGAAGTTTTTAGCGCCTATTTTCATTAGTGATATTGTCCTGAACTTTTTTTTTGTTTTGTCTCTATCCGGTTTTGGAATTAGGATGATGCTGGCTTCATAAGAAGAGTTTGGGAGTTTCCCATCATTTTGGGAATAGTGATTCCCATAATTTTTTGGAATAGTCTGTGAATAATAGGGGTTAGCTCTTCCTTAAACACTTTGTAGAATTCTCCTGTGAAACCATCTGGTTCAGGGGTTTTGTGTAACGGGAGTTTTTTGATTACTGCTTCAATTTCATCTGTTGTTATTGGTCTGTTCGGGTTTTCTGCTTCTTTTTCATTGAGTTTTGGAAGATTATGTTTTTCTAGAAATTTATGTGCATTTCACCTATCTTTTCAAATTTCTTGGCTTATAGTTCTTTGTACTAATCTCTTATATCCCTTGTATTTCTGTGGTATCAGTTGTAACCTTTCCTCTTTAATTTCTGATTGTGTTTATTTGGGTCGTCTCTCTTCTTTTCTTCATGAGCCTACTTAAAGATTCATCTATTTTATCTTTTCAAAAAACCAACTGTTGGATTCATTGATCCTTAGAATTGTGCTTTTAGTCTCTATGTCATTTAATTCTGCTTTGATCTCAGTTATTTTCTTCCTTCTACTTTCTCTGAGCTGTCTTTGTTGTTGATCCTCGAATTCTTGCAGGTGTAGGTTTAGGTTGTTTGTTTGAAATGTTTCTATCTTCTTTTGGTAAACCTGTATTGCTATGAACTTCCCTCTCAGGACTGCCTTAGCTGTGTCCCATAGGTTTTGGGTTGTTGTGAGTTCATTTTCATTTGTTTCCAGAAACTTTTTGATTTCTTCAGTAATTTCATTCTCAACCCATTCGTTGTTTAATAGCATACCATTCAGTCTCCATGATTGTGGATGTTTTGGGTTTTTTCCTTCAGGTTGGTTTCCAATTTCAGTCTCTTGTGGTCAGAGAAAGTGCTAGGTATGATTTCAATTTTCTTGAATTTGTTGAGGCTCATTTTGTGTCCTATCATGTGGTCTATCTTTGAAAATATTCCATGTGCATTTGAAAAGAATGTGTATTTAGCTTCTTTGGGATGAAGGGCTCTATATATATATCAATTAGGTCCATTTCATCTAGGGTATTGTTTAATGGTGCAATATCTTTGTTAATATTTTGTTTGGAAGATCTGTCCATTTTAGAAACTGGGGTGTTAAAATCCCATACTATAATTGTGTTGCTGTCAATATCTTTCTTGAGGTCCTCTAGGATTTTCTTTATATATTTGGGTGCATATATATTTATAATGTTAATGTCTTCTTGGTGGATTCTTCCCTTGAGTGTTATGAAGTGACCTTCTGGGTCTCTCTTTATGACCCTTTTCTTGATTGCATTTTGTCTGATATGAGAATTGCTATCCCAGCTTTTTTTTCTTGTCCATTTGCTTGGAAAATTTTTTTCCATCTTTTTACTTTTTGTCTGTGATGGTCTTTTGAACTGAGGTGGGCCTCTTGTAGGCAGCACATGTGTGGGTCATGCTTTCTTATCCATTCAGCTATTCTATGTCTTTTCATTGGTGCATTTAATCCATTTACATTTAAGGTTATTATTGAAAGGTACTTATTCATTGCCATTTACATACCTGTGCTCCTCTGTATCTCTCTCTTTTCCTTCCTTTCCTTAAAGCAGCCCTTTTAGTAATTCTTGTAGAGCTGGTTTGGTGGAGGCGTATTCTTTTAGACTTCTTTTGTCTTGGAAGCTCTTTATTTGGCCTTCTATCTTGATTGAAAGCCTTGGTGGGTAAAGTAGCCTTGGTTGCAGGCCTCTGGTTCTCATTATTTGGAATATTTCTTGCCATTCTCTTCTTGCTTGGAGTTTTTCCATTGAGAAGTCAGTAGCTAACCTTATTGGAGCTCTCTTTTATGTTACTTTCTTTTTCCACCTTGCTGCCTTTAGGATTTTCTCTTTGTCTTGGAGGTTTGCCATTTTAATTATGATGTGTCTTGAAGTGGGACTGGGTTCTTCTTGATTGGAACTCTCTGTGTTTCCTGGATTCGTGTATCTTTTTCTCTCATCAAATTAGGAAAATTTTCTGTTATTAGCCTTTCAAATAGGTTTTCTATCCCTTCTTCTTCTTCTTCTTCTTCTCCTACTGGTATTACTATTATTCTGATATTTTTGTGTTTCATACTGTCTTGCATTTCTCTTAATCCCTCCTCATTCTTCCTGAGCCTCTTTTCTTTTTCTTGCTCTTTCTGGAAGTTTCTTTCTATTTTTTCCTCCAACTCACTGATCTGATCTTCTGCTTCATTGATCCTGGTTTTCATTCCTTCTACTGTGTTCTTCAGTTCAGAAATTATATTCTTCATTTCCTCTTAGCCTTTGCTATAGTTTCTATTTTCTTTTTCATGTTGATATAGTTTGCGGAGAGCTCATTGTAGCTCCCCTGTAGTTTCTGGTAGCTTGTTGTGAGCTCTTTGAATTTCCTGATAACCATTGCTTTGAATTCAATATCTGATAGTTGACTTGCCTCTACTTCATCTAACATTCTTTTGAGACTTCCACCTTTTCTTTCATTTGGGGATTGTTTCTTTGTCTTCCCATTGTTCGTGAGGCTCTTCTTGTTAGCCTCAGCTTCTTAAATTGATGTGTTCTGACTCCCTGGGTTTATGGTGTGAACTTCTGTGGTAGAATACCTGTGAAATTCAGTGGTGCAGTCTCCTGCAGGTATCTTGATGTTCTCTGCTTCCACCTACTCCTGTGTGTGTGTGTGTGTGTGTGTGTGTGTGTGTGTGTGATCAGTTGGAGGGGGAGGCAAAATGGTTTATGACAGCAGAAGAGTATTTTATGATATTTGTAGTCATAGCTGGTAGAGAAGAGATAGAAGATCTTTAGGCTATATATAGTGTTAACCATAATCTTCAACCCAACTTGCCACTTTTAAGAAAGGATGGACAACAGATAGTTTCTTGTTGGGGAAGGAAGTCTTGTGAGTTGGATTTAGAAAGCAGTAAGTTTGTGGGTGGTTAGATTTTGAGGTAAGGTGAGAGTGAAGAATAGTAACTAGGTGTAGTGTGTGAGCAAGTAGAGTTCATCACTACAGTAATAGAAGTCAGGAACCTGTAAAGTGGGCTGAGATCCAAGAAATGTGTTTTGAAGTGTTTACAGTTGTATAGAACAGCTATTATTTACAATAATATTAGAGCAACAATCATATGACAGACTCTATGTAATCTGTCTGAATAAGGGGGGTAAGAGCTTGGGTAGTGTGCCAAAGGAAAACAAGTGGCATGAAGTATAGAAAATTAGCAATACACTGTGGAGTAAAGAACAGTGGAAACCTGGCAAATAATACAATATAACCAGCCAACACTAAGAAGCCTATGCAGAAAGAGGAGGAATACAAAGATACTATTAAAATAGAAAAGAAGTGAGAATAATGAAAAATAATAATACAACTATGCAGCAACTTGAGGCTTCTCTGCTATAGCAAAGTGAAATTTGTCTCTCTGTCTCAATTGTTGAGATGCCCCTTCTTTGGGTCCCACTCTGGTCCTTTCACAGTTCCCAGTTGTTTGTGTCTCTTGTGCATAAAAGACAACAAAGCAACAAACAAACAAAAAAAGGCAGGCGAAGGGAGGAAAAAAACAGTAAGTTTGGGAAGAAAGGAAGAAGGACTAAAACAGCAAAAAAAGAAAGAAGAGGAACAAAATATTGAAAGATAGAGCAATAATAAAACTGAAAAATATATAAGATTACTTAAAAAAAGTTACTAAGGAAAAAAAAACAAAAAACCTTCCCTTGTTGGTTCCAAACAACTATTTTTGGTTGCAGCAGGACCTCTCTGTGGCCTGGGGTGCAGGTGCATGCTCACCAGCCAGGCTACGAGACTGGGGAGTGGGTGCCCGCACACCCAACAGGATGCCTGGGCCCCACGGGATCTGGCATGGTCCTTACCAGTCCTGTGGCAGGACTCAAGTGCGTCCACCCCTCCTCTGGATGGCTGCTGGGCTGGATGGAAAGCAAGGCAAACTGCCATCGAAGAACACCTCAGTCCACTTTCCAATAAAAACTTCTCCAGAAAGCCTGCCTCTCAGCCCAGCCCAATCCCCAGCCAGACTGGTGACGACAATGCTCCTCTCAATTCTCCCAGGCTAGCGGGCTGGTGGGCTGGTAACTACAGAGTCTGCAGTTGAACATGGCCCTTTGTCCTTGTTACCCTCTCTGTAAACTTAAGTAGACAGGTCTCTGCCCAGTGTTGCCCAGCCTTGCTTAGACAGGGAGGGAGGGAGTTGGTTCTCTCCTAGGGACCCTGTAGCAGACCCAGCTCCCAAAGAGTCTGCTGTAGACCCTCCAGGTGCCAACCTTCCAAAGGGTCCTCTGTGGCTGACACCTCTGGCACTGGTCGCAAACCAAAGCCTCTGGACCCCGACCGCAGGCTGCGGTGGAGGCAGCACCCGGGCCATTAGGCACTGGCTAAGGGCGCCTGCCCGGAGGGCACTGGCCCTGTGCGGCCACTTTTATGTTTACTCTAGTCCCTGAGACCCCACTGGCCTGTAGCTGTCTGGTCCATCTGTCACAATCTCATTTATTTTAATAAATGCTCAGGAACTGTTGGTTGAATGTGCTGTTCCTCAGTAGATCTGCCAGGATTTTCTCCCAGGGGTATGGGAACTGGAATCGCTCTGTCCTACTCCGTCACCATCTTCCTTCCCCTCTATAAACACAACATTTTCAATTATCTAGCTAAGTACTGCATTTGTCTGAGAGGCAGACAATTATAATAATTTGACCCTACTCTGGAATGTTCTCTCTTTGTATTCAGGCTATACTATGTAATTGATCAATAATAGACTATATTTACAAAAATGTGACTGCATTTGATAAGTAAGTCTGGTTCTTTTTACTATTATTTACTCTACGATGAGATTCACAAACATGAATATTCACAATTTCACAAAAGCCATCAATAGCTTTTGTCTTTTACTGTTTATTTTCATGTTACAAAACAATGTGTAACAACTTTATTATATATTATTAGCACTGAATTATGACACATTTATTTTCTGATTTATGTTTGTAAAGGTTACCCCAAGTTTATTCAATCTACATTTTAGTGTCCCCAGAGAATGGTTTCCCATGTTTAATACTGTTTCCTCTGACATATTCACATACTTTTGTCTAATAATCAAGTAGAAATCAGATCTTTAACTATAATTTCCAGTATAAGCTTAATATGTAGTAAATAACAACCTATTGCCATTTTACACAGCTATCTAATGTTCTCTTTAAAATTTTAAAGAAATTTAAACTTGTCTAAATCAAATCAGAAAAAAATAAACTTTACCACAAATTATTAATATTAACAAGGTCAGTATATTTTGACACTGATGTATAAAATGAGAGCTAAATTTATTGTATTTGAACTAATTTTAGTCAATTGTAAATGCCTCATTGAAAGCAATTAAATATCAATGGCATATTTCCATAATGCAATAAAGGAATGTTTGAAGTTCTTAAAAATTGGCCTTGATTTTTTAAAAAGATTGTTAGTATTACAATTTTTTTCTCAGACTTTACAAAATATTCCAAATATTTTCGTTATTGGTGGTTGAAATTTTAATGCCAATATATATTAAAATTTCTATTATGAAAAATATGACCATTGCATAATTAAATAAAAATTATTTTATTAATCTTTAATGGTGGCTCAACATCCACAATTAAATTTATAGAAATCACTAATACAAAGTTGACACTGACCTTTTATATTATAAAAATTGATACTGTTACCTATGGTATAACAATGTAGGAGCTCTACTGAATCCAAACTATATACCAGGACACAATGATTTTTTTTTGCTAGTAGTGATAATCCACAGGAACAGAAAAAATTTAGAAAATATTTTTGTATTTAACTATGTAGGTTTGTGGTTCAATGTAAGTAGTAGCTAATACTTTTTCAATATATTATTATTTCTGGATTGTTTAATCTCTAGTTGATAGGAACATATATATGCACAGTTTTACTCATTGCAGCCCATTCAGTGGAGATACTTTCATAATAAACCACTGTGGACTGTTAAATATCTGTAATTGAAATAAAAGATAAGAAATAAGAGATTTATTCCAAGTTTAAAAATAAGTACAGAAAAAAATGGTAAGGAAGAGTGTCTACTATATTATATTAAATAGCAAAGAGGTAAAACATAAATATGTTTGATAGCACCCTGGTTGACGTGGCTCAGTTGCTTGGAGTGTCTTCCCACATACTAAAAGGGTGTTGGTTCAATTCCTGGTCTGGTCATATACCTGGGTTGTGTGTTTGATCCCTAGTCAGGGAGCCTATAAGAGGCAACCATTTGATGGCTTTCTCTCTCTCTCTCCCTTCCTGTATCTCTAAAAGTAATAAAAGAATGTCCTCAGGTGAGGATAAAAAAAGTGTTTGATAACTTTTAGCATCTAAAGATATAGTTAGTATTAAATATATAATATTTGATAAAATTAATATATTTTAATTAAAGCATTGTATTGAGGATAAAAGCCTACATTATAAGAACAAAATTATCTACTAAAGAGTAATAAAGCAGATAAAGAAAATAAATCAAAATCAATTGATGTTTGTGAAATGGCAGTTATACAAGGAATAATTGAGTTAAATCTGATTTTTTTACTGTTCTTATACTTTTTAAAACTATGTAACCAATTAAAATAGTTAATTTTTAATATGAAGAATATGACAAGAGGATTTCAAAATTCACAATAAAATTGAATGCTCATTTCCCTATAAGAATATGCATATGATGCCCTAATGTAAATTTATGTTAATTTGATGATTTTAAAATATGATTAAAACATTCTTGTTTTTTAAATGAAAAATAAAGAAATATGTAAAAATTACAAATTATATATTTATCTCAACTCAATATTTTATATATCTTTTTGTGTTGTATTTATTTATATGAAATGCATACATGTTGACAAAATTTATATACTTAAAATATGTGGATATTTAACTCTCATTTTATTAACTATTAAACTAATAAAATGTAAATGCATTATAGTGTTTGCACATTATATATTTTATATTCATTATATATTTTAAGTGATTGGATGATAATTTCAACACCATAGTTAATCACATCATTCACCTGTAATTAAGCTAACTAGAGAGCATCAAAATATATGAAACATAAGCTAGAAAGCCTGAAGGCAGAACCAGACAAATCCTAAAACACAAAGCTGTTAACTCTCATTTTTTACCTATAGAAAAATATAGGTAAGACTGAATTAAGCATATGGAATATTTGAGCAAAACAATCAACTATCTTGACCAAGTTGACTTTTTTAAACAGCTTTATTGAGATATATTTCACATACCATACTCTTCATGAATTTAATGTGTAAAATTCAATGTTCTTAAGTGCCTTCAGAGTTGTGTAAACATCACTATCATCCAATTTTAAGCATTTTTGTCATTTCAGATAGAAACCCCATAACCATTTTCAGTCAATTCCCATTCCTTAAACCCACCCAGCCCTAGGCAACCACCAATCTACTTTCTGTCCCTGTAGATTTGCCTATTTTGGACATTTTATTTTAATAAAATTGTAGAACATGTGATATTTTGTGATTGGTTTCTTTCACTTAGCATAATGTTTCCAAGGTTCATCCATGTTGTAGAATGCATCAATACTTCACTTTTTCTATTGTTGGATAGTATCTTATTGTATGGTATGTCATCGTTTATTTATCCATCATCAGTTGATGGGAATTTGGGGTGTTTCCACCTTCTGGCTGTAATAAGCCACACACCTATGAATATTTACACATAAGCTTTTGTGTCAGATGTGTTTTCATTTTTCTGTAACTCACTTTTATGGAACACACATGCAACAGCTACAGAACACACATTCTCATAAAGTGCATATGGTGTATTTGTCCTGTCAACATCGACTACAAATTTTGTCATAAAGTTTCAACATATGTTTAATAATTGAAATATTACAGAATATATTCTCTGCTCATATGGAATTAAGTTAGAAAAAACAATATACTGTTAAGAATTTTTATATTCTAAATGTTCAATTCATTGTTAGAAATCTACTTTGCCTTGCATATTTATATTATTTCACTTCTTGTATAATAATATCAATTCATCCTTTTTTGATATTGTTAACTCTCACTTCTATTCAGTTTGTCATTATTACTATTTTCAAAATATTTTGTATTCTCTTGGGGAAGTTTCATGCCAAAAATGTTTAAAATGACCTCTCTATATAATATATACATGTGTGTACATATAGATACAGATACAGATATATACCTGTATAGGTCTATACATACATGTGTATAGAAATAGATATGTATTGGTCTATATAGATACATATCTATGTCTATATATCTATATAATCTATATACACAAATATATATATATATACATATTTTCCATCTATGTAGGCATATTCGTTCCTTAATTTAATCTATTCTGGATTTTTAGGTTTGCTATGCATTTTCTTTAGAGAGAGAAATTTGTACTTGAGTCCTTTGGAAGTTCAAATGGGCTGTTGTTGCAAGAGATATCTAACCTTATGAATACCCATACCATAGTCTTTTCTATAAGTAAGCCTCCAGCATTTGTCATGTACTGGAGGTGTGAGGCCACCAGCCCTGCAGACAACACTGCTACCAAAGAATAATGAGCCAAGCAAATTGACTATGATTCTCACTCAGCTTTTATTGATGCAGGGTCAACCTAAATCAATGACAATCAATCTATAACAATAACACTCAGAAACAATCAGTAACAATATCACACAAAAGAATTGGGGGATAACAAACCTGAATCTCAAGAGTCCAGATCAGGTCTGGGTCTGGGAGGCAGCTAGGCCATCAGTGTCTTACAAGGCAGTCAGAGGTACAGGATTGTGGCAGAGTTTTTTCTCCTGAGTCAGAATGTTCAGAATGTTTCAAGGTTACTCGCTCTCCTCACACATTGTCATCACGAGTGTGTGTTCCTGATGCAGGCTTTCCTATAAGTCAGCCAAGCAAACTCTCAGTTAGCTGCCTGCTGAGCAGCTCAGCATCAAGGAATACACAAGAATCACACACAGTAACTAGGCTATTCACTCAGGTTTTATCGAATGCAGGTTCACGCAAAGTAGAACATCAACATACGTTAATATCCTATTCACACTCTAATAGTTGAAGAAATTTATAACACACACAGCAATGAATGGGGGATGCAGAACCCGTTTCCCAGAGTCTCAGTCTGCAGGTCCAGGAGACAGCAAAGTGGGCAAAAGTGTCTTGAGTATCTTGCAAAGAAGGGTCTCTGGAGCCAGGTGAGCAGTGGGACAAAGTCTTCAGTACAGCAGGGCAGAGCCTGGTGGCCAATGCCAAGGGAGCTCAGCATGACAATGGAACAGCACTTTGGTGTGTCGAGCTCAGCTGCCCCAGCTGTGGTGTGGAGCCTGCCTCAGTTATACCTTGAAAGTGGTGCACTCCACCCTTCTGGGTCTCTTGATAAGTGTCTTGGCATCCCCAATGGCAAGTGGGAGCTTTCCTCAATAGCCTATCTATGGGTTGTCCTGCTGTGCAGACATGGCTGTTCTGGTCATGTGTGCAAATAACTTAGGAGTATCTCCTTGCCAGATATGTATAGTTTGATTTGGGTAGTTTCCCTCTTGAACCAGTGTCCTGGTTGACTGGTAGCCATCTTGGTTGACATGAGTGACTCCATTTTGTTTTTTATATTTTATGCTGTCTTGATTAGGCCAATGCCATTTTATTGGTCTTGCTCTCCACAGTTGTCATGGTCTGAAGTTCTCTGCTTATATACTCTCATATGATGCAATGTTACATTAGCTTCTGATTCACACAAGTGGTTTTGTGCAACCTTAATAAAAACATGTTTATGTTGTTCATCTGCGCATGCTCAGGAGGGTGGTATTACCCTTCCATTAGACCTATACTATCTACCATGTTGTACTGCACATGCTGGAAGGATTGCATTATTCCTCTGAGTCTTTGTTCTACTGCACATGCTCTAAACATGGCTTCCCTCCAGGTCATCTTTGTAGACAGGACCGATGCAATCTTAGTTCAGTCCTGCTCTCCACAACTCTCATAACTTGGATGATTTCCATTTTTTCCTCCCACAGTTTTCAAGATTCCCCTCGCTGTTAAAAAGTGTACTATTTGTATGTTTGGGAAGCTAGCAAGTTGAATTGCTATTTTAAAATATAAATAAATAAAATTTGTGCCAAGGATAAGATGGAAAATTCACTTTGTTATCTAAAGTACTTTTCAAAAATATTGGTTCAATCCCAACATTTATCCAACTGCCCCACAGTTGACCTATTCAGTCACAGCAAGAGTTTGTGTGTTTTATGAAATTCTTTTTTGCTGAAAATATAGTTAGACCTTTATATAAGGTAAGTGACTAGATGTGTTAACTCTTCCTTCAATCTGGCAATATCTTTACATCAAAGCAACAGAAACTTATAGGACTAGGAGATCCTCCTTGGCTTATTGCAAGCAGTGATAAAGTTTTCTATTTTTATTTTTCATGCTACATAATGTATCCCCAGACTGATATACAATATAAAGAGGGAGTTTGGTTGCAATTGCTCAATTTTCCATAATTCACTGAATTACCTTTGCATTTTCATGTTGGAAGAAAATGTTTGTATAATCTGCCCTCTAATAATTTTATCCTATCAAAAATGTATTTTTATCAATTTTACCTTTCTTGAATTTTGCTTTTTTTATTGTTGTTTAGGTACAGTTGTCCTGCCTTTTTTCCCATTTCTCTCCCTTGCCCCATCTACCCCCCACTCCCACAATCAACCCACTCCACTGTATGTGCCCATGAGTTCTCTATTCGTGTTCCTCAGTTTGCCTCTTGCTCTCACCCTCCTCTTCCCCCACCCCAGGGTGTAGCCAGAATCTGCCCCACTCTCTGGCATTGTCCTGGCCAGTGACCATTGCCTCAGCTTGGGTACACCACCAGCTATGTGTGTGTGAATCTGTTTCTCCCCAGCAACTTTGCTCATTCTAGTTGCTTTCGCCATAGGTATGTAACTTCCAGGGAGGGGAAAGAGCCCCTAGGCTACTATCCCTGATCCAGCTCTCTTCCTATTTGTCCAGAAGTTTCTGGTGCCATGCATGGGAATTTTCCCCATCTGCAGATAAAACCTCCCTGCAGCCCATTTTGAAGCATCCTCTGCAAACTTTGGCTTCCAAATTTCATATCGATTAACATTCTGTTGACTGTTCACTTTGTTTTTTGGAAGAGCAACTAAGTGTCCCATTTGGGTGCAAGAGCAAGTGGGCTCAACTCACACCTACTTTGCCATATTCTGCCCAAATACCTCAAAAATATTTTATATGTGTTGATTGATGCCTTTAGTTTTCTTTCATATTAATATCCAGAATTTTAAAAAATGTATGAAATTGTTATGGGAAAGGGTTTGTGAAATATACCACTTTCTTCATATAATAAATCTTTACCTGCAGCATTATAGAGGTTTCACTTTTGAGTCAAGGGTCCTAATTACAGATTCACAATTTTTTTCTGATTCCCAAATAATATTATGACACCAATATGCAAAAATAAAATGGCTTTAATATTTCTTGCCAAGACTGAATTTTTTCTAAACTTATGTGATTATAGATGCCTTCATTCCAATGTGGTATAAATATAGATTTAATTAGCAGAAAGAAATGACTTCCCATTCTTTAAACTTAGGTGTTTCCAAAATAAAGTTCCTTCTTGGAGGAAAATATCCTTTCTTCATGAATTTTTTTTCTGGAAAAATAACATAGGTTTTGAAGGCAGTCAAACTTGGAATCAAATTTCAGTTCTTCTAATAAAATGGGTGAGCATAGGCATCTAATAACTTTATTCACATCAGCCTTTGATTGTTAAAATTGAGAATGATGTCTGTTACATGGGGAGGAATAGGAGACTCACTAACAAATACACAACTTTTATTAACAGCTGATATTTGTTTCAAAATTTCTTTCAGATTTCCATACTAATTAAAGTACTTAGCAATGGAAGAAAGATATTCTATTTTTTTTGTTAACACTTAGAGGATAAAATTTTAAAGTTTGTGCTATCTATCCCTAGGTTATTTCTTAAAGGTTTTTAGGCCTGCAGCAGGTCAGTATTTTCTTGGACTCTGCAGCAACCACTTCAGAGGTAAAAGAACAAAGAGAATAAAGCCTCTGAAAGAGAAAAGGGAATCTAAGATTCAATAGCCCTGGTTCTAAAGAAATCATTTGTTCTTGAACTATCTCATAAATTCTCCTGAGGATGAAGCAAGTGTGTGAATTAGCACAGTTATTGGAGGTTCTAGTAACAAATGCCACCACTTTTATTAAATTCTTATGACAACTCCCAAAACATTATAATGCTGTACAAACTAACCAGCAAATAAAGAGCAAATGAACAAAAAAGCAAATAGGATTCTTTCTGCCTGCTAAAATTTGTTTTCACACCCTCCAATTAGAGCCTTCATGTGTTATTCTTATTTATATATTAATTCACTAATATTTTATATATCCATTAATTTGTTTCTTGTATTTCTACTCTGTACTATCTGTTTAGATTAAATATTGTCTCAATAATTACGGCTATAAAATAAATCTTATTAAAAGTTCTAATATTTTGTTTTGCTTTAAAATGGTGTAGCTATCCCAGTTTCAGTACTCTTTCTTATGAATTTTAGGACTTACAAAATGAGTCCCACAAATAATAATATATTAATTATAAATGCACAAAAATTTAATTAATATAAAGATATATTTATAATATTGAATCTTCCTATCTATGACTATAGTTAATTTTTAATTTTATCCATATAAACCCTTTTATTTTTGTACTATTACAGTTGTCCCTATTTTTCCCCTGTTGTTCTCCACTGCCCTGCCTCCCTCACAGTCAATCCCCACCCTGTCCATGTATTATTCATACATGTTCCTTGTCTAGACCCTTCCTCTTCTTTTCCTGCTTATCTCTTTACCCCTCCCCTCTGGTCATTGTCAGTCTGTTCCTTGTTTCCCTTTATACCTTAAATCTCTTAATTTACATGTTTCAGCTGTTTCTTCTTTCATAGCTATTATTTATTGAGAGGGAAAATTCATTTGTCTTGTAGTGTTTCTCACAGCCTATATTTTTCTGATTCATCCTCATGATGTCACTCATCATCTTCTTTTCTCTGTTATTTTCAATAAACAAATGTGTCATGTTTTATATGATTCTAGTTTGGTGTTTTCTTTCTCACTTAAAGTAAGTTCTCTTTATCTTATTTTATATTTTTAATTACATTTGTTGAGGTGACATTGGTTAATAATATCATACAGATTTCCAGTGTACATTTCTATGGTGCATCATCTGTATATCATCTGTATATTACATTGTGTGTCCACTGCCCAAGGTCAAATCATCTTCCGTGACCATATATTTGGCCCCTGTACTCTTTAGTACCTCTCCACACCCTTCCCTCTAGTAAACACCATACTGTTGTCTGTGTCTATGAGTTTCAGTTTTACATTTCACATACAAGCGCAATCTTATGGTTCTTGGCTATTTCTGACTGACTTATTTCACTTGGCATAATATTCTCAAGAACCATTCATGCTTTGCAAATGGCAGTATTTCATATTTTCTTTTGACTGAGTAGTATTCTATTGTATATATGTACATCTTCTTTATTCAATTCTCTATCAAAGGACATTTTGGTTAGTTCCATGTACTGGCCAGTGTGAATGGTGCTGCAGTGAACATAGGGGTGCATAACAGTATATCTTCGTGAATGTTCTCAAATTCATTGGGTAGACACCCAGAAGGATTGCTAGGTTATATGGTAACTCTCTTCTCAATCATTTGAGGAATTTCCACACCTGTTTGATGCTTTTTGGGAAAAAACACTTTTTTGGTTTAATGAGACTCTTTGCATTATATCCTAAACCCTTTGGTTGGGTTTTAGAAGTCTTTTGTGAACATCATTGCTACGTTGTATAACAAAATGTTCCAGGCTTATCCTATGTGTATCCTCCCCAGACCTGGAAAAACTGCTTTGGCAAGAAGTTTTCATTCTTTTTAGTGAGGAATGGTATTCAGAATTTTCAATATGAGTACTACAGATATTTTTTTCCTATTTAGACTAGTTACTGTGTCTTGGTACTTTCAGGGGACAGAGCAAGAAAATGAAAATTTTTAATGATTACATTTATTGTATTAATAATGATACCTCCAAATTGAATTTGGTAATACAGAGTTTTTGTGTGGTCTCACAAATATTACTTCTTTTCTCCCTTTGCCAGAATATACTGAATATTCTGTTCTCAGTGGCAACAATAAACTAGAATTTTCTTTGTGTCATAACACATCTACCACATCATCAAAGTCACAATTATTTAAATAACACCAAAAACAATGTATTTATTGTAAACAGTTTGAATTTCTTGTAGGTTTTTTATAATTATTTTAGAACATACTTCACTAAGGTTATACAGCAAATTTCAGATATTATAAAGTCACTTAAAGTGCTTATGCTTTCCACTAAATCACAGGTAAGTTCATTTGTTTCATTTTTATTTTGGATTTTAAAGGTAGCTTTATAAAATTAATTGTGTCCTCCTGGCTGGTGTAGCTCAGTGGATTGAGCACGGGCCTGCGAACCAGAGGATTGCGGTTCGATTCCCAGTCAGGGCACATGCCTGGGTTGCAGGCTGGTTCCCTGCAGGCCAACTCCCAGCAGGGGATGCACAAAAGGCAACCATACATTGATGTTTCTCTCCCTCTCTCCTTCCCCTCTAAAGATAAATAAATGAATAAAATCTTTAAAAAAATAAATAAAATAAAATAAAATAAATTGTGTCCTGTAGCTATTTAAAATATTAACATGGTTCCAAAGTGTAGTCCCTCTCATTTATGTGCAATATATTTCATTCTAAGTTGTGCTTATCATTATCTTATTGGTCATTATTTTTGGAAAAAATTCTACTTAATTATTTATTCATTATATATGCATGGATATTAAAAGTATCAGAATTAATAGGTGAAGATTAGAATATAAGGAGAAAAAAACCATCAGATTCCTGGTGAAGTAAAGGGATATATTAGAATATTTCACATACTTTTTTATAACTGCCACAGCAACTTTCTGATTATTTTATTTCAAAATAGTATTACTGAAGAATAAACTGAGGATCAAATAAGTTAGGTAACCTTAAAAATTCATGGAGGTAATTAGTGCAAGATTCATGTTTAAATCCAGATATAATCTCAACCAGTCTCTTTGTAGTGTATCTTACAATATTAAATTAGAAAAAATAATTAATTAATATTTGTTTAATTCCTTACAGAATTGTTTTATGCCTTATTAAACCTTCAAAATAACACTAGGAGGAAAAATTTAATCCGTGTTTTAAAACAGAAATGTTGACTTTAAATATAAAGTCAACATACTATCTGGTCACATACTGGGTTGGATTAAATTTGTATGTAAACAACTGAGTGAGATGAGAAAATGACTTATTTTTATATTTAAAAACAGAGTGATATATTGGATTTACTAGTTGTTCAGAAAATATTTCAATATTAGTTTTCATTAATGTTCTAAATTGTTAGAGTTTTCAAGATGTACATTCTTTCACGTATTCCACTCTAAATTGTGTTAGTTTTTTTCTATACACTTTAAGTAACATCACAGGTTTTCTGTTAACAAACACATTTCATTACAAATTCAGTTTTCCTTGTAAAATGAACAATATCCTAATGACATTGACAGCAGAAACACACAACAAATAAGGTGGTTCAATAAGGTATGTGCATTTGCTTTATCTGTTGGGAATGTAGAAAAAATACCTTGGAAGCTGCTAATAATGTCAATCAGCCAAATCTAAAGGATGGCTGATTATCTATTCCAACAGCAAATCTCCCCAAGACCTTGACTTAAAAGCACCTAAAGCAGGCAAATTTTTACTAGCTCTAAAACTTGGCACAGCAATCCTGTGAACAACTTTATCTTTGTTCTTACAAAGAAATCATCCTGCTTACAACTGGTGAAAATGCTCAGCTTCTGGCAGTTCCATGGCCCTTTGTTTAGATGAAACTAATTCTGCCTTACCTAAAACTGCTTTCTGAAATCACACCACAGAATTAATGATTAGATTTCCTTCCCCTTTACCAACACTGAGCACAAAACAGGTGAATATCGGAGAGGAGGTATTGATAAAGACATATGCTTTTGTAAAATCCCAATTTTTCACATAAAAATATATTCTCAGTATTTTACTGTAAAACAAGTAAATAAGGAAAGAAAATCTTAAGATAAAAAGGGTCAGACAGGGTGGTTTAAAAGATATCCTAGGTTCTGCCTCTGATTCATGAGGCTGGGACATCATGACCAGTTCTGAATACATTACTTGTTCCCTTTTCCCTAGTCTTTGCAGGAGACCAGATTCCCAAACCTCTCAGGCCACCAAGATGAGTCAGCATCCATGGCCAAGTATGCCAAATCTTTGGCACAGAATTCAGGAAGATTACCATCTCCCCCTATCTCTCACATCAGTAGCCATAGTGAATGGCACACCTGAACACTCCTGATCACAGGTCTCAACAGACTCCTCTCCATGGGACACACACAGGGCCCAGGAAATCTGAACAACTTTGTGAATGGTTGATGGATGTGTTGCAATTACCATCAAATATTTGGGGACTTTAACTGCAACATAAATTAAGGTCTCACAGGGGCACATTTGCTGTACCCAGAATTTTATTGGGAGCAGCAGTTACTTCTATTACATTCATTATTATGTCACAAGTTTTTTTAAAAAATATCTATTTCATTATATTTCTATAAGTCAGTTAAAGAACTTTCCTGCATTCACATAGCTAGCAAGTGGCAGAGACAGGACTTGGAACAGATTTTCTGTGTTTTGGCTCAAACTCTTTTTTATGTCATTTCATTGCCTCCCCTTGCAGTAGTTCTACTCTGAGTTGATGAATATGAAGAATCAAAAGAACAGTGGGACTTTTACCTAAACAAAATGAAAAGCCATCAGTGTAAAAGGAAAATTATAAAGGAAGAGGAAGGGCTCTCAAATAAAGGTTTAAAAATGTGATCAGACCTCAGTAAATCTAGTGAACAACTTCTGTTACATTGTCAATGCATTCCTTGTTACACATAAATGGCAAAAAGAATTATGGTTCATTATATAATCATAATACATTGTATAATAATACGCATTCAACAGCCATTATCTAATGTTTACTTTCAATAATTTTGCAAAATAGGTATCATTATTATTATCTCTTTACAAGTGTAGAAACCAGCATTCAGACAGGTGAAGTGATGTGCTCATGTTTGTACAGTGAACAGGTAACAGAGTCAAGATTTGAGCTCAGGTCTCCTGACTCCAAATAAAGAATACACTTTGCTTTCTTAAGTCTCCTTCTATAATAAAGGACCTCTACTCCAGAGGAGAAGCTCGAATTTTCCTCGGTCATAAAATTTAGTGAAAGATAATAAGTCAATGGTACTGATAGCCCATTAATGGGAAAATAATCAGATGGCCAGGTCTTAATAAAAATAGGAAATTTTGGATTAAATGCTACTGTTTAAATGTGCTAGCAGCAGATTGCATTGAAAGTACTTAGGTACATTTGCTTTTCATTTTGAAGCAGTCTTTAAAAATTTACTTAATGATGGAATAATCTATATGTCAGAAAAGCCCTGGAATAATAAGTAAACTTGAAAAAATCATTATGTTTTCTAGTCTGACTACTGTCCTGACAATATTATAGGGTTTAACAAATTAAGCCATTAATAATCATACAAATAATTAACTTTTGCTAAGCTTACATATCATACTTTTAAATTAATAGGCCCTGATTTTAGAAGGATACTATTATAAAGATTATAGAACTGGACATATTGATATTAAAATGAATTTAAAATTTTTAAATCTTTACTCTTTCTAAGACACCATATTTGGTTTTAAAAGTTGGAAAAAATAGGTAACATAAAACATACCTGAAGTTCCAATTATCTTTAAAAAACATTTAGTAATAGTCACTATGACAATAATTCACTGTTTTTCCTTATCCATTTGTTTAAGCTTCAACCTAAACTGTAATTACATTAAGGAAAGAATTAAGGAAGTCCTTGGAAATGATAAAAACAATGTCTTCTAAACTTATATGGTATTATTAAAATATTCATTACTGATTTCTTGAACACTGTTGCAATGGTTCTAAGCTGACAAGTACAAGACAACTACATGCTCAAAAACACGTATCTTCCTTGAGAGATGATAGTAATAACATAAAACTGGTTGAGAGGCATTTGAATGAAACGTGGTCAACTTATAAGAAAATTATTTTTCTACTAAGCTTTTATAATAAAGCATTTTAATTATGCACATGGGCTCTCAAGAAAATGCAATAACAGCACTTAAAAATTCCATTTAGGATAGACAAGAAAGACTGGAATCTATTAATTATAAATTCTAGTTCTAGTGTTGGAAAAATGGAGAAAAGTTAAGAGTCTTCTAAAATGTGACTTTTTTTGATCAATGGTTAGTTTATATATAAAAAGATTTTCAAATAAAACTAGGCAGAAACACCTTGCTTATTAAACTAGTTGGTTGCAATTTATGATATTAGATCTAAACAAATGACATGTGAGACTGCCGATGTGGACAGCAACTTCTGAGAAAAGCAACGCAAATGGTGGTGATTAAATATCCCTGCTGGCAGTAGTTCTGAAATAATTCTGTACTTTGGGGCTCAGAGAGTAACACTCTGTTAGAGGGATTATATCTGAGTGTAAGAATTATTTTGGTAAAACTAGAACTGTAAATTCTTACTAACAACCTAGGCCAATGTCTTTATTTAAGCCTGTATACAATTGCATTAAAAGAATTTTCAAATAACCATCAAACAAACTTGCAATATTGATTTCTTGTGGAGCAATGATATAACCCACAGCTGAAACTTTTAGTGCCATTAACATTCGATAGCAATAAAAGTGGTTCTGACGTAAATTTACTGGTTTGTACACAACTTGACCATTTCTTAAATATTAAATGCTGCTTTTGGAAAAGAAAACTTTACAATTCTCCAATTACCTTTGAGGTATAGCTGACATTAGCCTAAGTTTATAGTGCTATCTCCCCAACAAATATCTACTTTAATTTTTAATGTCAATAATTTTTAAAAGTATAATGATGTTTTAACAGACATACAATGTTTTCCCCTACAAATGTATATTTTGGTCAGTGGAACTCATTGAACAATGGAAGGATTAAAAATCTAATATAAAAAATGTATTAATGGCACCAAAATGCTCTTAGAAATTGACTCATTATTTAAAGAATAAACTACAAGAGCATGTCTAATAAGGTGGGACTTTGTTAATATATGTCTAATAATCTGTTGCCTTAAAGCTCCATTCTTCCCCTGAAATAATTCTGCTCAGTTGTCTATCAAAGGAGCCCTCATCACCAATACCAAAAATAGTAGAATAGGAAACTCCAACACTTCCTCTTCTTTTTGGGGGGGGGGGGGATAAACCAGAGCTCATTCTTGTTATTATGAGGGCCTTTTTTACTTTTGATTTCATCTTTTTATAAAATTTATATAATTATTTTTCAAGTACAGTTTTCTGTCTATTACTCCCATCCCACCCTACCCTCCATGACCTCCCCTCCCTCCCATTTCTACCCTTCTTAGTTGTTGTCCATGTATCCTTTCTATTTGTTCTTCTAAATCCCTCCCCTATTTCCCCTGAAATTCTCTCCCCTCTCCCCTCTGGTCTCTGTCCCCCTGTTCTCTATTTCAGTGTCTTTGGTTATATTTTGCTTGCTTGTTTGTTTTGTTGTTTAGCTTCCTGTTAAAGGTGAGATCATATGGTATTTGTCCTTCAACACCTGGCTTATTTTACTCAGCATAATGCTTTCCAGTTCCATCCATGGTGTTGCAAAAAGTAGGAGCTCCTTCTTTCTTTCTGCAGCATAGAATTCCATTGTGTATATGTATCATAGTTTTTTGATCCATTCATTTACTGACAGGCACCTAAATTGCTTCCAACTCTTGGCTATTGTAAATTGTGCTGCTATGAACATTGGGGTGCATATGTTCTTTGGGATCGTTTTTTAGGGTTCTTAGGATACAATCCCAGCACTGGAATTGCTGGGTCAAATGGCAGGTCCAATTTTAGTTTTCTGAGAAAATTCCATACTGTTTTCCATAGTGGTTGTACCAGTCTGCAATCCCACCAACAGTGAACCAGAGTCCCCTTTTCCCCACACCCTCTCCAACATTTGTTGTTTATTGCTTTGTTTATGATAGCCATTCTCACCGCTGTAAAGTGGTATCCCATTGTGGTTTTAATTTGCATCTCTCTGATAGCTAGAGATATCAAGCATCTTTTCATGTGTCTCTGGATCCTCTGTATGTCCTCCTTGGAGAAGTGTCTGTTCAAGTCCTTTGCCCATTTTCTAATTGGGTTGCCCATCTTCTTTGAGTGGAGTCGAGTGAGTTCTTTGTATATTTTGGAGATTAAACCTTTGTCTGAGGTATCTTTGGCAAATATGTTTTCCCATACAGTTGGTTGTCTTTTTATTTTAATGCTGTTTTCTTTAGCCATACAGAAGGCTTTTATGTTGATGAGATCTCATTTGTTTATTCTTTCCTTTATGTCCCTTGCTCTAGGGGACATAACAGTAAAAATGTTGCTGTGTGAAATATCTGAGATTTTCCTGCCAATGTTCTCCTCTAGGACTTTAATGGTTTCCTGGCTTATTTTTAAATCTTTTATCCATCTTGAATTTATTTTGGTGTATGTTGTAAGTTGGTGCTCAAGTTTCATTTTTTGCACGTAGCTGTCCAGTTCTCCCAACACCATTTGTTGAAGAGGCTATGTTTACCCCATTTTATGTTACTGCCCCCTTTGTCAAATATTAATTGACTGTAGAAATTTAGGTTTATTTCTGGACTCTCTGTTCTGTTCCATTGGTCTATACACCTGTTTTTATGCCAGTACCTGGCTGGTTTGATTACAGTGGCCTCGTAATACAGTTTGGTATCAGGTATTGTGATCCCTCCTACTTTGTTCTTCTTTATGAACATTGCAGCTGCTATTCGGGTTTGTTTATGGTTCCATATAAATTTTTGAAGTGTTTGTTCTATGTCTGTGAAATATGCCATTGGTATTTTAATAGGTATTGCATTAAATCTGTAGATTGCTTTGGGTAGTATGGACATTTCGATGATGTTAATTCTTCCAATCCCTGAACACAGTATATGGGAAACTCCAACACTTTCTTTCACACTAAAGCAATAATTAAATTGGCAAATGCTACTAGGATCATCTTCTGGGGAGCTCTACAGTCTAATTAGAAAGTTACAACAACCAGGGGAATGCTTAATGAGGAAGTACTCTTTTACATTTGCAAAGAATACATAAATACATACATCAGTGAACCCACAGAAACAAAGTCAACTAATATTCCACAAATGTGTAAAGGCAATTCAATGGAATAAAGACAGTCTTTGTAACTAATAGTGCTGGAATGACTGCACAACCACAGGCAAAAACTAATTTAGATACAAACATTAAACCTCTCACAAAAATCAACTCGAAGTGGACTATAGACATATAAAATACAAAACTACAAAACTTCTAGAGGATACTAGAAAAGAAAATGTATATCACCTTAGATTTTGCAATGTTTTTAGATAAAACATCAAAAGCAAACCCATAAAAAAAGTAAGATACACTACATTAAATTTAAACACACTTGTTTTGTGAAAGACACTGTGAAGATTATGAAAAACAAGCCACAGACTTGGAAAAATTTCGAAATATATATCTAATAAAAGCCTTATATCTAAAATATACAAAAATCTCCTAAAATTTAACACCACAAAAATGAGTAAGCCAAACAAAAAAAATAAATGAGCAAAAGATCTGAACAGACACTTGACCAAAGATATTTAGGTGGCAAATAAGGATATGTAAAGATGCTCAGCATCATATGTCACTTGAAACGTTGATGAGATACTTTTATATACCTATTAGAATGGTTAAAAATTTAAAACATACCATGTGTTTATGGGAATATAGAACAAGAGAAACTCTTATTCATCACCTGTAGAGTGCAAAATGGAACTTTGGAAGACATGCTGGCAATTTCCTATGAAGTTAATCATAGCTATGCCATGTGATCCAGCAATTATACAACTAGGTATTCACCAAAAATAACTTGAAAATTTATATTCACACAAATCCTTGAACATGTATGTTTATGGAAGCTATATTTGTAATCATCTCAAACTGGAAACAACCAAGATTTCCCACTATAGAGACACATAAACACAGATAAATTATCTGTGCCACAATTATACAATGAATGTTATTCAGTAGTAAAAATAAATGACATTTCAAGCCATAAAGACACTTGGATAAATATTACATGCATATTCTTAAGTAAAGGAAGCTGTTCTAAAAAAAAGCTACATACTGTGTGATTCCAATGATGTGATATTCTGGAAAAGGCAAACTATAAAGGCAGTAAAAGGACCAGCTGCTGGAGGAGTGTGGCAGTAGGAGAAAAAGAAAAAGATGAATAGCTGAAACCATGGAGGATATTTAAGTGGTGATCTATATATAATGAAATGGTAATTTTGGATATATGATATTACGCATTTTTCAAATTCAAAGAACTCTGCACTATGCATCACAAGGAGTGAAACCCAATGTAAACAATAGGTGTTAGTTAATGATAATTTATCAATATTGGTTCATCAAACATAAGAAATATACTACACGTGTAAACCATTAAAAACAAGAAAAACTGAGTGAGGGGGACAAAGTATATGAGAATTGTCTATATATTTTCTGCTCTAAAAAAGTAAGTTTATTCATCAAAAGTTAATAAAGCACAAAAGAATATGGTAATTGGGAATTAAGGAATAAAAATTATGACACATGGGAATATACCATATTTGCCATGTGTAATGTACCCCTTCTTTTTGGCCCAACTTTCAGTAAAAAAAAAATCTCTTGTTTTAATTTTAAATTTAATTATTTATTTATTTATATTTAGATCATTGTTTTTGTATTATAAAGGAATTTGAGCATTTATCTTTGAACACACAGATACCACACACTTTTTAAAATGTATTCGCTTTAATGCTCTAACTTTTTTTAAAAAAATTATTTTTATTTATATTTAGAGAGAGAGGAAGGGAAAGAGAGAAACACCAATGTGTGGTTGCCTATTGTGTGCCCCGAAGTGGGACTTGGCCTGCAACCCAGGCATTTGCCCTGACTGGGAGTTGAACCAGCGACACTTTGGTTCTCAGCCCGTGCTCAATCCACTGAGCTACACCAGCCAGGGCTATAGAGTTACACTTTTAACACATAAGCATAAATAAAAGAGTTAAGAACATTTATATAGATACATAATTAGTACTACCCATTTATAATGTACATCCTTATTCTTCCCTCAAAAGTTTGAACAAAAAAAGTGTGCCTTATACACAGCAAAATACAGGTACATAGCAAAATGGAAGAAGTTCTTTATTTGTAATTGCTTGAAATATAAATAGATTAAACTCTCTATTTAAACACAGAGACTGAAATTTGATTTTCTAAAATAATACCACAATATAATGTCTGTAGATGCACTTTAAATCTAAAGCTTCAAATAGATTGTAAGAATTAAAAAGTGTATACCATGCAAATGTGAATAGAGAGCTCAGGTGGCCATACTAATATCAAGCAAAATAAACTTTTAAACAATCAATTGATCAAAAAAGAAATCACAAGATAAATTAGTGATTAAAAGAAATATATATTTTTTCTAGAGATGTTAGCCAGCATTTCTATGGATAAAAGCAGAGAAAATATCATGTTCACATAATCAGAACATGACATGCACCTTCCTCAAATATAACATTTAGAAAAATAAGGTATCTATTTTTAGTATTCTAAAAAATCATCTCAGTGGTGATCAGAACACAGTGGTGAAAACAAAGATTACTATGAGTTGGGGTGGAAGATCTAAGGTGGATGATAGTTTCTGAAATATGCAAATAAATGTGAGACCAGTGAAAAGAATATTTAATGCTATCTAAAAAATTAAAAGAATAAGAAGGAGCTATGTCAATACCTCAAGAGTAAAACACGTAGAAGGCAAGTAGGCATGAAATTAATAATTATTTTTAAATGCTAACATATTGAATTCATTTTAAAACCTGGTTTTAATAAGAAAAGTAGGCAAGAGCATTTTGCACAATTAGGTAGTAATGGAGAGTTTCTAAAATATCTGTTAATAAAATATAGCAAAGTGGCTATTTTTAAATGAGCATTAAAAACCATTAGGTTTAGATAAAGTTATTTTAATATGATGAGGAAATTATCTCACTAATTTGACAAAAATAATTTATTTTGAAATGGTAAAGTAAGGTATAAAAAGGAATGCAATTAGGAAAAGTACAGGCAGTTCATTTCTTTCATCAAGTGCACTAGGCTATTCTGCAAATTATTTCTATTCACATTAGTAGAAGGAAGATTTTAAAAATAAACTGAAATATTAAAGTAGCAAAAGGTATTGCTGGCTTTTAGTGACTGCAATTTATGGGTTAAAGTTGAAAGATCAATCGTCTTGTCATGCTAATCAGGTCCTCTTACTCCTGCCCAGTCTTCTTTCCAGGGTCCTGCATGGAATTTCCATTTTCAATAGTGCCCTCACATGTCGCGGGGCTTCTCTAGGATGTTCTGGCTTTACAACGGAAAACATACTATACCCCCACAACAGCCAAATAAATTGGGTTTTTATTTAATTTCTCTGTTCAAAACACTATAAAGATTTTTCTTAGAATAAATTTTAAAGTCCCAATTGTTTCTCTTCTTTTAAAGTATATTTTGTTGATAATACTATTAGATGTCCCATTTTTTCCTCCTCTTTATCCCTCTACAACCTTCACCTCCCTGATTTGGACTCTGTCCCACAGTGTCCACGTCATTATGGATGAAATGAGACATTCACATGGACTACTGAGTCCAGTGGAGGAAAAGGAACAGCATGGCTTTTCTCTCAAGGAGAGCAAAAGCCTTGGCCCTTGCCATGACCAGCCTTTATTGGGTTTCTCTGCACATTACATGATCGTCCTCATTTACTACCCATAGGTTGCTTTTTAGGTGGTTACCTTTTACAGAAAACAGCTACTCACATCACAGAAGAAGGATATTTGCAAATGAAAAGGGAAAAGTGGTTGAACTGGTTACACTTGTCCTTGGGAGGCTTAGCATAGATTTTAGGAAGTTACTCTCCAGTAAATGTTTGCCACAAATCCAGGTGAGGGAGTTTTTAGCAAAAAGCAAGACTCAAAGCAGCCTAGGCACATTGCAGGCCTGCTTTCCCATTGTAGAACCCATCCGCAGGCGTCGGTCCTGTGCATTTCCCAGTGGGAGCTGGACCCACACCATGCAGAACAGTCTCCTACACCTCGCCACCAACGTTTTCCACCTCCTTCATGTATGTCCATGAGTTGTACATATAAGGTCTTTGGCTTTTCCACTTTCTATGTATTCTTAATCTCCTTTTGTCTATTTTCTACCTACCAATTAATTCTTGTACCTTTTCCCCCATGCTCTTCCCTCCCCCTCCCCACTGATAACCCTCCAAGTAATTTCCATTTCTTTCATCTGTTCCTCTTCTAGTTGTCTACTTAGTTTGTTTTGGGGTTCATGTATTAATAGCTGTGAGTTTGTTATTATTTTACTGTTCATAGTTTTGATCTTCTTTTTATTAGATAAGTTATTTTAACATTTCATATAATAAGGTCTTGGTGATAATGAACTCCTTTAACTTGACCTTCTTCTCTAAGAAGCACTTTATCTTCCCTCTCATTTTAAATGAGAGCTTTGCTGGATAGAGTAATCTTGCATGTAGGCCCTTGCCTTTCATGACTTGGAATACTTCTTTCCATCCCTTCTTGCCTGTAAGATTTCCTTTGAGAAATCAGCTGATAGTCTTATGAGAACTCCTTTGTAGGTAACTCCTTTTCTCTTGCTGCTTTTAAGATTCTCTCCTTGTCTTTAATCTTGGGTATGATGTGCTTTGGTGTGTTCCTCCTTGATTCCAATTTCTTTGGGACTCTCTGAGCTTCCTGGACTTCCTGGAAGTCTATTTCCTCTGCCAGATGGGGGAAGTTTTCTTTTATTATTTGTTCAAATAAGTTTCCACTTTCTTATTCTTCCTCTTCTCTTTCTGCCACCCCTATGTATGATTTGTTGGAATGGTTGAAGTTGTATTGGGGGTTCCTAAATCTCCTCATTTTTTAAAATTCTTCTTTCTTCATTCTGTTCCAGTTGAATGTTTATTTCTTCCTTCTGTTCCAAATCATTGACTTGAGTCCCAGTTTCCTTACCATCACTGCTGGTTCCCTGTATATTTTTCTTTATTTCACTTTGCATAGCCTTCACTTCTTCCTTTATTTTGTGTCCCCACTCAGTTATTTCTGTGAGCACCCTGATTATACTGTTTTAAACTCTACATCTGAAAGGTTGGCTATCTCCTCCTCACTTAGTTCTTTTTCTGGAGTTTTGATCTTTTCTTTCATTTGGGCCATATTTCTTTGTCTCAGCACTCCTGTTGCATTATAAGGGGTGGAGCCTTAAGTATTGGCCAGGGCAACCCACTTTGCTGCATTATGGCACTGTATGTGGGAGAAGGGTCTGGGAGGGAACAGTGCTGCTTGCTTGACTCTTGCCCCACTTTCAGTCACTTCCCCCACTACCCATAAACAAGTTGGACGCTTCTGGTGCTGATTTCTGGACCATTGGGTTTGTGTACCTTCTAGGACCCCATGAGTCTCTCCAATGAACTCTCCTATGAAGCTGGGAGTTTCTTCTGCAATCACAACCCCCCACCAGTTTTTACAGCAAGAGGTTTTTAAGGCTTTAGTTTGCTGCATTGGAAACCTCGGTTGCACAGTCTATCTCACTCCCCAGTTGTTCTTTCCAGTTTATCTGCACAAGAATGTGGGACTGCAAGGCCCTCCAGCTGCTGCCTTGCTTGCCAGTTCTGCCATCTTGCTACACATCCTCTCCACCCTGGCTGTCCATCTCGGCCCCTCCTACCAGTCTGGATGAATGTTTCTTCTCTAACCCCTTGGTTGTTGAACTTTCTACAGTTCATTTTTCTGGTGGTTCTGGTTGTTCTTTGTTTTTAAATTGGTTGTGTGAGAAAGCAGTTTATCTACCTAATGCCTCCATGTTGGTCAGAAGTCTAAAGTCCCAACTATTTCTCATGTCAACCTACCTCTTTAGCATCTTCTACTAATTATTCCTCCCCCAACCCCATTCACACAATTCAATCTAATCATTGGAGTTTCCTTGATGTTCTTGAAGTGTGTTACTTGCTGTGTTTATTCAAGGTTACCAATTCTTTTGTCTGATACATCATTTTTCCAGATATTCTCACTGACCTTTTGATTCATTGTGTCCTTAATCAAAAGTCATTTCTTCAGAAAAACTTTCTCTAGCACCAAAACTATCTAAAACACCAATCTAACTTACGGTGCTTTATTTTTCTTGTAAAAATTATCATTAATTTTTTCTTAATATAGATATTTATCCCTATAAACTTTCTTCTTATAGTATGCTTTGCAACGTCCTATAAGTTTGATCTATCCTGGATTATGTTTTATGTGTACTTGAGAAGAAAGTGTATTCTGCTGATGTCACGTGGAATGTTCTATATTTATCTGTTAGTTCTATTTGGCCTAAAGTTTAGTTCAAATCTAACATTTCATTTGTGATTTGTTTGTCTGGATAATTTATTCATTTGTAAGTGGGATCTCATACTATTATTGCTTTCTTGTCTATTTCTCCCTTAGGATTTGTTACGATATGTTTATTATATTTAGGTGCTCCAATGTTGTGTACATATAAAATTTTAATTGTCATATCTCCTTGATGAATTGACCTCTTTATCATCATAAAATGTTCATCTTTATGCCCTCTTACCATATTTGGCTTTATCTCTATTTTGTCTGATTAAATATAACTACCCTGTCTCTCTTTTGGTTTCTACTCGAAAGAATTATCTTTCTTCGTTATTCACTTTGAGCCTGCTAAAGTGAGTTATTTGTAGGTAACATATATTAGAATCATTTTTTTTATTTTCTAGACATTCCATACCTTTTGATTAGGGAATTCAATTCACTTACACTTAGATACATTTTGATATGTAAGGACTTACTATGTCATCTTATTCTTTTCTGGATGTTTTGTAGTTCCCTTGCTCCTTCCTTCCTCTACTGCTACCTTCTTTGTGTATTGATGATTTTCCATAGTGAATCTACTGTAGACTTTTGTTTTATGGTTATCTTGAGGCTTACATATATAAACATCATATGTTTATATGATTCTTATAAACATGATGTGATATTTATATGTGTATAGAATATATACAATATACATTAGTCTGTTTTATGCTGATAAAAATTCCTTCAATCTCAAGCAAAAATTTAATCTCCCTTTACTCTTCTATATTTTATGATTTAGATGTCACAATTTACATATTTTAATATTGTGTGTTGAGTGGAGTGAGAGAGTGGAAGGAACTAAAGCAGTGATTGTCTCATACTCACTCAGCTCGAAGACACCCAGGCTGGCTATCAGTTATTTCCTGGGCTCCTGTGAGACTTGGAGTTGGGGGTAGGTAGAGAGGGTATGGAAAGATTCAGGTGGCTGGCAGTAGTAAACTCAAATACCTGTGAAGCCCAAGCTTGCAAAATCTGCAGGAGCCTGGTTGTAGCTGTGTTGGCTATTAGCTTTGTCAATGGTAAAATCTGTTGAGTTTGTTTGCAGAGCATGTCTTTGTGAACTGTCATCACTCCCACTATTTACAACCCCTTGGGTTTTTTGTTTGTTTTGGTTTTTGCCTTGTTCCTAGTCAGCTTTATGTGTCTCATAAAGAGGACCCTAGTTAGTCAGTACCTTTGGGCAGTGCCTCCAAAAGCTAGAGAAGATGGTCACTTACATCACTCTCTCTTTCCTGGCAAGAGGAACTCTTACTAGCAGGGAAGTTCCTTCCTGGTGCTAAACGATAATGATCATTTGGGAAATGGGGTAATACAGACAAAATGAAGATGTCATCTTTCTTTTTTGGTTTGTGCAATTAGTCTTAGTCTTTTTGATTCACTGTGTTACTAAAACTTCCTAAGTGGACTCTAGAAGTCACCTTGAGCTGTTTTTGTTAATAGGTATCTAATCATTGACCTTTGTGAAGGGACATGGAGACTGAATTATCCTATGTCACCATTTTCATCTCAAATCATTTCCTATTCTCAAATCTCTGACCCTCTCTTTGTCATACCCATTTGTAAAACTCCACACCTACACCTGCACTATGCCTTTGTTCTTGCAACAGAATGGCGCTGAAGTAAAATATGCAACCATGGTTACTGAACTCTAAATTTATGATGTGGTCCTAATGTTGCTGAGAAATTAGATAACTTCTTAAATAATTCAGTCTCCTCACTCATTTTTTCTTTTCTCTTCAATCTCCATATCTTTTTGTTCTTGCATGGATACTGATAGCTAAATATCATTTTTTTAATTAGAAAACACAATCAGAAGTGAATTTCCACAACCATATAAGATCACATCCACCTATGGGCACATGTACCCATATATCTATAATTTTTAAAATTTTTCATGTCAGATGAAACACTTGTCCTCTCATTTTGTCCTATCTCTCCTCTCCAAGAATTTTGATCTAATCATTTTTGAGAGCCTCTCCTACAAAATCAATTTACCCACTCTACTGAATCATTCACTTCATTGATCATTCACACCAGCTGAAACATGATATTAACCATAATGTTTAAAAAATACACTCTTCCTGACCCTTCGACCAGAAATTTATTTTCTAAATAGAAGCTAAAAAATGTGACATTATATTTTGAATAATAGTTAGAATGGAATTTTTAAGGTATCATTTAAATGGATAGTAAAATTCCTACAAACTCAAAGGAAACTAAACTAGAGAGACACTAAATCTCTCGCTACGATCCTATTTTTAACCCCTGGTTGAGTGATGTCTTAGAAACATCTATTGCAGTAGTAATAATAAAAAGTTGTATTCTCACTACAGGTATAAATCTTAAAAAAGAAAAAGCACTGCTTCCCAAATAATATAAAATTTCCCTCCTCTAGTATTTTCTAAAAGGTCCTATCAAATTTATCTCTTTTCTTTTTCAAATTACATTGATTTTCTCTTCTTCCCTTGGCTCAGGATTTCTAATCCTAATCGTATTTTGTGGCTGAGACTTTCCTTAGACTAGAAAGAGAAATGTAAAACCATTGAGTTAGCATTCCAACATCTGTGAGTAAATAAAAGAGGAGCACATGAATGAAGCCTCAATTGATTAGGTCCAAATCTTTGTATGTTATTTAATCCATATTCAGTATTAATTACTAGTAGGTATCTGGTAGTGCCCCTAAAGAATAAAACTTTCTCTTATAAGCAGCAATCAACTTTCAGAGATCTTAAGGCACTTTTAAAAATTGGTATAATAAAAAGTCAGAGTCAACCAGTCTTTTTCATAATTCCCATATTCTCATTATAAAAATATTTTTTCTTTCAAGTTAATGGTTACTGACCATTAGAATTCCAGATATTACAATATATGACCCTTATTTTAAAATAACTTATTGCTAGATAGGATATCTAGCAAACTCCACAGTAGGGAATTTAATAGATTAAAAAAATAAGAGAAGAGCAGAATATCTGGCATAAAAACGGCTCAGTAGGATACAAATAATTAAAATATGGGAATGAAATGAATTGGAACTGAACCTGTTTGCATTAGGGATTGAACATGATGTGCTCAGTAGGAAAGTTTCAAACACTTTGCTGAACAATAGAAAAATAATTTGAACATTTCAGCAATGTCTCAGTATTCCCCAAATGAGCTCTTGTTCCTCATCCCAGTTTAGCCATTTTTTCTCCAAAGTAATGGTTTCTTAAAATGTCTTTTAAAAAATTATTTTTTGCCATTAAATGCAGTGAAAAATTTCAGTATAAATAAAACTTTTTCATAAGCAACAACTTGATAGTTTCTAAGGTTTTTGGTGTTGTGATGTTGCTAATTTTGACATTACCTAAGTTCAGCTTCCTTTGCCCTTATCAATCTATTCCTTTCAAAGTGCCTTTAAATGGGCAATTTGTAATGTGGAACAAGTTTATAATCCTTGAAGATCCGTGTCCTGTTCTTTATCAAACTTACTTAATTCAATAAGAGACGCTATTTTTGGCTACTTGTTTGTTTTGGCTGTCTTTATATGTGCCCATCTGTACTAGTTCTCTGGGCTTCCATAACAAACAAACAAAGAAAAACACAGACTGGGGGCTCAAACAGCAGAAAAATACTCTCTCAGAGTTCTGGAGCCTAGAAGTCCAAGATCAAGGTTTTGAAAAGGTTGGTTTCTCTTGAGTTTTCTGTTCTTGGCTTGCAGATGTCCTCCTTCTCTCTGTGACTCTATGTGGCCCTTTCTCTGTACATATGCATCCCTACACTCTCCCTTTTTGAGAGTCCAAATTCCTTTTTTTATTATTAAATCAGTCAGATTGTATTAGCATCTGCTTATAGGATTTCCTTTAACCTTCATTACCTCTTAAAGGCCCTATCTTCAAATAAGGTCATGTTCCAAACTTATGTATGAACTTAGGGTGTGCATTTTGTGAGGACATTTAAAATGAATCTGTTAAGCCATGTACATTTTAATTTTAAAATGAGATAAGTACAAAAATTATCCTAGGAAATAACTGAGACCATTTTCTGTGAGGTTCTGCATGAAACTGAACATGAATGAATCCCAGCACTTTATGGATAGGACTACCTATTCAAAGTTTGACATTAAAAAATAAAAAATAGTTTCTTAGTAAATTTAACTTTGAAACATTTTGTGTAGAAATGGGTCAAAGAACTTAGTTTTTATAAGATACTACAATACATTATCAGTGCTTACGAAGAACATCATGAAACTAACAATAAAGAAACTGCCCTGCTAATAAAAAAATCTACAGTAAATTGTGTCGAATGAATAAATGAGTGAATAAAATGGGACATAAGGGGGTACCACTGAGACATTTTGGTTATTTAAAAAGGCTTATTTTTTCCCTGGCTGATGTAGCTCAGTGGATTGAGCACGGGCCTGTGAACCAAACAACCGTGGTTCCATTCCTAGTCAGGGCACATGCCTGGGTTGCAGGCCAGTTCCCAGCAGGGGACACATGAGAGGCAACTATACATTGATATTTCTCTCCCTCTCTCCTTCCTTTCTCTTCTAAAGATAAATAAATAAAATAATTAATTAATTAATTAATTAAAAAATTAAAAATAATAAAAACCCTTATCTTCCAATAACCTGTATAAAAGAATGCAAATACATTTTATATGAAGTGATTATAATTCAATTGCAGGTAATTTGGAATTTATTTTGCATAAGCAAAGAAATAAATATTAAACTGACTGTGGTTATAATAAAAGCTTCTGTGCTTTAGCCTTCCACATAAACCTTACTCCTGCCAAGTTCCTCAGTTTATTGTTTTCAAAATCCAATATACTGCAGCAGGCAATATGCTTTTTTCACAGCCAAGGGTTAATCTTATCTGATTAATGTTTATGTTGCTGCCTTCTTTTCCATCTCAATTCAGGTCAAGTAACAAATCTAGTTTGAAGCATTTACATATTTTAGATCACCAGGTAGAACTAACCTTTCCATCCCTTTGTCTCTACTGTATTTAGGATAAACTTTGTATATAGCTATGAATATATACCATGCAATCAATAGAGAGGATGTGTTAAAATGTTGTATTCAGAGATATATATATGTAATTCTCAATCCATAATCAGTCTCATATAATCCTTTTATTTTGATAAAGCCTGGACTCTAAAATCAAGTTAAGATGATAATAAAAATTACCTAGATTTGGAGAACTTTACCAATAATTGTATGTACCATCCTGGTGCCAAAGAGGGCTCAGTAACTAAAGATACCCTCTCAAAGATTGGGACTCACTCAACCCTGTTTGTTCATGTGCATAAGTCTATAAAATCTTCTTAAAATGAATTTAAACCATATTGTACAGTAAAAATCACAGAGGGCTATTTAATCTTTATTTTTATTCTGTTATATTTCTAAAAATATACTACAAAATCTGTACTGCAATAAAGAAACAATATAAAATATAGAAAACAAATGATGAACATAACTTTATTATTTCTCCATTTTCTATCTTTCCTTCCCATTCATATGCATTTACATCTTTATCTATGCTCATACCAACATATAAACCCACAAATTAATTTTTTCTGCACATTTACCCATATTTACACTCCAGCCTTTATTAGCAGTAAGGCTGCTATTTTATCTTCAACTGACTGATGTATTTCTTTCTTAAAAACTTTACAACTCAGAGAAAAAAGGAGGGTTTTTTTATTACTCTATTGAAAAGTAAGGGCCAACTTCTCCAAGAGTGATTTCTCACAGGCTGACCTCTGAAAAACTTCATTTAACCCAACTATAGCTGAGAGTTTAATACAAACCAACTTGTGGTAGAAACCTGAATGGCCAGTTTGGTTGGACTGGTGCTTCCCAACCAAGAACACAGAGGTAGCAGACCTAGGCTACATACTGAGGTTCTGCCATATTATACAGCTACAGCTCCCAGGTTTGACTCCAGTGTCTTGATTTTGCTAGTTGACGATGCTGAGGTGGTAATATAAGAATGGAGCTAAGGTTTTTCCATATCATATTGCTAGTACCACAGTCTGGACCCTCAACCTTGACCACTCCATATAGTCAATGGGCTTCTATCCTTTCATTCATGCAACATAAAAGCCCCCCAGCCCAAAGACTGAGGTTTCCCTTGCAGTCTTAAGTTTGGGTCTGCTAGGTCCCTGTGTGCTACTTGAATGCAATAAGAAAAGGGTTCACAAGCAGTGCAAGTCCAGGGGTCAATATTCAACCTTTTGTAACATATGCAGTTAATGTCTTCCTGCAGACAAGAGGAAAAATAGTGTTTCTTCATTTCCAACCAAAAGGCCTGGCAACATAGAACATTTTTCCTTTACCAAAATATACAAAGGAAAACCTGCATATATCAGAGCAGCTTATTAGCTGAACATCTGCAAGCCACTTTTACAAAGAGTAAGAAAAATAATTTACTTGAACCAAATTTGCTGTCATAAAGTTCCAGAGATGTGTAAAATGCATTTCCTCATCTTTACAACATTTGAAAGAAATCAGTTCAAAGGTCTTTAATCATAAATGACTTAGGAATAAATTTAAAATGGTTTCATGAAAAAAATACACTATTTTGTTTATGTAAATGAACTGAAATTCAGAGGGAAAGTCAGTGATTTTATTTCTCCTAAGAAAAAATACACTATAGTAGCTATACCAAAAATAAACAAGTGTCAACCATGAATGAATACTTCCAGCATCTAGAAGGCTCACAATACTTTGGTAATGTTAAAGAAGGTCATCAAGAAGATGTGTCCCCAGTTTGACCTGAGAGCTGGATCCAGGTAATCACAGGCTCCTCACACCCTCCTCTGTACTTGGAATGTGCTCTACATTCACCTTCCTTGTGCTAGAAGCTGCCCAAAAACACAGCCTTGAGATAGAACTGTAGCGATGAGATTATCTGGACTGTTTACCTGATTATATCCACTGAAAGCTCCCTGTGTATGTATGTGACTGAACCTAGTTAAGACCTGTGTACAAACTTTTAAGATTCTGGTGGGCAGATGCACAAAAGACTCAACTTGCTGCTGCCTAAAAACAAGCCTTGTAAGTAAGTTCCCTTGTTTATTAAAGCAGCCACCTACGAGTCTGGAGTGGCCTGCGTTTTTCTGCAGTCTCTCCCTGCCCTCTTTCTTTGGGGGCTGATTTTATATTTCACCCAGAAGTTCCCAAGGAGGTTTCAATATGACAGGTAGGTCCTCAATTGTATTTATTACATTGCAAAAGCAAATGTTGCTCTATTTCAGTAAGTTCTATTAGCTAATGATTAATTGCAAAGAAAAATAATTTTAGCCCTGGCTGTGGCTCAGTAGACTGAGTGCCAGCCTGTGAACCAAAGGGTCACCAAATCAAGTAACAGGTCAGGGCACATGCCTGGGTTGTGGAACAGGTCCCCAGTAGGGCATGCGTGAGAGGCAATATTGATGTTTCTCTCCCTCTCCTTCTCCATCCTTTCCCCTCTAAAAATAAATAAATAAAATCTTTTTTAAAAAATAAAAATAATTTTAAATACATTTTGATGTGATAGTAGGCAAAACAAAGAAATAGAAGGAAGGGAAACAGCAGAATGCTGAATGGAATGAATACCTACACACTTGTAAACAAATATTTCATTAAAAATGGATTTAACAGGGCATAAAAAGAAACATCAAGTTCTGAATAAAAATGTAAATTAGAATAAAAATGCACACGTGAGAAAACAGTTTAATGTATGAGAGAGAGAGAGAGAGAAAGAGAAACAGACAAGTGTGTGTGTGTGTGTGTGTGTGTGTGTGTGTGTGTGGTGTGTGTGTGTGTGAAGTTTCTAGTCTGCTTCCCAGGGTTTGGGGTTTTTACTTAGAGAGCTCTACCATCTCCTCAGAGAAGTATAGTTAGCCCTTTTGTCCAAAGTGCCAGTTTCCTTCTTCATTGTCTTTTTGAACAGAATCTTTTAGAATGGCTTACATGTCCAAGTGGTTAAATCTTTCATTTTCATTTCATAGACTCCTCTCTCTCCCTGATGGTTTTACCTTTTTGGCGTACTTTCCTGGTAGTCTCCCTGGCCCTGTTCATAGGTGGCAGCCTCTCATTTAAGAGTATCCCAGTGAATAAAATGTTCTTTTTTCTTTTCGCATGTTGTAATATTTTAGCCACTGGTTTTCTGTAAGTGTGAACTCCGATAGTCCATTGGGTCTGAAGGTGGTGAGAGACAGGAGCAAGCTAAGCAATAACATAGAAATCACTGGGCCCAGTAACACAGTTTTTTTCAAGGTGCCAGATCAAGTGCTTCGTGCTAGCTTCACGTACTACTCAGGGCTCCCAAGTGATCTTTGGAAAGTCTCTTGTTGTTACCCTAGCTCAGACAACAAAAATTTAGAATTTTTCTTGCCACGACTGATGTGGCTCAATGGGTTGAATGTTGGTTCCTCAAAGAGAAAGGTCCTGGTTTGATTCTGGTCTGGGTACATGCCTGAATTGTGGGCCAAGTTCCTAGTTGGGGGTGTACGAGAGGCAACTGGTGGATGTTCCTCTCCTCTCTTTCTCCCTTCCATGCTCTCTAAAAAATAAATAAAATAATTTTAAAAATTAGGATTTCTCAACAATATGCTGGGCACTTGCTGGTTTTGTCCAGTTGATGGATGAGGTCTATCTTATGACCTTAACGGAGGTATCACACTCTGCAGCTTTTGAAGGGGACTGTAGAGGAAGGCAATCAGTGTGAAACCCTTATTCCCTAGGCACTTAGGTACTAGTGACTAGGTTGGGGGTATAGATGTGTGCTCAGGTGCTAGAAACTCATGAAGGATTCAGACTGTGAATTCCACAATTTAGCATGGGGTGTGATGACAAAACCTGAAGGAAGCAGTGTACAGTGGCAGTGGTCAAAGTGAAGCTCACCAGCAGACATGCTAAGAAAAAAGACATGGCGCCACATTGTGATGCCTTCCTGGGCTGCCTCTTCCTTTTGAGAAATCTAGTCAGTAAGTTGAGAGCCGTTTAATGGCATCTCTACCATCTGGAGCCAAAGCACACTGCTCACGGTGCCAATTGTTTTAATCATATTACATTGAGTGAGTTATGGTGATGATGATGATGCCAGAGGAAGATCAAGAAAAAAATTTGTTTTATTATACTTGCAGTTCCTTAAGAAAGAGGACAGTATTCTTCAGAGGGTCACCGAGGGGAAGCACTGAGATAAGTCACAGGCAAAGAGATGTAACTGTGGCCAAATACCTTTATGTGATTTCCATGGAAAGGACAGGTAAGGCAGGACAAGTGGGCTTAGAACCTGCTAACTTGAATAAATTAGTGAACTCTGGGTATAGAGCCAACCCTGGTTGTCTGTTACCTGGCCCTGGGTCAGTTAGAGTGAGAATATAGTGACCCCAAATATAAGTTAAATTTCCACTACAAAAAAAGCAGAGAGAATTATTTTTTCTTCTTAGATATCAATTGAATATTGATAGTATTTGGAATATTATAGTCATAGGGTTTACTGTTTATCATAGTCTCTTTGTACTCCTGGACATGTTAATATAAATAGTTGTAATTTAAAATATGTGCTAAAGAGACTTCTGCTACTGTCTTAAGATGGAGTAACAGAGAACTATAAAAAATATAAACACAAGTCTTACACCCTTCCCAAAAATTAAGACAAAATGGGTCATTGACCTAAAGGTAAAATAAAGAACAATGAAACTGCTAGAAGAGAAATCCTGAATGTCCTTGAGTAAGGCAATGACTTATTTTGCTGTAACCAAAGGCACAATCAATTAAGAAATAATGGATAAGCTAGATTTCATTAAAATTAAAACTTCTGCTCTCTGAAACTCAATGCAAAAGAATCAAAAGAGAAGCCAGGCCACAACATCATTTTATTGTGTTCCTTATTCTTCAGGTCTTTATTTTTCTATATCTTATATTTTATTCATTTAACCAGTACATATCTTCAATTCATTGGATAAAAAATAAAATATTCTGGGTTCACAATTGATTATAGTCTTGTTAAATATACAATTAAGTTCAAAATTACTTTCTTTATGCATTTTCAACTCTGATTGAAAGGGTGATGATGCCCAACATTGAAGAAAGGGGGTCTGATGCCTGTCCTCATAGTGGTTATAATTCTATGAAGTCACTATAAACATTGAATTGGAAAATACAGAAAATTTGTAATTAGAGAAAGTACAGGGAAAGTTTTTCTTGTGAGCCTCTGGTCACAAAATTTTTATCTGCCATCATACACATTTTTTAAACATGTGTTGTTGTTCAAAGACACATTATTCGATATTTACTTTTGCTTCATTAATGTTGGACTCATGTCAATGGCACTATAATATATACCTGAGTGAAGCCAAACTACCACATGTGTTTTCTCCATAAGACACAGCCATCATGCATTTACACTAGAAAGCACTTCCGCACTATCTGGGGATTATTTTAAACAGTGAACTCATCAGCTAAAATCACAAGAATTCAAAAAGTGTGACATTAAATATACTGCAAAAAGGACGTTTGTTTACAGTATGAGATACCAAACAAAAGGTAGAGCATTGCCTTAATCAACTTCATCCGGCACAGGCACATAGAGTGGCTCAAATCATTTGCTGCTCTGTGCACCCTGACAAATGTCCATGAAAGCACCATGGATACTGATTTGGGAGTCATAAATAAATTTTAGCAAATAAGAAAATTTTAAAATATGGAGACCACCAATGATTAGGGTTAATTATACATACTATTTTGGAAGTTTTTAAAACATTGTTTTTAACCTATCATTTTATTAACTGTATGAAATTCATTTTTAAGAAAATACTCCTCTATATCCTAAAAGAAATTTAAGCTCAGGGAGTGTAGGGGACTGGTTTGTTTTGGTCTGGCAAATGTGACTCAGTTCTGTATGGAAAACCTACAGAAGCAAAGTGCTGGGCAGGAGCCAGACCTTCAGACTGAGTTTTCCTGTGGGAATCACGCCTAGAAAATGTATACAGATTGTTATGGCTTGCTCTTGCTAAAACTCCATCACCCTGGCCTAAAGCAACAAATGTGTATTGTCTATCTTCAAGGTAATTTCCGAAGCCTGTATGAGTTCTCCCAAAGACAAAGCTAATGAGCTCATCACCATTCCCCTCTGCATGTTATTTTCATTTCCTTGATTGTACCTAAAATGTAGACAATTATATTCTATGTAACAGGTAATAAATCTTTCTGTGATGTAAGACCCCAGGAAAACAATAAAAGCCTCTCTAGGCAAGGGTTGGGGTGCTCCCCTCTTGAGGGCGTGGCTGAGGCATCCATAGGCACTCTCCCCTTGAGAGAGCAGTCATGCCATTCCCTTTTTCCACACAGGATTGTTGTCACCTGTGCATTCATTCTCTCCGTCAGCCACAACAGGGGATTCTGCTGGCCAGGGTCCGCCACAAGGAAGACTAAACAAAACCAAAGTGCAAATTGTTAGAGTGAAAGTGAAATAAAATCAACACAAGTGAATGCATTTACCTCCTCTCCATCCTGATCTCTTAGAGAGGTTAACTACCAACAGGCCAGTCCCAAGGGTTTCTGTACATCTTATTCTGGTGGTATACAATGGTATACAATTTCTAACTGGAATTTTAACATGTTCATTTTTAAAGGATCACAATAGCAAAATTAACTTTCAACATTTCAAAAAATATAAGACAAGAGTTAGTACCTTTTATTAACAAATTCACTTCTGGTTGAGATCAGAAAAATGCCTTTATCTTTGATCTCACGTATTTTATGCAGTCATCAAATACACTTGAGAGTTTGTTATTTTTAAAGTATCAATTCTTATAATAAATACTAATAACAACCATTAAATCAAATAAGACCCAAATTCATAATCACAAACTATTTTACTATATACTTGTCTGATTTTCATGGAGATGGGTCACGGAATTTGAACGCAAGCGTTATAAACTGAGTATGTGTTTTATCCAATCTTTGTCATTCCACAAGTAGGACTTCAAAAGAAGGTTATATTTTAAATTTTATTCAGTGTTGTAAGATTAAAATTATCATGTTCTATATGAATATTTCTAACATATGAACACAAGTGATATACTTACAAGTAAACACATCAGCTGGCTATAAAATAGTTGTTAGTTAACAAATGATTCCTAACCATGTGACACTAGAGAACATTATTCTAAGCGAAATAAGCCAGGTAGTGAAATATAGATTATGATCTCACCTGTAAGTGGAACCTAATCGACAAAACAAACAAGCAAGCAAAATATAACCAGAGACATTAAAACTTAGAACAAACTAACAATAACCAGAGGAGATGGGGGAGGGCAATAATGGGGAAAAAGGGGAAAGGGTCATCAAGGAACATGTATAAAGGACCCATTGACAAAGCCAAAGTGGGGAAGGATTGAGGGTGGGAGGTAGGGGTGGGTGGGGCATGGGGAGTGGTGGCAGGAAAATAGAGACGGTTGTGCTTGAACACAAATAAAAAATGCAAAATTATTTCTAAAATGTAGTTTTTGTGTAAAATGGGTTAGAACAATATTTCTATTTAAAGAAATATTATCTGAGCAAAGATTATTTAGATGACAATTCAAAGATATGACTTCTTTTATTTTTCCAAAAATACCCATTAATGTACGCATACACAGTCTGTACCACTAGCTACTACTTTTATTTCTCACAATTCTCAATACACATCTCACACACACATAAAACGCTATAAAAATACAGTTTTCTGCCCTGGCTGGTATACCTCAATGGATTGAGCATGGGCTGAGAACTCAAGGATCACCAGTTCAATTCCCAGCCAGGGAACTGGGCCCTGCCTGGGTTGTTGGCCAGGTCCCAAGTGGGGACCATGTCAGAGGCAACCACACATTGATATTTCTCTCCCTCTCTTTCTCCCTCCCTTCCCCTTTCTCTAAAAATAAATTAATAAAATCCTTAAAAATCAATAAATAAAAATAAAAATATAGGTTTTTAAATAAGCATGGCTTTTTATTTAGCTATTATTTAAAAATGTCCTTCTGCTCTGGCTGGTGTAGCTCAGTGGATTGAGTGTGGGCCTGTGAACCAGAGGATCACGATTCCGTTCCCAGTCATGGCACATGCCTGGGTTGCAGGCCAGTTCCCAGGAGGGGATGCACAAGAGGCAACCACACATTGGTATTTCTCTCCCTCTCTCCTCCCCTTCCCCTCTAAAGATAAATAAATGAAAAATCTTAAGAATTTTTCTTCTGCTAAACAGAAAAATAAAACCCTAATGTTTCAGCCATTGCCCCTCACTCCTTCCCTCTCTCTTTCCCTTTCTTTTTCCCTCAGGGAAGTTCTCACCATACCCAGTTCAAGAGTAAGTCTACGTCAAACATAGTAATCATCTCTCCCTTACCAGTGATTAGTTTGGGCATGGGACTTATAGAGCAGGATGAAACAGTAATTTCACTGGGGATATTGCCAGAAAGGTTTCATCAGGCATGAATAGAAATAGAACATGCCACTTCTTTTGTTAGAAGTTGCCATCTTTGCATGTGATGTCTGGAACTGTGGCAGCCATCCTGCAAACAAGAAGTAAGCAATCTAAGTGCAGCCACAGCTGACACACTGAGGAAGGCAGAACAAAAGGAAGACAATATCGAGTGTTTCTGGTGATGTAGTTTAGGTGCTGCATTAACCAATTCTTATATCACCCTTCCTAGAAATGTCGTGATATAAGGCCAATTAAGTTTACTAAAAAACAAACACAACCTAGGCTTATAATATCCACTCCATTTCAGGGTTTTCAAAAGACAACTTATCCAGTTCTTTCCCCAACTCCACATGTTTGGGACCATTATCAACATTACACTGATAGAACTTTGAGGCCCAAGTTAAATTATTTTTTATGTCACACAAAAGATAATAATAGAAACAGGACTTAGTTTTCTTTAGCATCAAATTTTGTACTCTTTTATCTACATGACAGGAATTCTCAGGTGAAAGCAGCCCTCTCCTTGAGAAAACTGAAACAAGGCACTGTTCTAACAGTTAGGCATTTAAGACCATACTATTCAAACAAAGAAGGATACAGGCTTACTACTTGGAAACCATGCAAAAAGGAAAGGTTCCCATTGCAAATCTCAGGTTTGTTTTTGCTCAATAGTTCTCTCCCTTGAAAACTGATTTTTATAGCTTCTTAATATTTTACCATTTATAATAATTTATTATTCAATTCATAGAGTTTCACCTTTAGAAACTAAAAGAAAATCTAGGTAAGTATAAAGGCGAATATCCAGAGATGATCAACATTCACATTTTAGAGTGCGTGCCTTTAGACTTTTCCTATGGAACATGTATAGATATGTGTATGTAAACAGACATATACAGATGATTGTTTCATATAAAGTGTCATAAATATTCCACTTACAATGTACTGTAAAACTATTTTCAAATAAAAAACTGTTTTATAGACTCATTTGAAAGAGCAAAACATTTGTTTATATCAGCGTTTAGCTTGTTTACCATTAAAACCAATGTTTAATTATATATATAATTTACATGTCTTATATATGTAAATTTATATATAAATTATATATAACACAAATATATAGATACATAATAAATACATACACATTTCCCTTTTTCAACAATAGTGTTATATCCTACACTGTTTCTTGGTATAGATTTCTAGATGTGTAATTGATCTAGAATCAAAATAGGTATGCAATAAAAATTTCCGTCCAAAATCAGTATACAAATATTAAATGCATCAGTAAAATAAAAGACATTCAGAAATGATGTGTAGTTTGCACATCCACAAGCCATTTACAAGAGAAGTATGGATTTATTTGGATTCTAAGTTTTTTGGTATGTTACATATTCCTTTCTTTAGTGTTGAGAAACTGTTTTTGGACTTCTTGTTTTTGATCTTTTAATGAGGAGATTTTGTGGAAGCAGTAGTAATTGCTAAGAGTATCTCTGAGCTCAGGAAAGATCTGAGTCAGAGAAGAAATTCTATTCCCCAAATAAGCAGTACTGTATTAGCTATGGATTCCAGGGGTCCACAAGTGGAAGAGCGTTTTCAGGAGAAACTATGAAAGTTCACTTCTCCCATTTGTCCTAAAACCAGTCTAATAAGCTTTCATGCAAGATACAGATTTTTCTGGTAACAGTAGAAAAGAATACAAAAAAATGTTGCTAATTTGAAATAGACTGGAGCTAAATAAAACCTTGCAAGTACTTGCACATTTAACCATTGCTGTGAGACTGATATATATCAAACTTTTTCACATCTAATAGTCAGGCATATTCCTATATTCACTAAGTTAACTAGAGAACTTATGGAACCCTGAATTATCAGTATGGAAAGGAAGTGAGATGGGAATATTCTATGTATAATAGCACTCAAAATTCCACTCGGAACCAGATGTCTGTCAAAATAGCAATGAATACATCTGCTGCATTGCATTGTGATAACCCACAAATGCCCTTTCCTATATCTCAGTGAGGAGATGTTACGACCTTGGGGAATTTTGCTATTAGTTACTGACTGTGATGGGCATAGACGTGTGATAGGAATTATTATTCGAACTTCTAAGCAAAGCACTGATGCCAATTGCCTTTCTGTGCTCTGTAAGTTACTTTATTCTTTTTTCCAGGTGAAACATCAGTTAATATGTATTCTTATAGAGATAATCTTTATATACTAACTAGAAGACCTACAAGTACTGCCTATTATTCATAAATTCTATAACATAAAGGAAACAGTGAAAGTACTTCAAAAAGCCTCTCAGCTAGATTTGGGTTTCTGGGATCATTTAAGATAGACTTTTTATTCTATATGTCATATTTAGATAGGTTGTGCACAAATCTGTCATTTACTCTTTAGGGCCATCATATTACCTAGTAGTATAATAGTGTGATTGAATGGCAGAAAATAACTGTTTACATGAGGTGAATGTGCCCTCTGAATTGTGTTAAAATGGCCAATTGCCCTATAGTTTTCTGTTTTCCTAATAAAACTATTTATGTTGGTCAAAAAAACTAAAATAACATGATGTTTATGATTATTTGTACTGTGTTTATACATAGCATTGCCTGGGCTGTAAATTTTAACAAATCAGATATTGAAGTCATCGACAACTTCAAGTCACCAGAACAATCATCATTCAGGTCAAGAAAGAGAATATTGCTAGCCTTCCAAAAGCCACTTTGAGACGCCTCCTTAGTCATTAGCTTTCTCTTTTCCCTAGAAGTATCCATTTTCATGTCCTTTGTGATAACTCATTCATTGTTCTTCTTTAGCATTTTACCAAAATGCATGCATCTGTGAACGCTGGATTTTGCTCATTATTTTTTAGCTTTACATAAATGTTAACAATTTTAGTATTTTGTGCCTGCTTTATAAAATAGTACACAGGCATGCAGTTCACAAATACGTATTTCTTTGGACTTTCCTTCATTTTTTTAATTTAATTATTGTTCAAGTACGGTCTTATGTCTTATATTCCCAGCCCTGCCCACCCTCCCAGTGCTCCCCACCTCCCTCCCATTTCCACCTTCTACCTTCCACCTTAGTTATTGTCCATGTGTCCTTTATACTTGTTCCTGTGAATCCTTCCCCATTTCCCCTGAGATTCTCTCCACTCTCCCCTCTGGTCCCTGTCAGCCTATTCTGTATTTCAGTATCTTTGGTCATATTTTGCTTGTTTGTTTGTTTTGTTGTTTAGGCTCCTGTTAAAGGCGAGATCATATGGTATTTGTCTTTCAACGCCTGGCTTATTTCACTCAACATAATGCTTTCCAGTTCCATCCATGATGTTGCAAAAAGTAGGAGCTCCTTCTTTCTTTCTGCTGCATAGAATTCCATTGTGTAAATGTACTACAGTTTTCTGATCCACTCATTTACTGATGGGCATCTAGGTTGCTTCCAACTCTTGGCTATTGTAAATTGTGCTGCTATGAACATTGGGGTGCATAGGTTCTTTTGGATTGGTGTTTCAGGGTTCTTAGGATATACTCCTTAACAGTGAAATTGCTGGGTCAAAAGGCATGTTCATTTTTAGTTTTCTGAGAAAACTCCATACTGTTTTCCATAGTGGTTGTACTAGTCTGCAATCCCACCAACAATGAACTAGGGTCCCTTTTTCCCCACAATCTCTCCAACATTTGGCGTTTGTTGCTTTGTTTATGATGGCCATTCTGACCCATGTAAAGTGGTATCTCATTGTGGTTTTAATTTGCATCTCTCTGATAGCTAGTGATATTGAGTATCTTTTCATGGGTCTCGGGATCCTCTATATGTCCTCCTTGGAGAAGTGTCTGTTCAAGTCCTTTGCCCATTTTTTAATTGGGTTGCTTGTCTTCTTAGAGTGGAGTCATGTAAGTTCCTTGTGTATTTTGGAGATTAAACTTTTGTCTGAGGTATCATTGGCAAATATGTTTTCCCAAACTGTTGCTTCTCTTTTTATCTTGATACTGTTTTCCTTAGCCACGCAGAAACTTTTAATTTTGATGAGATCCCATTTGTTTATTCTTTCCTTTATGTCCCTTGCTCTGGGGGACATATCAGTAAAAATATTGCTGTGTGAAATATCTGAGATTTTCCTACCAATGTTCTCCTCTAGGACTTCAATGGTGTCATTGCTTATATTTAGGTCTTTTATCCACCTTGAATTAATTTTGGTGCATGTTGTAAGTCGGTGTTCAAATTTCATTTTTTTGCAGGTAGCTGTCCAGTTCTCCCAACACCATTTGTTGAAGAGGCTATTTTTACTCCATATTATGTTGCTGCCCACTTTGTTGAATATTAATTGCCTTTAGAGTCTTGGGTTTATTTCTGGGTTCTCTGTTCTGTTCCATTGATCTATGTGCCTATTTTTATGCCAGTACCAGGCTGTTTTGATTACAGTGGCCTTGTAATACAGTTTGATATCAGGTATTGCGATCCCTCCTGCTTTGTTCTTCTTTCTCAAAATTGCAGCTGCTATTCGGGGTCTCTTATGGTTCCATATAAATTTTTGAAGTGTTTGTTCTATGTCTGAGAAATATGCCATTGGTACTTTAATAGGTATTGTACTGAATCTGTAAATTGCTTTGGGTAGTNTTGAGCATATTTTCATGGGTCTCGGGATCCTCTATATGTCCTCCTTGGAGAAGTGTCTGTTCAAGTCCTTTGCCCATTTTTTTAATTGGGTTGCTTGTCTTCTTAGAGTGGAGTCATGTAAGTTCCTTGTGTATTTTGGAGATTAAACCTTTGTCTGAGGTATCCTTGGCAAATATGTTTTCCCAAACTGTTGCTTCTCTTTTTATCTTGATACTGTTTTCCTTAGCCACGCAGAAACTTTTAATTTTGTTGAGATCCCATTTGTTTATTCTTTCCCTTATGTCCCTTGCTCTGGGGGGACACATCAGTAAAAATATTGCTGTGTGAAATATCTGAAATTTTCCTACCAATGTTCTCCTCTAGGACTTCAATGGTGTCATTGCTTATATTTAGGTCTTTTATCCACCTTGAATTTATTTTGGTGCATGTTGTAAGTCGGTGTTCAAATTTCATTTTTTTGCAGGTAGCTGTCCAGTTCTCCCAACACCATTTGTTGAAGAGGCTATTTTTACTCCATATTATGTTGCTGCCCACTTTGTTGAATATTAATTGCCTTTAGAGTCTTGGGTTTATTTCTGGGTTCTCTGTTCTGTTCCATTGATCTATGTGCCTATTTTTATGCCAGTACCAGGCTGTTTTGATTACAGTGGCCTTGTAATACAGTTTGATATCAGATATTGTGATCCCTCCTACTTTGTTCTTCTTTCTCAAAATTGCAGCTGCTACTCGGGGTCTTTTATGGTTCCATATAAATTTTTGAAGTGTTTGTTCTATGTCTGTGAAATATGCCATTGGTACTTTAATAGGTATTGTACTGAATCTGTAAATTGCTTTGGGTAGTGTGGACATTTTGATGATGTTAATTCTTCCAATCCACAAACACAGTGTATGTTTCCATTTGTGTCTTCCTTGATTTCTTTCTTCAGTGCTGTGTAGTTTTCTGCATACAGTTATTTTACCTCCTTGGTTAGGTTTATTCCCAGATATTTTATTTTTGTTTCTGCTATATAGAATGGGATTTTTTTTCTTGATTTCTGCTTCTGCTGATTCATTGTTAGTATGCAAAAATGCCTTTGATTTCTGGATATTGACTTTGTAACCCACTGTTTTGCCAAATTCATTTATTAGTTCGAGCAGTTTTTTGGTAGAGTCTATAGGATTTTCCATGTACACTATCATGTCATCTGCGAACAATGACAGTTTTGTTTCCTTCTTTCTGATTTGGATGCCTTTTATTTCCTTTTCTTTTCCGATCGCTGTGGCTAAAACTTCCAATACTATATTGAATAGAAGTGGTGAAAGTGGACAACTTGATTTTAGTGGAAAAGCTTTTATTTTTTGCCCCTTGAGTATGATGTTGGCTGTAGGCCTCTCATATAGTCTGCGGGACCCAAGTAGCCTGCCAGGTGTGCGGGTGTCCGCAACCCAGTCTGGTAGCCTAGCGTGTGTGTGCACACCTGCACCCCAGCCCACAAATGCATATTAATGAGTGGAAATGTTGGTTGTAGGGTAGATAATGACACATTTTTAAGAGTTCTAACATTTGGCACTTTCACAGGAATGAAAATGTGTTATAGGTAAACCACATTAGGTGACTACCAGCAGTTGGCATTACGAGGCATTTCAATTTTAGTTCTTCTAACTGGTGAGCAGTGGTGTATCATTGAATTATAAATATGTTAGTTCCTTGATTACAAATAAACTCTTCTCATATGTCAGATATCTTTTTTGTGGAGAGAATGTTCAACCTTTTTTAACATTGCTATTAAGATGTTTATTTTTCAATTAGTTATTTGTATAAGTTTTTTATATATTCTTGACATATCTCTTTCATAGTTTTATGTATTTCAAATATATTTTTCTACTTTGACTTAACAGTCATTTGCTAAATAATGTCTTTTGATAAAGATAATTTCTAACACTTAATATAATCCAAATTATCAATTTTGCCCCTCATACCTAGGAAAATTTTCCCAAATTCAAGTCTATGAATATAATCTCCTATATTCTCTCCTAAAATATTGTTTTCCTACCTTTATCATTTAGATCTAAAATCATTTGGAGTTGATTTTTAATGTAAGGTGGAATAATTTTAATTTCCTAAATTGTATATTTAATTGGTTTAGTAACATTACTTGAAAAGACTGCTATAGAATTTTAGACTGTGACATACTGTGTATCCAATGTAAATCAATCTAATTATGGATTCTTTTTCATTGCATAGCTCTGTTTTTCTATTATTATGCTAATAGTACACAGTTAGTAGCTTTATTTAGAGTTTCATTACTTAGAAAACAAATCATTTACCAAAGAAATTTTGCCACTTATGGTAATTTATATTTTTGTACAAACTTAATAATCATCTTGAAAAGTTGCATACACACACAACTATTGAGACTTTTATTGGACTGTGTTGGATGTTTTTGCAATATTGAGTCTTCTAACTATGAATGTTCCATGTTCTTATAGTTATTTAATTATGTAGTATCTTTTGATGTTTATCATAACTTTTTGTGAAGAAATTTTATGTGTCTTCTGTTAAACTTACTAAAAAGTGTTTTATATATCTGAGGGTATCAGAAAAGTTCATTTTAAATGTCTTTTTTGATACGTAAATATACAATCGATAATTCGTTAATGGTTTTTTCTTCAACATGCTTGCAGAATTTACTTACTAATTCTAATAATTTTTCTACAAATTTGAATATTCTATAAAAATATCATATGTGAAAATGGCAGGTTTAGCCCTGGCTGGTGTGGCTCAGTGGATTGAGCACTGGCCTGCAAAGCAAAGGGTTGCTGGTTCAATTCCCAGGCATGACACATGCCTGAGTCATGGGCCAGGTCTCCAGTAGTGGATGTGTGAGAGGCAACTACATGCTGATGTTTCTGTTCTTCTCTTTCTCCTTCTGTTCCCCCTCTCTAAAAATAAATAATAAAATAAATAAAGTCTTTAAATTAAAAACTACTATAATAAAAAAGAGAAAATTGCAGGTTTATATATTCCTCCTTGGTTTCATGTCTTTGTTTCTACAAAAGTAGAAACATTGTATTTGCCTTATCATACTGATTATTACTTCTAATACAATGCAAATAATGATGATAGTCATTAATGTGACAAATAATGCCACATTTTCTCCTACCTAATCTAGAATACATTCAACCTTTAACCACTTAATACAATGTTTGCTCTAAAATTTTCTTTGTTTTTTTTAAGATACATTTTATCAGATTGTGGTAAAGCTATTCTCTATTTTGAGTTTCTGGAAGTTCAATTGAACTATATCAAGTACATACATATATATGTGTGTATATATTTTTGTTATATTATGTTTTATATACAACATAAATATATATATATAATATGTTTTCATATCAATACAGAAATCAGTCTATAACCATCTATTGTATTATGTTACATTATATATGTATAATGTATAATATTGCATTATATATGATATAGTACATATATTGTATTATATATTATTATATATTAATGTGTGTATTATATATTATGTGTAATATACTACATATTATGTTATATATTTACATATTGTACTACATTATAGACTTTATATAACTATATACAATTTGTTTTTACTTCCATATAGGATTCAGTCTATAACCAGCTATTGTATTTTTTTATTATAATACTTTAGTCTCCTTTCATTAAAAATATTTCCACAGTCTGACTTTGACTTTTGCAATGTTGATATTTTAAAGATAACAATTCTATTCTCCCCTTCTTTTAATAGAATCTTTCTCATTTTAGGTTTGTTAAATGTTTTCTTGTGGTTATATTCAGGTGATATATAATATATCCCAGGTTGGAATACTACATGTTTGATATTATATTTCTGGGCCATTAAAGATACAGAGAGTAAATGTCCATCTGCTCCTCACTGGTTTGATTAAGGGCTTATCTGATTTCTGTGCTTGGAACTAGTAAGCAATCTTACTACCTCTTCACCGCGAGGTGAAGGTGGTAGTAATCTCAAAGCAAGAAGATTTTGCGAAATCAGCCGATAGTCTTATGAGAACTCCTTTGTAAGTAACTTTCTCCTTTTGTCTTGCTGCTGTTAAGATTCTCTCCTTACCTCTAATCTTTGGTAATATAATTATATTGTGTCTTGGTGTGTGCTTCCTTGGGTCCAACTTCTTTGGGACTCTCTGAGCTTCCTGGACTTCCTGAAAAGTCTATTTCCTTTGCCAGATTGGGGAAGTTCTCCTTCATTATGTAGTCAAATAAGTTTTCAATTTTTTGTTCTTCTCTTCTCCTTCTGGCACCCATATAATTCAGTTGGAATGTTTAAAGTTGTTCCAGAGATTTCTAGGCCTCTCCTTGTTTTTCTGGATTCTTGTTTCTTCATTCTGTTCTGTTTGAATGTTTATTTCTTCCTTCTGCTCCAAAATGTTGAGTACGGGTTTCCTTCCTGTCACTGCTGATTCCCTATATATTTTCCTTTATTTCACTTTTCACAGCCTTCACTTTTTCCTCTATTTTGAGACTATACTCAACCATTTCTGTGAGCATCCTGATTACCAGTGTTTTGAACTCTGTATCTGATAGCTTTTCTATCTTTTCATCACTTAGTTGTACTTCTTCTGGAGCTTTCATCTGTTCTTTCATTTAGGCCATAAATTGTTGGGTTGTTGGTGTGTGTGTGTGTCTTGGCGTGCCTATTGTGTAGTAAGGGGTGGAGCCTTAGGTGTTTGGCACAGTGGGACAACCCACATCATTGTGTTGTGGTGCTGTATGTAAGGAAGGGTTCCAAGAGGGAACAATGCCACTTGTTCAGCTCTCGGCTGGCTTTCAGTAACTTCCTCCTCTACCCACAAGCAAATTAGGCCCTTCTGGAGCTGATTCCCAGATGGATGGTTTTGTGTATGTTCTAGGACCTTGTGAGTCTCTCCAACAAACTCTTCATTGAGGCTGGGAGTGTCTCCTACCACCTCAACCCCCACAGGTTTTTTCAGTCAGAGGTTTTTGAGGCTTTATTTCCCTGCACTGGAACCCTGAATTGTGTGGTCCGTCTCACTCCCTAGTTGTTCCTCTCAGTTTATCTGCATGTGGATGTGGAACCACCTTCTCTTTCAGCTACCACCTCGCCTGGCCCACCAGCCACTGCCTTGACCACCCCAGTCCTCCAGCCACCGCCTTGTGGTAAGTCTGCTCTACCGTGGCTGCCCATTTCTGCCCTTCCCACCAGTCTGGATGAATGTTTCTTCTTTAACTCCTAGGTTGTCAAACTTCCATACAGTTGGATTTTCTGGCAGTTCTGTTTATTTTTTGCTTTGACATTTGTTGTCCTTCTCTTGGCTGTGTGAGGAGACAAAGTATATCTACCTATGCCTCCAACTTGGCCAGAAGTCCCTGCTTTTTTTGAAATGTACCACAATTTTTTGATTCATCCATTTACTGATGGGCACTTAGGCTGTTTTCAGAACTTGGCTATTTTAAATATGGCTGCTATGAACAAATGAGTACATAAATTCTTTTGAGCTGGTGTCTAAGGATTTTTAGTTTATCTTCCCAGCAGCAGAACCATAGGAACAAAATCATCAGCTTTTGAAGGATTTCTTCTCTAGAGAACTAGCAAAGATGTGAATCATTTGTTTCCATGAAGTATAGTAAATGAAAGCAACAATTTAAGAATTAGCAGGAATACAGTGGTGGTAAAAAGGTATAAAATAAAATAGAAGTGAAGGATAAAGTAAGCCAAAATATTTCCAGTTGCACAAGCTGTTTGAACTCAGTAATATGATGTTCTGTCTTTTACCAACCTGCTGATTTGGTGTGTTAATTGTAGGGCAGATTTTAATTTTATGCGTAGAAGCTAAGTGAGATCATGTGTAAAAATCATCAGCCTCAGCAAAGAAGTGCTTTGCTTGCTAAATGGGTGGAATAGCATTGAGCACTTTTAAATGGAAGGAGGCCATTCTGCAGTCACAGATAAGTATTTTTAAAAAGAATAAAGAATGCTCTAAAATGAATCTAGTGTTAGACCAGCTAAAAGTAATGCACTTTTTAAAAAGAAATGTTTATCTATTTATTCAAGGACCATAAAACTGTCAACATCTATGAAAAATATTAAAGTACAAGCAAAATATTGCTATAACTTTGGTTGTCCAATTTTAACTATAAACTCTAACTGGCTACCTCAACATCAGCCATTGTAGTGTTACTTCATTAGCAGGTGACATTCCTTTTGAATGAAAGAACAAAGAAACTTATTGCTATGCTGTGAGAATACTATGAACTTAGTACTAATTAAAATATAAATATACAATTGATTATAAGTATAGTAGCTATTATTATAGTTAATTTGGCAATAATGTTGTGAGAGTACATTAATAAGAAAAAGACAAAAACTCTAAGTGTGTTGGGGTGAGAATGTAGAAAAAAACCATAAGAGAAAGCTGACAAAAAAATTAATTAGCTGAAAAAAAATTAAAATCGTATTTAAGGACATTCTCTAAAAACAAGTGACTGCTAAAATTTTCCTGTAAGAAACTCTGAGATTTACCCCCCAAAACCAATTTATTATGCAAAGGAGAGTAGATAATTCTACATAAGTTTCCTGTAGCAAAATTGAGGCACAACATATCTTAATAAATGGAATAAATAGAAAATAATATGTATGAATTATATATGCATCAACTATACATTATGTCATCTGCTAGGCACTCTGATGGGTATTTTAATCATATCACCTAATTTTAGAAGATAAAATATCATGAGGAAGTAATTAATATTCTGCAGAATAATTTTTCAGTTTTTATTTTAAATGTATCTGACTTGATGTTCACCATTCATCATATCCAAATATTACACAAAAATAAAGGTAGAGTACAAACAAAAGGAATAAAGCAAAAAAGGAAAAAGAAAATTAACAACATTGAAACTAACAGAAAATTTAGTGCAAGAGACTAGACAGCTACACCTTGAATTTCCAGCTGAATTAACTAGATTGAGTAAAAGCTACTAAAAAGGCATGTCATGAGATAAACCTCATATAAGGGATCATGAAAAACTAATACTCTATCCCTTGGCTCAGAACTCCTGATTCTCCATGAACTAGAAAGATAAAGTCTGTAAGAGTTCAGTATTTATTAAGATATAAAAAGATGTGAAAGTAGAGCCCTGACTGGTGTAGCTCAGTGGATTGAGCACGGGCCTGTGAAGCAAAGGGTCACCAGTTCGATTCCCAGTCAGGACACATGCCTGGGTTGCAGGCCAGGTCTCCAGTAGGGGACACATGAAAGGCAACCACACATTGATGTTTCTCTCCCACTCTTTCTTCTTCCCTTTCCCTCTCTCTAAAAATGAATAAATAAAATATTTTTTAAAAAAGATGTGAAAGTAGAGGAAAAACACAGCAATAAGTTTAAAAGACATTTAAACTTCATACAATAAAGCATTGATAAAATTTAAAAATGAAGTCTTAAATGTTTAATACACAATACAGAAAAGCTGGACTACAATGAATAATATCATTAAAAATAAAAGTTTTATATTTAAGTTGATAGATATAGGAAATAAGAATTTTAGTATAGATAAATCTTGGTATTTCTTTTTTTAATGACTTTATTTTATTATTTTTATTGTTGTTCAAATACAGTTGTCTCTATTTTCTCCCCACCACTCCCCACCACCCCAGCCATCCCCACCTCCCACCCTCAATCCTAGCCCCCTGTAACTTTGTCCATATGTCCTTTATACATGTTCCTGACAACCTTTCCTCCTAATCCCCCCCCATTATCCTGTACCACCTCCCCTCTAGTTGCTGTCAGTTTGTTCTTAATTTCTACATCTCTGGTTATATGTTGCTTGCTTGTTTGTTTTGTTCTTTAGGTTCAACTTATAGGTGAGATCCTATGGTATTTGTCTTTCACCACCTGGTTTATTTTACTTGGATAATGCTCTCCAGATCCATTCATGTTGTCACAAAGGGTAGGAGTTCCTTCTTTCTTGATGCTACATAGTATTCCATCATGTAAATATACTATAATTTCTGATCCACTCATTTATTGATGGGCATTTAGGTTGTGACCACAAGGGCCTGAAACTAGAAACCAACCCCAAGAGAAAAAACCCAAAACACTCAAAATCATGGAGATTGAATAGTAGGCTATTAAACAATAAATAGATTAAGAAAGAGATCAAGGAAGAAATCAAAAAGTTTCTGGAAAAAATTGACAGTGAACTCACAACAGTCCAAAACTTATGGGATACAGTGAAGGCAGTCCATAGAAGGAAGTTCATAGCAATACAGGCCTACCTAAAAAAGATAGAAATATTTCAAACAAACAGCCTAACCCTATGTCTACAAGAACTCGAGGAACAACAACAAGCAAATCCTAGAGGAAGTAGAAAGAAGGAAATAACCAAGATCAGAGAAGAATTAAATGACATAGATAATAAAAGAACAATTCTAAGGATCAGTAAATCTAGGATCTGGGTCTTTGAAAAAGGTAAACAAAATCAACAAGCCTTTAAGCACACTCATCAAGAAAAAAAGGGAGAGAACCCAAATAAACGCAATCAGAAATGAAAGAGGAGAAATTACACTGATACCACAGAAATACAAAGGAGTATAAGAAATTATTACAAAGAACTACATGTCAAAAATCTGCAAACCTAAGTGAAATGGACAAATTTCTAGAAAAATTTAATCTTCCAAAACTGAATGAAGAAGCAGCAGAAAGCCTGAACAGATTAATAACAACTGATGAAATTGAAGCAGTAATCAAAAAACTCCTTGCACAACAGAAAAAAATGACTTTATTCACATATGATGGATATGCAAAAAGTTGTACATATTCATTATATATAACTTGATGAGTTTAAAGATCTGTGCATTCATAAAACCATCGCCACAATCAATGCCATAAACATATCCATAACACTGATTTTTGTCTTATCTGGGTTTTGTGTGTGTGTGCCCGTGTGTGTGTTTGATAAGGATACTTAACAGAAGATCTAACTTCTCAGCAAATTTCTAAGAACACAGTGCAGCATTGTGAATAATTAGGTACTATGCTGTGCAATATATCTGTAATGATTATTTATCTTGTATAAATAAAACTTTGTGGCCTTTGACCAACACCTCACCATTTTCCCCTAACACAAGCCCCTGGGAATCATCACTCTAGGATTGTATGAGTTTTACTATTTTAAAGGATCCTGTAGTATTTGTTTTTCTATGTCTGGCCTTTTTACTTTAGTATATCCTTCAGGTTTATCCATGTTGTTGCAAATGACAGGATTTTTTCTTTTTTAAGCATAAATAATATAATACTAAAAGGGGATATGTATATTATATATTTTTTCTTCTTTATCTTTTATCCATTGATAGAAATTTAAGTTTCCATGTCTTGGCTACTGTGAATAATGCTACAATGAACATGAGAATGCAGCTATCTCTTCAAGATTCTTTTTTAATTCTTTTGAATATATACTCAGAAATTGCATTGCTGGATCATGTAGTAGTTCTATTTTAATTTTTTAAGGAGCCATCATACTGTTTTTCAATGTTTGCCATAATTACTGGCAATTTGTATTCCCAGGAACAGTGTACAAGGGTTGTCTTTCTTCTGTATTCTCACTATAAGTTTTAATAACAGTTATTCTAACACATGTGAACTGATATTGTGTTTTTGTTTTGCATTTCTGTGATGGTTAAAGATGCTGAGCAACTTTTTATATGCCTTTAAGAATTTCTATGTTTTCTTTGGAAAAATATTTGTTTAGGTTCTTTGCCCATTTTTTCTTTAACCAAAAAAAAAAACCCAATTTTTATTATAATATAGTGATGAAAATGGTAAGCCAAAGGTGATATTACTATTTTTAATTAGGGTTTTTGGGGGAGAGGGTTTGCTATTGAGTCGTAAGAGTTCCTTATATATTTTAGATACTACCTCTTTATCAAAATATACTTGTTAGTAAATATATTCTTCCCTGTAAATTGCTTTTTTACTTTGTTCTGTTTTCTGTGTGGGAGCTTTTTAGTTTAATGTAACTCCATTTGAGTATTTTTGCTTTTGTTTCCTGTGCTTTTGATACCATATTCAATAAATTATTGCCACAATCAGTGTCAAGATGCTTTTTTTTGCTATGTTTTATCGATGTTTTATAGCTTCAGGTCTTTGTTCAAATATTTAATACATTTTGAGTTGATTTTTGTATCTGTTGTAAGATAAGGGTACAGTATCCCCACCTCTTTTGTATGCGGATATCCAGTTTTCCCAATAATATTTCTAAAACAACTTACCGTGTATTGCATATTCTTGGCTACCTTGTCAAAAATCCATTGACTGCAGTTTCTTTCTAGGCTCTCTACTCCCTTTCTTTGGTTTATATATCTCTTTTTATAGTAGTACCATATTCTTTTGACTACTATAGCTTGGTAATATATTTTAAAATCAGAAAGTGTGCTTTCTTTCATTCTGTTCTTCCTATTCAAAACTGCTTTGGTTATTTGATATTTTTGTAGTTCCAAATGAATTTAAAGATTGTCTTTTTATTTAAGTAAAAAATGCTGGCGGGATTTTCATAGAGATTGCATTAAATGTGTATAACACTTTAGATAGTATGGACATTTTAACAACCTTAATTCTTCCCATACATGAACATGGGAAGCAATATATGTAATGTCAGAGTCCCAGGAGAAGAAGAGCAAAGGGGGCAGAAAGCTTATTTAAAGACATTAAGGCTGAAACAGGTGAAACCTAACATAGATCTTTTATAAAAGTGAGGCAGGCTAATGGGACCTTTCAGAAAACAAGAGATTCCTGTGCCATTAAAAAACTCCCTATTTCCCCCAGACCTAGCCCCTGGCAGCCACAATTCTATTTTCTGTTTCTAAGAGTGTGGCTACTTTAGATATGTCACATAAGGGAAATCATATACCATTTATCTTTATAATGAATGACTTATTTTACTTAGCATCATATCCTCTAGGTTTATCCATGTTGTAACATGTCAGAATTTTCTTCCTTTTAAAGGTTGAATAACTTTCCATTGTGTGTATGTAACACATTTAACCTATTTATTCATTCAGACACCTGGGTTGTTTCTACCTCTTAGCTATTAACTATAGTTCTGCTACATACACAAGTGTGCAAGTTTCTCTTCAAGATCTTGCTTTCAGTTCTTTTGGATATATACCCAGAAGCAGAGCCTATGCTTCTTACTTTTGTTCATGTTGCTTGTGAGACAATATTCTTTTTCTATTATATAAAAAAACACAAGTTCGTAGGTACTGAGATTAGATTGGTGGTTGCAAGAGGTGGAGGTGGGGGCGGGCAGTGAGTGAAATGGATTGAATGGAGTCAAACGGTTCGAACTTCTGGTTAGAAAACAAACAAGCCATGGCCATTTGATATACACCATTTGATTTACACTGTATTGCACATTTAAACATAGCTAAGTGAAATCTTAAAAGTTTTCATTAAATAAAAAAAAAATTTCTAGCTATTATGGTGATGGATATTAACTAGACTTACGATGATGATTGTTTCACAATATACATAAATATTAAATCATTATGGTGTATGCCTGAAACTAATATAATGCTGTCTGTTGATTGTAACTCAATAACAAATTTTTAACTATACTTTTTTTTTCTCAAGGCACAAGCTCTACAACAAAAGTAACTACTGTATTACATTTTAGGTTAAATTTTTTAAAAAGCATGTGTTCGATTCTCTCAACAATTAAAACCACAAGGTTATATTCTTTGGAAAATTTTCCAATGTTTAGTAAATGTATTTATGTTCTCTTTAAATTTCACTTTCTCAACTAATACTTTGTTCAAAATAAAGTATTTGTTACAGTATTATAAAGCATAAGAGTATCCAGGTATATGGTAACTTCCTGTTACATGAATAGTAATTTTACATTCAAATTGTTCTAAAATTACCACACCCATATTTATTTGCTTGGAGAAATTTTCATCATCTTCAATAAATTGACAAAAATAACATGTAGAGAATTGCATATAATACATATACACTAGATTTTTTAAAAAGAAAAAAGTAAAAATAAAAATGCTAAGAGATCTTATTTAAATGTTCTTAACACATAATAATAATAATAATAATAGGGTGGCAGAAAACTTTGGAAGATGATAGGTTATTTTTGTGGCATTGGTTTCATGGACGTACACTTACCTGCAAATTAACTGAGTTATGTACATTAAATATGTCAGTATAGCTTTTAATAAGCCAACTATGTCTCAATAAAATGGTTAACAATAACAACAAACCCTAAGGTGAATCCATGCTGCTTTAAAAATTAAAGAAATAAAAAAAGTTGACAGATTACAAAAGGTATTTAGAAGGTATTTTGAGAAAATGAAGCCCTTTATTTCTTCTCATTTGTTTTTTGTTCTTCTTCACATCCTTTTCCCCAAAAATCATACTCTATTTTTTTGGTTTCAGTGAACTCTGTTCTTAGAAAAATCATCATCAGAATTAGAAGGGGTCAAAAGATCAGCCTCTTATAGAAAAAATAAAGATCAAGGTAAATTTTTCATTAGTTCAAAGAACTTGGTAAAATCTTATAAGAACTTATTTAATATTACTTAATAAATATACATTCCCTGGAAGATCGAATATTTTAAATATGAGATTTATAGGAGCACATGTGTAAGAAAACAACTTAGAAGTTAAAATAATCTACTTTATCATATGATTTTTATAAATAAGGTTAGAACACCCTAGGAAAAGGATGTTTGTTATACCTTAATGGATTATTTACCAAGCCTGAATTAGAGCCCAAATCAACTCATGTCAATTTGTTTGTATTTCCTACTAGGATAAAGAAGTAACTACATATTTTGGAAATTTCTTTTGTCACTATTTTTTATTATACAATACTTCTGGTCACAAGGTATAGACACATTTCTCAGACAAGCTTTCAAGGGTTGAAATTAATCTTTAAATGCATGTCTCCTTAGATGAGCTTATATCTTTTTCACAAAAGGACCAGCCAACCATAGACTGTTCTGAGATAAATTATTGAGAAAATGTATGGTTGTTGATCTATGGATCAGTATAGGAGGCAGTGTGTTTTAATGAGGGAGGAGTGATGTACATGGTTGAATGTTTTGCAGTGAGCTGAACTAATACATCTTTCTGAAACAAAAAAATAAGAAAAAATAATCTATCAAAACTACTTGACAGCCATGCAATCGATGTGCCATATTTGTTAAGATGCTGTAGCTAGTTCATTCATAATCATCTATTTTCCACACACAAACAACATTTCCCAACTCTCCTCTTACCTTCAGTGAGGGCTGTGACAATTAATGTGCAGCCTAGGAGAGCCCTACTGCTGAGCAGAGCTAATCAGAAAACAGTTTTCTGAAGATTCAGGGTCCTGAGCTTGCCATGCCTGATTAAGGTTAATGGTAATCATGCATCTCAGTGTCATGTCATTTGCTCTTCTAGCAGGCATGGTATTATTTGTATAAATAACATTATCTAAAGGTTATAATCCACAGTTTGCATTTAAATTGAGATACTTTTTCTTCAACAAGTTAAAAAATAATAAACATGGGAATATCAACCTCAAGGAAAAGCATTTTATTCATGTTTGTATTTTTTTCCAAACAGGTCTTTATTGCAAAACTGCCTCCATTTTGGACAATGACATCTTTTATTTCCATTTTGGGGGGTCTCATGCCAAGATTGCAGAGACAGAAAGGGACGAGGAAGGTAGGATTTATTAAAAACACCTTGTGCTAGGTGGCATTATAAGTGTTTTAAAGATAACAGCTCATTTATTCTTCATAATGACTGTAACCTAAGCACTGTTGCCTTCACCAGAAATGGCTATAATGACATAGAAAGCTTAATTATTTGACAACATTCTCATAGCTATGAAGTGTTAAAGCTAAAAGGAAAACAAAGGTTTTGTTTCATACACACCTGCCAGAGTTTGTTTCTGAACCAGACCCTTTATTTACAACAGAACAACAAGCTGAGGGAATATACTGCTAGTTGTAAGGTACTGGACAATTCATAAAACTTCTCTGAGCCTTATTTACCTTAGGTTTAATATAATGATGCTAAGTTATCTGCTTTCTTATCTTGATTCATTTAAACAATTCAAAAATATCTCTGTGCCTTAGCTCTTTCTCTGTAGAATGAGACTTCTCACACAGTCCTGCCTCTACACATGCATAGCCTCCCCAATTACCCAAATCCTTCAGTAGTATGGTACATTTCAGGAACCTACATTGACATATCATAGTCACCCAAAGTCTGTAATATATGTTATGGTTCACTGCTAGTGTTGCACATTCTATGTGTTTGACAAGTGCATAATGACAGGTACCCAGCATTGTAGTACCATACACAATAGTTTCACTGCCATTGAAATCCTCTGTGTACCACCTACATAGTCCTCTCTTTCCCCTAACAACCAAAATATCTTTACTGTCTCCATAGTTTTGCTTTTTCCAGAATGTCATAGTTGGAATCATACAGATTGGCTTCTTTCAGTAATATGCATTTAAGTTATCACTATGTCTTTTCATGGTTTGTTAATTCTTTTATGCTGAATGATTTTCCATTTCTGTATGTACCACAATATATTTATTCATTTATCTACTGAAAGATATCTTGGTTGACTCAAAATTATGGCCATAAGTTGCTATTATGTACAAGTTATTGTGTCAACATATTTCCAGTACGCCTGGATGAATATCAAAGAGAGTGATTGCTAGATTGTCTAGTAAGGGTATGTTTTAGTTTTGTGAGAAACTACCAAACTATCTTCCAAAGTAGCTGTGCCATTTTGCATTCCCAAAATGAATGAGAGTTCCTTATCTTATCTTTCCTTACTCCATATCTTTGTCACCACTTTATATTGCCTGCATTCTGTATTTTGGCCTCTTAAATAGTTGTGTAGTGATATTTCATTGTCATTTTAATTTCTATTTCCCTGGTGAAATATTAAATGGAGCAGCTTTTTATATGCTTACTTATTATCTACATTTTAAAGTGATGAGTCTCTTAACGTCTTTGTCCTATTCTTAATTGATTGTTTTCTTATTAAGTATTGCAAGTTCTTTGTACATTTTGGATAATAGTCTTCTAGCAAATACATATTTTTCAAATATTTTCTCCCAGATCTCTGGCTCTGGTGAAGGCTACAGTGCTTATGTTACAGTCATTATGAAGAATAAATAAACTGTTATCTTTAGAACACTTATTATGCCACCTAGCACAAGATGTTTTTAATAAATTCAAACAAATTACTGTTTGACATTGTCTTTTACAGAACAGAAACGTTTAATTTTAATGAAGTCCAGCTTATTCATTATTTCTTCATTGATTATGTCTTTGGTGTTATATCTAAAAAGTCATTACACTGCCCAAGGTCATCTAGGCTTTCTTCTAGGCTTTCTCCTAGAAATGTTATAGGATTGTGTGGGTGTTTTTATTTAGGTCAATGATCCATTTTCAGTTAACTTTTATGAAGGGTATAAAGACTGTGTTTGTTTGTTTGTTTGTTTTGCCTTTGGATGTCCAGTTATTTCAACATCATTTGTTGAAAAGACTATCTTTGTTTCACTGTTTTTCCTTTGCCCCTTTGTCAAAGATTAGTTGGCTATATTTACAAAGGTCTCTTTATGAGCTCTCTATTTCATTCTATAGATCTATTTGTTCTTTAGCCAATGTCACTGGTCTTGATTACTGTAGTTTTAGAGTAAATTTTGAAGTTGGCTAATGGTAGTTCTCCAGCTTTGTTCTTCATATTCAATATTGGATTGGCCTTTCTAGGTCTTTTGCCTTACCGTATAAACTTTGGAATCAGTTTCTTGTCATCCAAAAATGACTTGCTGAGATTTTGATTAAGACTGCATTGAATCCATAGATCAAGTTGGAAAGAACTGACAGCTTGACATTATTGAGTCTTTCTATCCATCAACATGGAATATTCTACATTTATTTAGTTGTTCTTTGACTTTATTCATCAGAGTCCGTCATGAAGGTTTTGTATATCTTTGTTCCCTCATGAAGGTTTTGTATATCTTTCTAGATTTACCTATAAGTATTTCATTTTTTGGATGCTAATGTAAATAATATTGTGTTTTTAATTTCAAATTCCACTTGCCATTCTGGAATTTAGGAAATCAATTGACTTTTATAAACTAACTATGTATTCTGTATAATGTGGTTATGATTTATTGGTGTCAGGAGTTTCTTATTTGAGCATTTTATATAATTTCACTTCCTCTCTTTTTAAGGATATCCATTATACTTCTCTTTTTCATTTTCTTATTTATTGTCCTAGAGTTTTCAAGATACATTTCCAGATGATCCATATCAAATAACGCCATGCCACTTCATAGGTGGTGTGAATTTCTTATAACAATAAAATATGCCTTGATTCTTCCTCCCACTCCTGCACCATTGCTGTCATTTTTCAATTATATATAAGCATGCAAGAGTACATATATATATATATATTAAATATATACATAAGCATACATAGTCAAATACATAGTTGGCGTTATTTTTGAAAAAATGATATCAGTTTGATCAATTAAGAATAAGAAAAATAAAAAAGGTTTATTTTACCTTCACTTATTCCCCCTTAAATATTCTTCCTTTATGTAGATCTAAGTTTTTAAAACATATCATTTTTCTTTTTTGTAAAGAACTTCTGGGTTTTCCATACAAACTGCCTGCCTTGGCTCTTGCTGAAGCCCTTCCTAAAATCTCTCAAAGTTTCACAAATTGCAAACAAATAGCATCTAGCTTCAGTCTGCCCCATACCTCTTTCTAAGTGGCCCTAGGCATGGCACTAGCAATAGCCGGCCTTGGTTCACAGCTTGGCTTCTCTTGGGTACCTCCAAGCCCAGTGTAAGTAAGCAGCCATCTACACATTACCTTCCAGCTCATGCCGTGTGGCCACAGCAGGGAACAGGCGGTGGCTGACCTTACACATCCTGGGGAGGGCCCAGAGTCTGTGCACTCGGTGGACAGCTTCAGAATAGGCTGGATTACAACCCTACCATCCCCAGGAGTGACACACTCAAGGGGCAAACTTGGAGAGCACCAAAGCCCCACTGGAGCAACTCCTGCTCTGTAATACCAACTCCTGCACAGTAACTCCTTCAATGTGGTCAAAGTTGGTCCTCACAACTGATCAGTTTGATGATCAATCTCTTTCAGTGATGCCGGCAGCAATCAAGACTCAACTACAACTCTACAGAGCATACAGTTTGCGGATAGGTATACCTGGAACTCCCAGTTCAGTGCCTATGTCTCTGGAATATACAGAACACCTACTATTCAAGGCCACTCTATCAAATCCTAGAAATGTAGCCTCTATAACCTGACACATAGGAACAAACATAGAGAAGCAATCAAAATGTGGATACAAAAGAAAAAGATCCCAAATGAAATAACAGGAAAAATTTCAGAAAAATAATTAAAGGAAATGAAAGCAAGCAAAGTACCTGTTATAGAGTTCAAAACAATAGTTATAAGGATGCTCAAGGAACTTTGTGAGAAATTCAGGAAACTTAGTGAAAACTTCACCAGCATGAAAAATGACTTAAAAACCATTAAAAACACTCATAAATGAAGTATATAGTAGCTGAAATAAAGAATAATTTATAAGTAATCAATAGTACAGTAGATGAAGCCAAAAATCAAATCAATACTTTGAAATATAAGGAAGCAAAAAGCACCCAACAGAACAGTAAGGATAAAAAGCATCCAAGAAAGTGAAGATATTGTAAGGATCCTCTGGGACAACTTCAAAAGCATACCAACATTTACATAATGGGGGTGCTAGAAGGAGAAAAAAGAGAGCAAGTTTTGAAAACCTATTTGAAAAAATAGTGATGAAAAACTTCCCTAACTTAGGAAGGAAATAGATGTACAAGTCCAGGAAGCACAAAGTATACTAAAACAGATGAACCCAAAGGAGTCCACACCAAGGCACTTCATCATTGAAATACAAACAGTTAGTTAAAGGTAAACAAGTAATCTTAAAGCAGCAAGAGGAAGCGGTTAGTTACCTACAAGGGAGCTTCCCTAAGACTGTCAGCTGGTTCTTCATCAGAAACTTTGCAGGCCAGAAAGTAGTGGCAAGAGATATTCAAAGTGATGGAAAGCAAGAATCTACAACCAAGATCACTCTACCTAGTAAAGCTATAATTTAGAATGGAAGAACATATAAAGAGCTTCCCAGACAAGAAAAAGCTACAGTAGTTCATCACCACCAACCCAGTATTACATGAAATGTTAAATGGTCTTCTTTAACATGAATGTGAAAAAAATTAAAAATATGAACAATAAAATATTAAATATAATATTTTGAATAAATATTTTGAACCTAAAAATAAAATACCAATAAGAGCAGAAACAGACTCATAGATACAGAAAACATTTTGATGGTTCCCGGATGGAAGGTGATTTAGGGGAATGGATGACAAAGGTGAAGAAATTAAATACAAATTGGTAGTAACAGAATAGTCATGAGGGTACAAAGTATAGCATAAGAAACATAGTCAATAATATCCTATTAACTATGTACGGTGTCACGTGGGTATAAGTTCTGTCTGGGTGATCATTTAATATGTTATATAGTGTCCAATTGCTGGGGTGTACACATGAAACTAATATAATATTGGATGTTAATTAAAAATTTTTTAAATGTTTAAACATTTTTTAAAAGGAATGTCTATTAACATTTTTTCTAAGGTAGGTCTACTGGCAGCAGATGACCTCAATTTTTATTTGTCTTAGAAAGTCTTTTTTTTCTTCTTCACATTTGGAGGTTCATTTCACAGGGTACAGAATTCAAGGATATAGGGATTCTTACAACACTTTACATATTTTACTCCCCTCTTTTCCTTCCTCCATGATTTCTAATGAGAAGTTGAATGCAGTTATCTTTGCAAGTTGTTATATTCCTCTAGCTTCTTCAGGATTTCTTTTTCATTACTTTGAATTTTCTTCAGTTTAAAAATATGCCTGGCTGTGATTTTACTGGTATTTATCATTCTTGGTGTTCTTTGAGTTTCTAGGACCTGTGATTAGGTATCTGACATTAAGTTGGAGAAATTCTCAATCGTTTTTTAAAAAAATATTTCTTCAGTCCCTATCTTTTTTCTCCTTCTGCTATTTCTATTTCACATATTCTACACCCCATATAGTTTTTTCCACTGTTCTTAGATATTCTGTTCTGTATTTTTCCAGTCTTTGTTCTCTTTGCTTTTTGGTTTTGGAGAATAATATACCCATCTGTTCATGAATGCAATCTATTGTATCCATTAGCACCCTTAACATATTAATAATAGTCATTTTTAATTCCTGATATGATAATTCTGACATATCTGCCAGGTGTAGTTCTGATGCTTTCTCTATCTCTCCAAATTGTGTTTTTGACTTTTGGTCCACTCTGTAATTTTTTCTTGATAGCCAAACACGATCTACTAGGTAAAAGGAACTGCTATGAATAGGCCTTTAATAATGTGGTGGCGTTGGCACTTCCAGCCAAGATGGAGGCGTAGGTAGACACTCTGTGCCTCCTCATACAACCAAAATAAGGACAACAAAATTCTAGAAACAAAAAAACAACCAGTACTGACAGAATATTGAACTGTATGGAAGTCCTACAACCAACGAGTTAAAGAAGAAACATCCATCCAGACTGGTAGAAGGAGCAGAGTCAGGCTGCTGGGTGGGAAGGTCTCGCTGCAAAATGGCAGCTGGCAGATCCCAGGCACTCAAGGTGGCAGCAGGCAGGCCCAGCGAGGTAGCTGACTGTGGAGGAGTGTGGTGATCAAGGTGGCTGGCAGACCAGGTGGTCCCACACTTGTGCACAGATAAACCATATGAAACTGGGGAGTGAGACAAACTGTGCAACCCAGGGTCCCAGCTCAAGGAAATAAAGCCTCAAAATACTGATTGAAAATACATGTGGGGATGGAGGTGCTGGGAGAGACTCCCAGCCTCACAGGAGAGTTTGTTGGAGAGACCCTCAGGGTCCTAGAATATACACAAACCCACTCAACTGGAATGAGCACCAGAAGGGCCCACTTTGCTTGAAGGAAGTGGAGAAAGTGACTGAAATCCAGCAGAGAGTGGAGCAAGCACCACGGTTCCCTCTTGGACCCCTCCCCCACATATCTACTTTATCACAACCCAGCGAGGTGGGTTACCCCACCCTGGTGAACAGCTAAGGCCCCAACCGCTCATACATAACAAGTGCTTCAAGATGAAAAAAAAGGCCCAAATGGAGGAACAGATGAAGGCTCCAGAAATAAATACAACTAAGTGACTAAGAGATAGCCAACCTATCAAATGCACAGTTCAAAATATTGGTAATTGGGATGGTCACAGAATTGGTTGAATTTGGTCGCAAATTAGATGAACAAATACAGGCTACATTAAGTGAAATAAAGGAAAATGTACAGGGAAACAATAGTGATGGGAAGGAAACTAGGATTCAAATCAATGGAGTGGGCCAGAAGAAAGAAACAACCAAACAGAAGAGAAGGAAAAAACAAAAATTCAAAAAAATGAGGAGATGCTTAGGAACCTCCAGGGCATCTTGAAACGTTCCAACATCCGAATTATAGGGGTACCAAAAAGAGAAGAGGAAGAATAACAAATGGAAAAGTTGATTGAACAAATAATAAAGGAAAACTTTCCCAATCTGGCAAAAGAAATAGACTTCCAGGAAGTCCAGGAAGCTCAGAGAGTCCCAAAGAAGGTGAACCCAAGGAGGAACACACCGAGGCACATCATAATTACATTAGCCAAGATTAAAATGAAGAAGAGAATTCTAAAAGCAGCAAGAGATAAAGGGATAGTCACCTACAAAGGAGTTTCCATCAGACTGTCAGCTGATTTCTCCAAAGAGACTTTCCAGGCAAAAAGGGGCTGGAAAGAAGTATTCCAAGTCATGAAAGGCAAGTCATGATATCATGGATCAAAATACCTGATATCAAACTGTATTACAAGGCCACTGTAATCAAAACAGCCTGGTACTGGCCTAAAAACAGGCACATAGACAAATGGAATAGAACAGAGAGCCCAGAAATAAACCCAAATCTCTACAGTCAATTAATATTCAACATACGGGGCAGTAACATAAAATGGGGTAAAGATAGCCTCTTCAACAAATGGTGTTGGGAGAACTAGACAGCTATGTGCAAACAAATGAAACTCGAGCACCAACTTATACCATACACCAAAATAAATTCAAGGTGGATAAAAGACTTAAATATAAGCTGTGAAACCATTGAAGTCCTAGAGGAGAGCATTGGCAGGAATATCTCAGATATTCCACACAGCAATATTTTTACTGATGTGTCCCCTCGAGCAAGGGACATAAAGGAAAGTATAAACAAATGAGATCTTATCAAAATTAAAAGCTTCTGTGTGGCAAAGGAAAACAGTGTTAAGATAAAAAGAGAAGCAACAGTTTGGGAAAACATATTTGCCAATGATATCTCAAAGGTTTAATCTCCAAAATACACAAAGAACTCACACAACTCCACTCTATGGAGACAAGCAACCCAATTAAAAAATGGGTAAAGGACTTGAACAGACACTTCTCCAAGGAGGACATACAGAGGATCCAGAGACACATGAAAAGATGCTCAATATCGCTACCTACCAGAGAGATGCAAATTAAAACCACAATGAGATACCACTTAACACCAGTCAGAATGGCCATCATAAACAAAGCAACAAACAACAAATGTTGGAGAGGTTGTGGAAAAAAGGGGACCCTAGTTCACTGTTGGTGGGATTGCAGACTAGTACAACCACTATGGAAAACAGTATGGAATTTTCTCAGAAAACTAAAAATAAACATGCCTTTTGACCCAGCAATTTCACTGTTAAGGAGTATATCCTAAGAACCCTGAAGCACCAATCCAAAAGAACCTATGCACCCCGATGTTCATAACAGCACAATTTACGATAGCCAAGTGTTGGAGGCATCCTACATGCCCATCAGTAAATGAATGGATCAAAAAGCTATGGTACATTTACAGAATGGAATTCTATGCAGCAGAAAGAAAGAAAAGGAGCTCCTACCCTTTGTAACATCATGGATGGGACTGAAAAGCATTATGCTGAGCGAAATAAGCCAGGCGGTGAAAGACAAATACCATATGATCTCACCTTTAACAGGAATCTAAACAACAAAACAAACAAGCAAGCAAAATATGATCAAAGACACTCAAATACAGAACAGGCTGACAGGGACCAGAGGGGAGAGTAGAGAGAATCACAGGGGAAAGGGGAAGGATTTACATGAAAAAGTATAAAGGACACATGGACAATAGCTAAGGTGGGGAGTGGAAATGGGAAGGAGTTGGGGTGCACTTGGGGGTGGTGGGCAGGGCTGGGAATATAAGATAGAAAACTGTACTTGAACAAGAATTAAATTTAAAAAATGCTTTATGCTATAATATTAATTTTTTAAAAAAAGAAAGAAAGCTTAGTCATCACTGACAGAGTGCTATAATTTTCTACATCCTTTCTACATGTATGTTGATGTAATATACACATATGTTCATTTAAACTTACAGAGAGAAATGATACCCAGTACAGAATTTTTCTATATGGTTATAATATTGTTCAGTATTTTGGACCAAGGGCATCTTAGGATATCCTAGGATTAAAATTAATTAACATGTTCCATTTCTGAAATAAATAGTTGAGGACACACTTTAACAAAATGAGCAGGGATATCCAAATTGGGCTAAATTGTTGGTGAGAGAAATATGTCATTCCTTTTTTTTGCATTTCATTTATTAGTTTATTCCAAATTAATCTTTTATATATATTGCTCTAAGATAATTTAGTTTTTAATTTTTTAATTTTTGTGTTTTTTGAATTACAGACCACATGCAATATTAGGTGCACGACATAGTGACTACATGTTTATATAACGTATGACATCTAATACCCACTTGGCACAATACATGTTTATTATAATATTGTTGACACTATTTCCTATGCTGCACTTTACATCCTCATGACTATTTTATAACTGCCAATTTGTACTTTAAAGTATATTTTATTGATTTTGCTGTTACAGTTTTTCCAATTTCTACCCCTTGACTCCCCCTCCACTCTGTACCCCCCAACCCTCCAGTATTGGCCCCCTTAGTTCATGTCCATGGGTTGAACATATAAGTTCTCTGAATTCTGTTTCCTATACCAATTATGACCTTTCTCCATCTATTTAATGCCTACCAATTACGCTTTTTCTTCCCTGTACCTTTTTTCCAATTTGTATTTTTTAATCCCTTCATAATTTGTACTCAGTCTTTTGATCCTCCTCACATCTGGCAACCATCAGTTTGTTCTATATTTATGAGTCTGTTTCTGTTTTGTTTATTCTTTCTATTCCATTTATTTGTTCTTTAGATTACATGTATAAGTGAAATTATATGGTATTGTCTTTGACTTATTTCACTTAGCATAATACTCTCCAGGACCATCTGTGGTGACAAATGGTAAAATTTCATCCTTTTTAAGGTTGAGTAATATTCCATTGTAGCTATGTACCACTTCTTTACTCAGTTATTTATTTTAAATAGTTTATTTTTATTATATTTTTTCATTACCATTTATCCCCCTTATGCCTGCTTCCACCTCCACCTACCACCTCCATGATCACCAAAACCGTTGTCTGTATCCATGATTTCTTTCCTTTTTTTTATCAAGCCCTCCCCCCAACTTCCTGAGAGCTGTCAGCCTGTTCCCTATCTATGAGTCTGTCTCTATTCTGTGTGTTAGTTCAGTTTGCTCATTAGATTCCATGTATGAGTGAAATCAGTCATCTATTGATGGGCATTTAAGTTACTTCCATATCTTGGCTATTGTAAATAAGGCTGCAGTGAACATAGAGAGGCATTATATTTTTGAATTAGTGTTTTAGATTTCTTCAAATAGACACAGAAGTGTAATTGCTGAGCCACAGGCAGTTGTATTCTTAATTTTTAAAAAAACTCTTCATACTGTTTTCCATATTGGCTGTATCAGTTCCCACTAACAGTGCATGTAGGTTTTCTTCACATCCTCATCAAAACTTGGGGGTTTTTTTAGCAAACTTGTTTATCTTTTCAAAAAAGAAGCTCTTGATTTTAGTGATCTTTTGTATTTTTTTAGACTCTACTTTATAAGAGCTACAATGTAATTTGCTATTGGTAGCTTCCTGTGCTGGGCAGGGAGACACATAGAAGAGGCCCCAATGAGATCTGAGACTGGCTGCCACCAGTATCCAGCCTGGATCTTCTCAACAAAAGATATAGGGTATTCTGAGACCAGTTCTCTCTTGCTGGCTGAAGGAGGTGCCAGTGGCACACTAGTTGGCTGAGACTAAGTCTTAAGGAGTAATCAAAGTGGGGTGAGTGATATTCACCAGGTTAATGCAGATTCAGATTTGGTCCCCACATGCACCCGCATACTATGTGCAGGGCGGACTCAACACAGGATTGTTGGTGACAGCCTGCCACATGGAAGGAGGGCTCAATACAGGAATAATGGTGGCTGTCCCTACAGTTTTCACCCTGAAGCCACAAAATTCATTTTCTCTCTGTTTGTCTCTGGCACTTTTCAAGCTGGTGTCCCTTTGCTGGAGCTGATGGTGAGTACCTATGAGTGAGTGAGTCTGTGTGTGGGCCCTTTAAGGGAACGCCTGGGTTCTAACAGCCCTCTGTATCACCTTAAGAGGTGGAATCTATGCTTGCTTTTACATCCAGATGTTGTGGAGCCTTTTCCTAGCACTGGTGCTCTGGGTTGGGGAGCCTGGTGTGGACCTGGAACCCCTTGTTCCTTACAGGTAACCTTTGCAGCTGAGAGAGCCTCCCAATCCTCAACCACTACATAATGGGTGTGCAACTAGCTTGTTTCATATCTCTGCCCCTCCTACCAGTCTGACATGTTTTTTCTTTATATCCTTAGTTATAGAACTTCTGTTCGGCTAGTCTTCAAATCATTTTCTAGGTTGATTTTTCCATAACTTGTCCTTTTTTTTGTGGCCATGAAAGGAGGTAAGTATGGCATTTATCGACTGCAATTTTACATAAAGCTGCTCCAGTGGTAATTTTCTGGTTGATATTTCTTGATGCATCTATTAATGAATATTAGATATTTATTTCCTTTCAATTTCTTGGGTCAAATGAAACAACAAACCTGGGTAGATCATTCTGCTTTGTAGACTTCAATATTCTTTTGGGTAGATGTCTTAAGGCCCAGACTGAGAATAGACTGTCCAAAAAGCATATAAACACACACTTATAAACATATATATAAAGCTACACATTTTGTGTATGTACATGTAGGAGGTCTATCTAGTACGTATCCAGGCATGTATTATGAAACACAGAGACATTCACTGAAGAAGATACAAGGTACAAGAAACATTGTACATAGGATAATATTGTCTCAGTCCCCTTAAAAGTAGGCACCTTAGAACCTCACACAGCTCTCCCAGTTGCCATCAGCTGTCCCATCAGATTTTCCTGAATCTCACTGATGTTCTAAAATCTGTTCCTTTTCAAAGGTGATTTGAGTTTTGGAAAAAGCCAGAAGTTGCAGAGTGCCAAACCAGGGCTATCGAGGGGCTGAATCACCTGAGAGGTCTGATAATTCACCAGAAAACTCTGCACAAGACATGATGCGTAAGTGGTCATGTTGTGATGAAGCTGCCAATCACTAATTACCCATAACTGGGGCCTTCTGAATCATCTGAATAGTTTCTTTGAAGGAACGTTCAAGCTTAACACAAAATCTGATGCAGATTTGTTGCTCTACTAACTCATTCATTTTGAATGGGACAGCCACACACTACATTTGCTCACTCAAGGGCTTCTACTGCCCCCACTGACTAGTACAATGAAGTCATCATTGTTCACACATGCATATTACCACCCACTTTCCTTGGCTGCCAGGTTATATCAATGTTGTGCACACTGTTCTCATTTTGTTAACAATGGCTGGACATCTTCCAGACAGACCTCATACATACAACATAATACAAGTTAAATTGATAAAGAAAAGTATGGGTATATCTCAAACATAAAAAAACATGTCCAAACAATTGTAAATTTAATCTTGAAAAATAAATTCACCAAAATAAACTTTGAAAAAAATGAAGGGGATGTCTCACTCTTTTAGATATATATGATTAAATTATAGTAATTACCAAATAGGATAAGCACATTTGGTTTAATAGATAGAATAATAATTAAAAAACAAAAACATGCCAAAATACATAAAAACCAGGTCCATAGATTCTCAGCTATCATATATCACTGATCATGGGGGAAAGCAATGAAGTTACAGTGAGTACCCCTTGCGGTTACTGCACACACAGGAACTGTTTATGCATGTAACAGGCCATAGTGCAATTGCATTTCTGATGGGAGAACAGTTACATCAGACAAAAACAAAATTTGAGAATCACTGTTAATGCATATAAACTGGCATACCAATTGAGTGGGCAAAAGAAAGATTAATAAATGATGCTGGGATATTTAATTATTACCAGTATTCACAGAGTTAAATTTAAGAATTAAAGCATAGAAACCACTAAAATTAGAATATGAAATTAAAATTTTACCTGAATTTATTTATTTTTTAAAGATTTTATTTATCTTTAGAGGGGAAGGGAAGGAGAGAGGGAGAGAAATATCAATGTATGGTTGCCTCTCCTGCGTCCCCTGCTGGGAACTGGCCTGCAACCCAGGGATTGTTTGGTTCGCAGGCCCATGCTCAATCCACTGAGCTACACCAGCCAGGGCTACATTTTACCTAATTTAGAATGACAAATAGCTTTCTTAAATTGAAAAAAGAAAATAATAAAATTAAGTTAGAAAATAAAGCTTTAAGAAAATATACATAATTAATCTAGATATAAAATGCTGTTATAAGTAACTTTTTTTCAAACTCATACATTTTACTGTTGAAAAGTATATAATTCAGACATATAAGAAAATTAAAACAATTCATTAGATCATTGTTACCATCAGTGTATAACTCTCAAAACTTTTTTATACATTTATATAATTAATTGCATATAGAAAAGATTCAGAAATCAGTTTTTTCTAAGATGTGCTTTTAATTTACTTATTTCAACATATTTCTCTACAGGAGTTTTAAAGACTGGAGCTCTTACATACATATTTGTATATGTATATATACACATATATATGCTGCATACATATTATATATACACATTTTATACATAGACACCTTTTATTCTGTATATGAACTCTCCACTTACAAGGGGCACTGTGGGGGCTTCACGTAGGAACATAGCTGTGTGATTCAGCATTTCTCATTCTCTGCCTGGAAATCATCCTGTTGAGTAAAAACATCCAAACTTGTAGAGAACTTTTACAAAATGTATTAATGCCAAACAGGATTCTCCTGGAAGCAAGATCTCAACAGGCTGAGACAATTGCTTCCAAGAAATAACAATTTGCAGCTTCTTTTATGCATTTGGAATCAAGGAGGGAAGGTAAGAAAGATCACATAGGATGTTAAAAAGCAAGGTGGGGATCAGATTACACAGCAGTTAACAAAACTAACTCTCTTGAGGGTGGTCATCCTTTAGAAGAAGAGGCATTTCAAAGGTGTGTTAACTTAGGTGCAGGGAAACAAAGGACAGGGCTTGCTTAATGCAAATATAAGACTTTCACTAAAGGAGTTCTAGGCCTGGAGAATGACTACCCACCATGACCTGCCCAGTTAGAAATTTATGATCAGATCACCCTGTGAGGTTATTTTCCTTAGAACCCCCCTTTTCTCCACAATCCATATGCAAAAAGTAAACTGAAACCCTGAAAATAGCATATTTAGTGAAACTGCCAGAACCCACAGATTTCCAAATACATGTGTGCTGAAAGTAACTGGGTCAGACGAACCTTTGGGGGAATAAGGAAGGAGAGAATCAGAGACCCATAAGAGTATCAAAGTGAAGGCAGATCTAAGCACCAGCATTTATATTCTGCTGCAGTGGTGGGATACAAGGGCATTTCTTTTGGGCAACATTGGTATGAGGACTGTGGTAATCACATTGGTACCTCTTTTGATAGAAGAAAGCAGAGAAGGAAGAGGAGAGAGTGCTTAGTGCTTAGGTCTAAACATCAGTTCTTCTAGAACATTCACTTGGCCATTATGTTTCCTTCCTTCACCACCACCATTTATATAAATTGCAGGTCCAGAAAATTCAAGTCCTTCCATAATCTGTGATAAAATAGAAATTGGCACAGCATCAATACAAACAATACATCAAAAATGAGGATTTTTTAGAAGGTTAAAAACAGTAGACTTTTCATTGAAAAGTATATCATTGAGAAGATACAATTTGTACAAATAATATTGCTAGGAATATACAAAAAAATAACGGTGACATGATTGCCTTTCAGAAGGAAAGTTGGAAAAACAAGATCTCAGGAAAGAGAGGGTAGGAGAACTAGAGATGAAACATGGACTGGCAAAATTTGGGAGGGATTAAAAATAAAACCATCTCGGAAATAAGGGGAAAAATCAGAAGAAATGCAAGGGAAAATACACATTGTGGAAAATACATCATGAAACATATGGGATAAAAATTTTAAAATATGCAAAATTATACCAAAATATAAAAATATACAAACATATAAAACATGAAAAAGAGTTGGAAAGTATGAGGGAGCCAATGATAACTAAAAAGGATAGATATAGGAGAACCAGCACAAAGGAGAATCTTCTTTCCCAAGAAAAAATAAAAATAGAAGAGACTAATATTTAAAGATATATTAAAAGAAGGCTTAGATCTATAAACATAAAGATCTCACCATCAGTGCTAGGCAAACTGATTCAGAGCAATCTATTCTTAAAATATTCTAATAAATATACAGACCTTAAGAAATAAATTATAATAACTTGGGTAGCCAGAAGAAAAGATCATGCTGACCTCAAAGTTTTATTTTATTTTTTCATGAAATGCTAAGATGGAATAGTGGAATATCTTCAAGATCCTGATGAAAATAAGTTAACCCAATGTTTTGTAGACAGCCAAACTCTTTCAATTAGAAAGGCTATATATATTATTTGAATATACAAGAACTGGAAGAATATCTTTACCTTGAGTTCAACTGGAAGCAACTAGTAGACCAGAATTTTCAACCAGTATGCTGCAAAACATTTTAAAACAGCAATACTTGTTTATTTAGTCAAGGGCACTCTTCCCTCTTAGATTTTTCAATTTAAAAAATAACAACAACCAACACAACAATAGCTGTCTGGTGTGAATGACTCAAAATTATATCTATTTTTTGTCAGATTGGCAAAAAATATATGTTTGGTGTGCCACAGAACTTTAATAATTAGTTTATGTGTTCCATGAGGTGAAAAAGGATGCTAACTGCTCCCCTAGACCATAAAGTTAAGCAAACAAAGAAGTGCTTGAGAAAAATATGGCAAAAAGACCAGCAGTAACACTTGCTTAATTGCACCAATGGGATGAAGCTACAACTAGCAGAAGTACTGCCATCTAATAAGCATCATGCACAGATGGGACTTTTCAATCCTTTCTCATGAGTGTCATAGGTATTTTCTCATTAAAAATTAAGGCATGGTGATTTTATTCTTATTATATAGTAAATTTTACATCAAAGCTGTAGAAATTTAACCAATGAATTTTAAAATATTGAAGTCTGTTGATAAAAGTAGTAAATTTGGAAGACAAAATGGTAATGTATTTAGTGTTTTCAACAAATGGTTTAGCTGGAATATTAATGTCTCTAGTCAATTTTAGATAAAATTTATGAACATTCAGACTGACAAATGTGATGAAATTTATGGGTTTGAAAACCTTGGAAGCATGTTCTTTATGGCCTAAATCAATATTCTATTTTTACTGGATCTTCAATAAAAGTAATTTATCAAAGCCAAAAAACAGAGGACAGAAACTAAAACTCACTATTGTTTTAATGTTACGGAGACAAAAAAAAAAGAAAAAGAGTTTTTTTATCCCTCACTAAGAATACTTCTAAAGAACAATGCTTTTGAAATATTTGTTTATGTTCCTATGCTAACCTGCCCACCAAGGGAAACTATCAGATTTTAGGAAGAAAAGATAAATGTAATTTTTAGCATTTTCTGATGAAAATAAACTTACTGAGCCCTGGGAGAAGAGGTAGAAATAGAGTTGCATGCTTAAGGCATCAGAGCCTGGGGAGGGAATAGAGATATGGAGGAGGAGTAGATTTCTCTTGTTGTCGTATGAATGTTTTCCACAGGAACAAATATAGCACATTCTATTTTTGAACTATCGAATAATGGGGTTTGCTGCTATATCTAGTTATTCTGTACTTCTGGCACCCATCCAACTGCATTCCAGCAAATAAATCAGGAGGTATCCGTTGGTTAGGTAATGGAATTAACAATGCCAGATAAATGAATTGTGATTTTCAAAACCTTACTCCCTAAAAAGACACACAAAAAGGAAACATGATGAATCAGAGGTAGGATTCCTCCATCTGTTCGGGTAAAATCCTGATAATGGTGTGAGGAGGAGGAAATATAAAGGAGAGACAAAATTGGGTAGGTACTGTATGCCCTCCCTACTGGGGACTTTTCCAGAAATCTCAAATTGATGTCATGCTCCACTGCCTATAAAAGTTGTAGAAGGAGGCAAAGCCCCAAAAGATAATCTTATTTTGTCACTAGCAATAGAGAGTTGAGGCCAACTGCCATTTCATATTCTGTTCCCTGGCCCAGGGAAAGTGAAATTCTCTCTGTGTACTTCACAGGTATACATGGTCCCATGATTATTCCTGTGGTCACTACAGTCCTTATTAAAAAGAATAATACAGGGTTCTCTGAGCAGTGCATTGAAGTTAGCAGAGACAACCAGAACAAATGACTTTTAAATCAAGAACAAGAGCAACTCAGTCAGGTACTAAGTGAATTGACTGCAAGTCCAAGATCTGTCCAAAGGAATAGCTGTTGAGAAGACCAGTTCCAGAAGGTAGGCAAAAGAAAGCCTCCTTCCCCTGTGTCTTCATGTATCACAACTCCTGCAATGAGAAGGGATGGTTGGAGCGGTCCACGTTTACCAGTCAGGTTCTTTCCACTGTTCAAACAGGGACTCATAATAGTGTTATGAGATGAATGTGAAATTGCCAGGTCTGTAGGTTAATAACAATCAAATAAAGGCCATTTCACAGGATTTAGCCTAACGATTAAGGTCTATTAGAGAAAAAGTAAGTTACATATATCCTTAGAGAAAGAATATTTAACATTTTAAATTTTTGAAATAATTATACTCAGTTGCCAAAGGAGTATAGTCTCACCTACTTATAAAACTGCAGTACACTATCAAAACGAAGAAATTAACATTGTGGTAGTGTTATTAATGAGGCTAAGATCTTACTCAATATTTTAAATACTCTAATTTTTTTTAGAATTGCTTTAGATGTTGAGAAAAGTTGCAAAGTAATACAGAGACTTTCCATACTTAGTCTCCACTATTTTTAACACTGTCTTAGGAACTTATATTTGTCACAATTAATAAATCAATATTGATATATTATTAACTGAGGTCCACATTTTATTCAAATCTCTTTAGTTTTTTTCAAATATCATCTTTCTATTCCAGAATATCACCCAGTTTACCACATCACTTTAGTCATCATGTCTCTTTAGGCTTTTTAGGCTATGACAGTTTCTCACACATTCCTTGTTTTTGATGATCTTGGCAAATTGAGAAGTTCCAGTAAAGTATTTTGTAGAAAGTCCCTCAATTGTGTTGTGAGTTATGGTTTTATCATGATTGTACTGGGTTTTGGCATGCTACGAATATGGAATGTCACTGACAGTGTTGGCCTTGATCACCTTGCCTTGTCAATGTTTCCTAGGTTTCTGCACTGCAAAATTTCTTTTTCTTTTTTTTCTTTCTGGCATAACAAGATGTTCTAGATACATCTTGTATACTTCCTGACCCAGCCCTAGAATCAGCAAATTCTCCAAAGAAGCCTGCTTCCTTTTATTGCAGAATAGTATTAGAAACCTAGACCTGAGTACTGGGTTTGCTGATTGCTACCAAGGTGTCATTGTTTCTAGGTTTTTTCAGTGAATAAAGTAAGAAAATATATGTGTGCTCTTTTTGCCTCCTATTCACCTCACAAGTGAAAAAAGGAATCTCCTCTCCACCATAAATAATATGAGATATTGACTGCACAACACCCAACATTGGGCAAATGAGGCTGACAGAAATGTACTCATTATATACAGTTTTGGAGAGGACAACAAACACCATTCAGGACACCGAGTTTGCACTTAAGAACAAAGTGAAAAAACAGAGACTGTGGGAGGTAGGTTTTATAGTAACAAGAAGGTAAGTTGTTCCCTGGTTTTACTGGAGGACAAAATGGTTTAATTCCACAGGCTGGCAATAATATAAAACCTGGTAGACTGGAGAACAGGTGAGGTGCTGTTCGTCTGCTAATAAGGGAAATAGCTGGCTGGTGAGGTCATAACTGGGGACCTCATAATTGTTTGGGGCTCCATGGGACTCCAAGTTGTTGAGGCAGCACTTGAAATTTTAGGTCTTAGAATATGTATCTATACTAACCAGTGTATATACACATAACTACAAATATTTCTTAATGTATCTGAAACTGTATCTCTTATACCAAAAAAAAAAAGCAATACACATCACTGAAAATAAAACTATCTTTAAATATGTAAATATGGCCCTGGCCGGCGTAACTCAGTGGATTGAGCTCGGGCCTGCGAACCAGACGATCGCAGTTCGATTCCCAGTCAGGGCACATGCCTGGGTTGCAGGCCGGTTCCTTGCAGGCTAACTACCAGCATGGGACGCACAAAAGGCAACCATACAGTGATGTTTCTCTCCCTCTCTCCTTCCCCTCTAAAGATATATAAATAAATAAAATCTTTTTAAATATGTAAATATGTCTTAATAAATTCATAAATTTGGAATTCTGGGGTCAGTTGACTATACATTATAAATTATTTGATATGTAATGCTAAATATCTCTATAGAAAACTTATCTGCATTTTCTTCCCTTCTAAAATATGTGACATTACAGATTTTACTATACTATTCACCATATTTTTCCTATATTTTTAACTTTATAATTTAAATTTCCATTTGAAAAATATTGCACTTCCATTGTTTATAGAACACTTGTATATTTGTGAACAATTTTATATGATTTCCTAATACAATAATTCTTTCTGGTAGTTTTTCTATCATTTCNTTATCTGCATTTTCTTCCCTTCTAAAATATGTGACATTACAGATTTTACTATACTATTCACCATATTTTTCCTATATTTTTAACTTTATAATTTAAATTTCCATTTGAAAAATATTGCACTTCCATTGTTTATAGAACACTTGTATATTTGTGAACAATTTTATATGATTTCCTACAATAATACAATAATTACTTGAATACAAGAATACAATACAATACAAGAATACAATACAATACATACAAGAATACAATAATTCTTTCTGGTAGTTTTTCTATCATTTCTTTAGTTGTAGAAAATAAGATTAGATTATAGAGCTATTAATTGCTGAATTTGAACACAGAATTCAAATCTGTTTTTACTTAATTGAATTCTACAAACAACAAGTTAATACAATACTTTCTAACTTTTTAACTTCTAACTAGAAAAGTGGCTGAATAGACACAAATCTGTCTAAATCTAAATTTTTTCCTTTATACTTCCTTTCCTTTATATGGTTATTTTCTCTTTCTGAATTGCAAGGAAGAAAGTATTTAATGTAGTAAATACTTTAATCTCTCTCAGTTTTCAGTGTCTATTTGCTTATAATCATATTGTTAACGAACAAGGGTCCGGGGGTGGGGGGGCAATACTTGGCCCACCGAGGGATGCCAAAAACTGCTACAGAAAACAGGGGCCCCTCCCAAGGACGATACACTAATATCTATAGGGCTCTTCTGTCCGCCGCCAATTGGAAAGACATCTCTCAATGCCAGACATTTGTGAAAAGGAAACAAAATGTTTATTTAATGCTATTCAGGCCTAATGCCTTCCTTAAAATATTAAAGTCTTTAAGGGTATACACCTACACACACACACACACAGCGCTCCCTTCTCCCACTGTCCCAACTCCGGGTACCGTAAATCAGGAAAAGAGCACACGTCCGTTTTTCTCCCAGGCCGCTGGCACGTGAGCTGTGTCGCCTGCCTGTCCAGGCAAGATCTCCAATTAATCCAAAGTCATGAGGCACCTTCCACTGGCAAGAGTTCTTTGTACCAAGTTCCAGTCAAAGTCTCTCCCGCTTTCCAGGCCACTCAGCCAAAGGGAGCACGCCAAAGCCGCGTGGGCCTCTTCTACCAAAGCCACACTCCACCAAAAGCACACGTCTTTCTTCTTCACCTAGCCGCAGGGATCTCCACTCTGGCAAAGCTGTGTGGTTTTCCCTTTCACCTGGCCAAGAGGGGGTCTGCACTCTGCTGAAACTGCATGGCTCTCCCTCCTAATGGCTACAGGGGTCTACATCTTTCCAGAACAGCGTGACTCTCCCCCTCACCTGGCCAAGAGGGGGTCCTCACTCTGCTAAAGCCACATGGCTCTCTAGCAGGCACTCTCTCAGAGAAGCAGCCCCAGTTCCCGCCTGGTAGCTACTCACTTCTCCCTGGCCCAAAACTTGGCCACAGCTATTTAACATATCTATGAAACCAGTTAAAGGTTAGAGATATGTTAAAAGACCATTCCAGAGGTTAGCTGCAAAACTGTTGCTATGCAAACCAGCTCTCAATGGCCCTGCTCCATTCATCCCTTCCCCCAACTGACACCTTGGGGTGGGGAGTGAGGACATCTTAATATTTCCTCCAATATTCCTGTACACTTTGAGTTCTGGACACCATTCCAAATCTTTTCTGGGGCCCCCCTTGGCTGCACCCTGTATCAATATGGAGCATGACTTATTATTTTATTTGATTAATATTCAATGTTTACATGTATGGAAGTGTGGAATTTGTGTCACTGCAATGCTTGCCATCTAAGAGCACAACTTTGCTCTTTTGTGTGTGAGCATGCTTTCCATGTCTACTGCTCTCTCCCTATGGGCTTTATTTGTTTGTTTTCTTGTTTAGAAATATTTTAAGCTATTGTTTTGAAAGGATAGTTCTACATTCCCAGAAGTATTTTCTCTGAGATATTAACAATGACTCATTGATTTTAAAAAAGTGTTTTATGGTGTTAGATTTGGGGAATGCTAATTTAACTTTAACAGATTTCTTTTCTGTTATTTGTCAGATCCTTTCATACACTTTCTTTTATTGAAAATCTTGAATGAGCTTGGCTTTCCTTAAATTTATTTGAGCACAAAAGTCATTTTTCATGGGTCATATCAGGAATCTCTTATTAATAAGAATCCATTGGGACTGTGAGATTACTTTTCTTACCCCCCAAAATATATCTTTTGGAATTTCTTTTGATAAAGGTTTATTGGTGCTAAATTCTGTTTTATTTCTCAGAAACTTTTTACACTTTTATTCTTTTTTTAAACCAATAATCAATTTTATTTTTTATGTAATAAGAAGTCTGAAAATAACAAATTCAAGGCTAGTGTAGACAATCAAAGAAGCCACTAGGGAGGCCAGAAGTATTTGTGAATTTTTTGCAGGATACTCTTAAGCCTGTGCTTTGCATCTTAATGGTCACAAGATGGTTCTTTTACTGCTAGGTACTTCATCTCCTTGCAAGGTGAGAAGTAGGAGGAGGATCAAAAAACAGAAACAATGGAATTCTATGCAGCAGAAAGAAAAAAGGAGCCACTACCCTTTGCAACAACATGAATGAAATTGGAAAATATTATGCTGAGTGAAATAAGCCAGGTGGTGAAAGACAAATACCACATGATCTCACCTTTAACAGGAACCTAAACAACAAAACAAATAAGCAAGCAAAATATGATCAAAGGCAGTGAAATACAGAACAGGCGGACAGGGACCAGAGGGGAAAGTGGAGAGAATCACAGGGAAAAGGGGAAAGATTTATAGGAACTAGTACAAAGGACACATGGACAACAACTAAGGGGGGTGGAAATGGGAGGGGGGTGGGGAGTACTGGGGGGCTGGGATGGGAGTAAAAGACAGAAAAATGTACTTGAACAATAATTAAATAAAAATTTTTTAAAAATGGAAAAGAATCCAGGTAAGAATCGCCCTCTTTTTCAAGAGTCTTCTCAGAGCCCATTAAGTACCATTTGCTTATTTATTAATGACCAGGCTGTGGAACATGGACTGTCCTAGTTGTAAGAAGACATAAGAGATTTTAAAAATAGTTCACCTTCCTAATCTGACAAAAATCGGATATTCTTGACATAGAAGATGACATACTGGGGAAGCAACTAGAAATATATGCCAAGATTGGCCAAAACATACCAAAGGACACATGATGAAGACATCACAGTCTGATCACAAAGCATTTAATTTAGATTCTTGTAATAAACAAGGACTGAAAGTACCCACATTGCAAGTTATTCACTGTCACTCTTAAAACACATATTTGTTTGGCATATAAATGCATGATATATAAGCAATTGTTTCCTCAGCATGTTATAGATATTTTTCATTAGTATTCATTTTTGGTGATGAAAAACCATCATTGTAATGTTTTATTTGTACAAGTATGTAATCTGCATATTCTATATGAATTTCTTTGAAGATCTTCTCTTCATCTTTTACATGATGCATTTTATTATAATATATTGAATGAGTTATTTTTATCCTGATTGGGATTTATTGGGCTTTCTGGATCTGAGACTCAATACCATTAATTGTTCATGGAAAATTCTTTGCCAGTATTTATGTATTGCATCCCCATATATTTTTTCTTAGTTGTGAAATTAAAATTTAAGTCTTTCATTTATTGCATTTTGATTCTTTTCATTACTTTCCATATTGTCATCTCTTTGTACTTGTTCTAGATAAATTCTTAATTTCTATCTTTTACTTTATGAATTTTCTCTTCAACTATGTGCATTTTGCTTATATACATCCAAACATTTTAAATATCAATCTCATTTTTGGAGTCTTTAGGAATGTTTTTTAGAATCTTTATAATCTTCTGTTTTCTGTGCCTACTTTTTCTATTTTAATTAATGTTATTGCCCTTTGCTTATATGTTGTCATCTTACTATATGATTCAGATATGCATAAAATATAATATAATTTATATGTTATCTTGATATTTGTGGTATTTGATGTCATATCCAGTTGCCTATTGCCTGTCAAGATTTATTCATTGACATGTCATTTCCTATTGGTGGGAATTCTTTGTAACTCATATTGAAGATGGGTCTAGAGGAAACTTTTATTTGCAAATTCCAGGCACTTGAAGATACCACAGAAAAGGATTTTTCTCAAACTCAGTGTTTGCCCTAAGACATTTTGGACACCCAGGCAGTATTAATATGACTGCAGACCCAAATGACAACTGTTTGTGGTTACAAACTCTTGTGAAAAAATTTATAGGAGATTTTTCCCTCTTTTTCTTCCACTTAAAACCAAGTTTCTAGCAAATCAATTTTTCTTAACTTTTCCTGGGAAGTAAATGAAAAGCAGTTCAACTCTCCATGGCCCTATCTTCGTTTTGAGTATTTCTTGTTAGATGCACCTACTTGTTGGGTCCTGGTATCTCACCCTTTTCCCTGTGCCCTGACAACCAGTCGAAAGTAAAGCTGAAGGTTAGTCAGATATGAAAATTTCCTTCTGGGCATAAGCCAGCTGTAATACAGCCTTCTTCTTTAAGCTCAGGTCAAGACATGTGATGTCATTTTAGCTGAAGCCTCATAAAACTGTTACCGAACAAAGGTTCCGAGGGGGGGGCAATACTTGGCCCACCGAGGGATGCCAAAAACTGCTACAGAAAACAGGGGCCCCTCCCAAGGACGATACTCTAATATCTATAGGGTTCTTCTGTCCGCCGCCAATTGGAAACACATCTCTCAATGCCAGAGATTTGTGAAAAGGAAACAAAATGTTTATTTAATGCTATTTAGGCCTAATGCCTTCCTTAAAATATTAAAGTCTTTAAGGATATACACCTACACACACACACACAGCGCTCCCTTCTCCCACTGTCCCAACTCCGGGTACCGTAAATCAGGAAAAGAGCACACGTCCGTTTTTCTCCCAGGCCGCTGGCACGTGAGCTGTGTCGCCTGCCTGTCCAGGCAGGATCTCCAATTAATCCAAAGTCATGTGGCACCTTCCACTGGCAAGAGTTCTTTGTACCAAGTTCCAGTCAAAGTCTCTCCCGCTTTCCAGGCCACTCAGCCAAAGGGAGCACGCCAAAGCCGTGTGGGCCTCTTCTACCAAAGCCGCACTCCACCAAAAGCGCACGTCTTTCTTCTTCACCTGGCCGCAGGGATCTCCATTCTGGCAAAGCTGCGTGGTCTTCCCTTTCACCTGGCCAAGAGGGGGTCTGCACCCTGCTGAGACCGCATGGCTCTCCCTCCTAATGGCTACAGGGGTCTACATCTTTCCAAAACAGCGTGACTCTCCCCCTCACCTGGCCAAGAGGGGGTCCTCACTCTGCTAAAGCCACATGGCTCTCTAGCAGGCACTCTCTCTGAGAAGCAGCCCCCAATTCCCAGCCTGGTTAGCTGCCACTCACTTCTCCCTCACCCAAAACTTGGCCACAGCTCTTTTACATATCTATGAAACCAGTTAAAGGTTATAGATATGTTAAATGACCATTCCAGAGGTTAGCTGCAAAACTGTTGCTATGCAAAACAACTCTCAATGGTCCTGCTCCATTCGTCCCTTCCCCCAACTGACACCTGGGGGGGGGGCGGTGAGGCTATCTTAATATTTCCCCCAATATTCCTGTACACTTTGAGTTCTGGACACCATTCCAAATCTTTTCTGCCCCCCCCCCCTTGGCTGCACCCTGTATCAAAACCAATAATTCAAGTTTTGTTTCTTGAGTGACAAGCCCAGTCCCAGACCATGGTTTTAAGCAATGAGACTAGCTCACATGGGAAGTCTTTGGTATAATTATTCATTAGGTACTTCTTCCTTAGAACCTGCATCCTGGAAGACCCCTGTATTCTACTATTTCCAAGAACAACTTTTTGTTTTATTTTCTCTTCATGGTCTCTTAATATGTTTACCTTATATTTATTGAGGCTATATACACTCAGTATGTACATATATATTCATATATACACATTTGTATGTACATATTATACTAATGTATTTTAAAGTTTCTCTTATAGTTTACCAACGTTTTCTATTTATTTTGATTAAAAAGTTATTTCATAACATGAAGTTACAAAAACATGTCGACAGGAATTCTCTGTTCTCTGTCCTTTTATGTTGAACATAAATTCATTAAAAACTCACAAATGCCAGCTAATCGATGATAATAAAAGGCAAAAACAGTCTAAACATATTTAAAGTAATGTTTATGTAACATAGCAACCTGCCTGAACATCTAAAATTTGTGACCCAAATTTTAAAAAAATCTTTAGGTAGAAGCTAGGAATAAAAAATAAGGAAAAACAAGAGAAATCCAACAACCACAAAAACAACAAATTTCTGTACTAACAGTGTTATTTCAAAGTTATATCAGGTTATGTTTTTATTAGTTTGAATAATAAAAATTTTCATTTCAGCATTATAGAGAAATTTCAAAACTACAGCAAGGCTGAATAGCAAATTTTTTTGAACATGAGAGAGATTTTTCCTTGTGGTCTCTGAGAAATGAATTTAAAGAATATGTGCTGAGAAGAGATTTAGTCTTCTCTACAGAACTTGAATTTAAATAGGGTAATATAGGAAATATTGAGTCAGTACCAAGTTGACATACTATAAATATTGGGACTACGTCAGAACAAGCATAATTTATTAATTTGTTATACTCTAGTAAACTGAATTTTAAAAAAGGGTCTTACATCCTCTCTATCAAATAGAAACTGCTTTTCCGACCCTATTCCCAACCCCAAATCCCTATATACACATCAAGAAAGTGCATCATAAATGTATTTACTTGCTCTCCCATAGAGGAAAAAAAAGATACGGGTGATAATATGAAACAAAGGTCATGGTACTGGCAGGTTTGTTAGGCTGGGTTATGTATGAGGATTACAAAAGTTTCTCTATGGAAACGGAGGGTTCGATATTCTCTTCCTTTGGTAAAACACTGCCTTCATGTTACCTTTAATAAAACATGGATCTTTCTTCCAATTACATGAACAACCTGTATCCCACTGATTCCAATCTGTCGTTTGCAGGTACTGATAATAAGCAAAAAGGGAAGTAAAAAGCCTCCATGTATAATTTGTTGCTTTTTCCTTTAGATTCCTAAAATTATCATCCACAATTCTGGCATCCATGACTAACAGGAAAAGCCGCTAGAAAGGACTTGGGTGAGCCCTCAAATTGGGTGGGGCATCATGTCAGGAAATCACCAAGGCAGGGCAAACAATGATAGCCAGGTTGATGGAAACTAAGTTATGACATCTGCCTGCCAGCTCTGTGGGGGACAGGTTCAACAAAGAGGCAATGGCCTCTTCTCCAGCCTTCACCCTAAAGCCAGACAATCCAGTTCCAGTAAGTCCCTGGTGCCCTTTGTGCAGTTGTCCCAGTGCCTAGAGTTCAGAGTAAGTGAGTCAGCATAATGCTGTGTGAGGATCCTTTAAGAGGAAGACCTGGGACTTCAGAAGCCTCTGTCTCCCTCCACGACAATCCTGTTGTTTTTTACAGCCAGATGTTATGGGTGTTACTGGACTACTTTCCACTTCATCACCTGGTGTTGGCCCTGCCTTAGCATGGTCTTAGACCTTACCCATGTCAAGCAACCTCCAGGTTCTTGAGACATGCAGGAAAAAATTCAAGACAGGAATCCAGGTGAAAGTGATGTAACCAGGCAGCATGGGGTCCAGCTGCCAGTCACCATATACACATATAACACAAAGATTTGTGGGGAAGAAAATAGGGTTTTATTAAAGCAGTTCCCAATTTGAGGGGGCTAGGAACTTCCTGCTCTGAGCTAATTCAACCAGACTTCCACAAAGCACCGAAAACCAGCCACCCCTCCATGGAGATTAAAACCCAAATCCACATCCAGATGTTCTTTGTTATTGTTCATCTGTGGCCAGAAGTTTTTACTCAAACTGGCCTTTATCTCTACAGCTCTAGGCTCTCTCTGATGCCAGAACCCCCATCCCCTTGCAACAGCTCCTTCCCTCTCTCTCAGCGTCTGGGGTACACTGCCAGATCACTCCAGAAGGTGATGTGGGTGAAGACCCATCTAAGAGGAACTTTCCAACTAATGCCTTCATGTGCTGGTCTCAAGGCAAGAGAGTGAAAAGAGTTCAGGATCCATCTATTGTGCTGCACTGGGCTGTAGCATCCCAAGGGCTGGAGCCCAGTGAGAGACACATTCCATGGTGGGACTCTGCCTCTAGGAGCTGGCTTCCAACTGTGCAAGTCCTAAGCCTCAGGGGGTCCCAGCATCTGCCATTCCTGCCCATGTGGGGCAAAGCAAGAGCTCAAGAACCCAAAGGCCAGCTGGCCCAAAGGCCAAGAAATCAAGAGCCAGGAAAGCGAGCTTCTGCTCACCTTCTGTTAAAGTCCTCTCCCAGAATATCATGCACTCCAGAAGCCAGTGGGATTGTCCAGATTCTCAATCAGTTAGGGTCAGTGTTCATCTTATTTGCCTTTGCCCTTCTTCCTGACACCATGGTTAGCAAGGGAGCAAAGCCTTGAACTACGCATACTTTGTACAATCTCCTTCTTGCTTAGTCATGAGCTGCTTGGTTACCTCAGGAGATCTCCCTTCTCTGGTGTCCCTTCCCTTTATAGGGAGGGCAAGCCACTTCTACCTTCACTTTCACCTTGGGGTTTTCTCCCCCTCCCCCCCCCACTGCCTTCTCCAGCAATTTGGCCTGACTACTCTGTTATAACGAGAGTGAACTTATTAAAGCTCAGGATAGTGGTAGAAAGGAAGTGAAATCAGAAAAGTCAGCATTTGTGCTGCTTGTTACTGCCAGAACCAATAAGTAGAGACAAGACTTGAACTTTTATGGGCACTTTATTCAGATGGCCAGTGATGTGAGAAGATGGCAGGATATGTACCCGCAAAATCATCTTAACATTTCATCTCAAACTGACATTTTCATAAGGAGAAAGAAGGGTAAGTAAAGGGTTTAGGAAAAAAATGTTAATTGGGTAAGAGTGTAGGTCCAGCAGCAATCTTCCTGGCACTTCATTTGCTGATCAACAATTCTTTAACTGTGTCATGGATTTCCCTCCCTGGAACACACCTCTACCTTGAATTAGTCTAGCTCTATCTAATTGGGGTTTTGTTTGTTTTTATTTTCTATTTCCCTGACTAAGGTGATTTAAACCATCTGCTCTTAGGTATCTTTGGTCAAGGAGGATAGAGTCTTATAATTGCTCAGCCATTCAGGCCATTTTTTAAAATATTTGTCTGTTTTCTCATTCCACTTGCCAGGCAATTTTTCTAGTTTCTTACTAACTCTCTTCATGGTGACTTCTCTTTTTGGCAATGAAATACTACTGGACTGGTAGGTCTTGTGTGGGGCTGGATCCCTCAGCTCCTCAGGTGGGACCTCCACAGATGAGATATTCCTTGCAATTTTTAACTGCCACACATTGGTGTGGGACCAGCTCATTTGTTGTCTCTGCCCCTTCTATCAATATTAATGTGGATTCTTCTGTTCAGCTAGATTTCAGGCAGTTGTCCATGATGGTTGGTCTATAATTTAGTTGTAATGTTGATATGATTACAGGAGTTTCAAGTACTATGTTTACTTATGCTGCCATCTTGACCAAAAGATGGTAACACTTTTATAAACATTTTGTAAAAATTAAATAATTTACTTTAGTTCCAATAGTTAATTTAATTAATAAACATGATCCCCATAACAAACTGTAGGAGAATATTATTTTACCTAATTTTGAGATGAGGAAAATGATGCACGAAAAGATTAAATAATTTGCTCTAAATCACAGAGTTAGTTCAATATGAAGTTGGTTTTTAAACTCAAAAAGTCTGTATTTTAAACTCCATGTAATTCCATTTCTTCCACAATGTTTCTTGAAGATTCATACACACACACACATACAGACATGCACACACACAGTGGTGATTACCTGTGCATTGTGCCTTATGTTAGGAAATGGTGAAATTGAAATTCCACTAGTATACTTTTAATTTTAAAAAAGAAACCAAGGAATAACTAAATTATGACTTTATGACTTGGTCTATATAATTATTAAGAAACTTTGAAAATTATATGAGATAAAAGTAGAAAAATACTTAATAAATAGTAATAGATAAGATTTGATTATATGTAGTCCTCTATCCCCCAGATTGTGACCTCTATCCATTCATATATGAAATAGGAATTATTGCACATCTGTATATATAACAATGAAAGAAATAGAAATAAAACATCAGCTGTCATGGAGAAGGGAGAAGTAGAATAAGAAAGAAGGTTGTCAGATAAAGAAATATAAAATATGCCAGACCAGTTCTTTCCCTCTGAACTTCTCATGTAGAAATCTACCATAAAAGCTTCTATTTCATCTATCTCATTGATTGCTAGAATCATAGTGAATGTAATTATCTCTTTTTAAAAAATATTAATTACTGCTTCATTCTCCTAACCAATATTTCTCTGCTTGTACCCCATTAATCTGTTCATTGATCCATTTCAGGTTTATAAACTTCTAAAATAAAATCTATTTAAGTAAATCTCTTTATTGTAGCTGCATTTCCCAGCAGATACAGTTCATAAAAAGTGTTTGGCATAACAAGCCAGAAACTTTCTGATACTGTGCACAACAGCCTTTCTATTATCATCTTTAATACATATCTACTTGTTTTCCTCATGTGTGAATGTTAATAAATCATAATTAATTAATTACCTAAATAAACAAATACTGCTACAATTTTCTAGTTTTTCTGAAAACACATAGAGATAACAATTAGGTGATCATTTAAGCACTACATAGAATTCCTGAGTCTGTTTTGCATGAACCAAAATTCAAGTCCTTATTGACAATATAATGGTTTAATATTCCATAATTATAAAGTTTATGTAGAATATCTGATAAAATTATCTATTTTAGACAGATAGCATTTGAATAAACTGTTTTACCTGTCACCTAAACCTGAGACAATGAAAAAAATTTATTTAATTATTTTTCAAGCACAGTTTTCTGTCTGTTACTCCCATCCCATCCCACCCCCCATGTTCCCCCTCCCACCCCCCCATGTTCCCCCCTCCCTCCCATTTCCACCCTTAGTTGTTGTCCATGTATCCTTTATATTTGTTCCTCTAAATCCCTCTCCTATTTCCCTTGAAATTCCCTCCCCTCTCCCATCTGGTCGCTGTCCCCCTGTTCTCTATTTCTGTGTCTTTGGTTATATTTTGCTTGCTTGTTTGTTTTGTTGTTTAGCTTTCTGTTAAATGTGAGATCATATGGTATTTGTCCTTCAACACCTGGCATATACACAATGGAATTCTAAGCAGCAGAGAGAAAGAAGGAGCTCCTACCTTTTGCAACAGCATGGATGGAACTGGAAAGCATGATGCTGAGTGAAAAAAAATTGTTTGATGACATTTCTTTTTTTCCTTTTTTAAAAATATTTTTTTAATTTATTTTTAGAGAGAGGGGATGGGAAGGAGACAGAGTGGGAGAGAAAAATCGGTATGTGATTGCCTCTCATGTGTCACCTACTGGGGACCTGGCCTGCAACCCAGGCATGTGCCCTGACTGGGAATTGAACCAGTGGCCCTTTGCTTCACAGGCCTGTGCTAATCCACTGAGATACACCAGCCAGGGCTGATGACATTTCTTTTATCAAAACCCTCTAAATCAAGAAAATGTTTCTGCCAAATCAAATCAATATTCATTTTTCTTTCATCAAATGCCAGACTTTCACTTAATGTCCCTAAAATATCACCTATAATATGTCAACTTTGTCAGCATCACAATATTATTTGGATATATACATGCCCAAATATATATACTTATGTATAATATTTAAATATTTATTAGTTATACATTTATTATTTAAATGTATATTTATATATACATATGTGTGTGTTTATATATGTATATACACACACAAATACGTACACTAAATTGATTTTTCCACTGATTAATTAGATAGTATTGGTTGTGATATAAACTTAAAAACATTAGAACAAATAAGTAATAATTTAGTTAAAAGAAAAACTTATTTGAAGAAGCTTTAGAGTGCTGCTCAAAACAATAACATGTAACAAACAGGGTGCCCAACTAAAGTTTCTAGCTTCAAATTTGGATTTATTTGTTGTATCCTATAGACTACTATATATAACTGCATGTGACTATAAGGGAGGGTAAAGACGAATCAAGTAATGATGTCATTCAGACAATTGCTATGAGACAGAAAGCAAAACATATAAAGAATCAGGCATTCCCTTAATTATCAGGTACAGATGGAACAGTATGCTTTTATAACTTTGATATTCTATGGAAATAAAGTGGAGGGTAAGATTTTTGCCTACAATTTATTTCTTCTTATATGTCATTTCAGTAACTCTATATTTATTCTGGATTTATTTTGGATTATTATTCCATATTTATTTTGGATTTATTTCAGATTATTATTCTGGCTGCCTTTGTCTTCTTAAAATCTAATTTTTGTAAAGAAATTATGTGGATTGCATAAAATCACTTTTTGTTTATTGTTAGTTTTCAGTATGAGTTTAAATGACTGTGATCCTACACACAAACTAAGCCTAAGATTAACAAGTAAACAGAAGACTTGAACAACACCATAAAACAGCTAGACTTGGACAACATATGATCAACACCCCACTCAACAAAATCAGACTATACATTTTTCTCAAGTGCACATGGACTACAGAAACAATATCTAAGATTAACAATGAAATAAGAGTCAAAATTTTTATAAACCACTCAAAAGTAATTCTTTATATCCTCATTTCAGTTTCTTTACAGAGTCTTCAAAATATACATTATTTCTTGATGTATAATATCAACCAGATTGATGCCCATAGTTCTTTTAACAACTCACCTTGCTGGGGGCATCAAGTTAGCTTATAAATTTTAATACTTATAAATAATACCTCACTGATTTACTTGCAACCTATAGTAATAAGTATAATTTGAAGTCTTATAAATGTGTTTCTGTTGGGAAAAGAGCACACACTCTTCTTCCTTTCTTATGATTCTTATAACATCAAGAAATGATGGATGGACAATTTTGTGGCACTTCAGAAAAGCTATTAGAATACAGAAGACAGGTCAGCAAAAATATAAACTATTAATACACACCTCATTTTTTGTCAATTTTGTTGGTTTCTATGCATCTGAAATATAAAAATCATATATGCATCTCCAATATGATATGTCTTGTATTTAATATGTAATGTGTCTTGTATGTCTTGTATTTAATTAGTAATTTTTACACACCTTAAAAATGAGCTTAACATTTTAGAAAATGTTGAGTAATGTAGTTTGATGAAAATAACCCAAATTCCTTTCAAAGTTACATGTAAAGCTTATTACTATCACTACCTGACCAGATGTGTGGCTTTGGGCACTCTCCTTCCCATTTCTTTTCTTGACTCTGATTTCAGAACCTGCATAGGAAATTTACACATACAATCCTCCATACAATTCCATGATTCTGTGAGAAACCTGATTCAGATAAGCCTCCAAGAACCCATATATTTATTAGAACAGGAATTTGGAGACTTTTTAAATAAAAGGTGTAATATTGATCTTGTAATTTTTATTTTAATATGATTCCTATTTTAAATAATAGTTTTGAGTAGATGTAAGTATGATATATCACTACAGTTACATTTAAATACAGAGAAATATAGAGTGAGCCATAGAGCTGGAGATATGTCAAAAGCACAATACTGCAGCATCAGGATTTACCCATCCCACTATTTTTTTTAAATTAAGTTCTAAATCACTGCTATAGCTGGGGCAGAATCTGCCCCTCCCATTTTCCCCAATACTACTGTGAGTAGAGTAGTTTTTTTAATATATTTTATTGATTACACTATTGCAGTTGTCCCATTTCCCCCCCTTCACTCCCCTTTACTCTGCACATCACCCCCCCCACCCACGTTACCCTCCTTTAGTTCATGTCCATGTGTCATATACATAAGTTATTTGGCTTCTATATTTCCCATACTATTCTTACCCTCCCCCTGTCTATTTTCTACTTACATTTATGTTACTTAGAGTACTGTGAGGTGATCTAAAAACCTATCCCTTCCCATATATCCTAGAATACAAAACACAGGCTTCTGTTCCACTCAGCCAACTCCAGGAGAAACTGTTGTAATTTGATTGAATTTAGAGTTGTTTTACATCTAGCCTTTTGATTTTGTTACTGGTTACCCATCCTAAAGAACTCTGATGTGAGTCCGTATTCCATTTCCTTGATTTCTCAGAAAAATTGCACTAGACATTATTGTAGACTTCAACATATCACTCAGAGTATTTCCTCCTAGTTATACAGAGTACAGCAAATAATTTAAAGTGTAAGTTGTCATCATATATAAAAGCCTATTGTCTACAATCCTGACCAAAAACTCTTCATCTCCAATCCAAGATCTTGTTACCATACTGGTCTTTCTTTCCCAATGATTCTCAATTTTCTTATCTCCTTTTCTATACAGTTAATTATTAAACGACACAAGTTTAATTTGCATGGGTCCACTTACAGGTGCATTTATTTCAATAAATATTGCAAATGTGTTTTCTCTTCCTTAGGATTTTCTTTTTTTAAAATTTTTATTTGATTCTTATTCAAGTACAGTTTTCTGTTTTATAGTCTTTATTATAAAAATACAGTATATAATACATATAACATTCAAAATATGTGTTAATCTACAATTTATGTCATCAGTAAAGCTTCCAGTCAAGAGCAGGCTATTAATAGTTAAGTTTTGGGGAAGTCAAGAGTTATACACCAAGTTTTTTCTGTGTGAGGTCAGCACTCCTAACCCCTTGCATAGTTCAGGTGTCAACTGTACTCCTTCCTTCCCTCTCTTTCAGACTATCCACATTCTTCCAAATATTTGTAGAACTATGCAAAATAATTTAATAACATTTTCTGACATTTCTCTCATTCTGGTTATTCTCTGAGTAATGCATTTTAACAACCAAAAGAAACACACACACACACACACACACAATGAGTTTCTTGATATTTTATTAAAAAAGACACAAAATTGCAAGGCCCAGCACATCAGTTGGTCCTACATCTGTAAATGTTATAGTGAATATCTCAATCTTATCTGGAGTTTCTAGAGATAAACTTAATATATACATAAATAAATACAGAGACAAATAGGGAGACAGAAACATAGATGTTAAGATGATTGATTGATAGATAAGTCATATATGCATACAGATATAGTTCAAAGTGCCTACATGACTATCTTCCAAAGGTGTGTGTCTATATATTCAGACTTCACAGGCATGCAACAATATGTGATGTCACCTGTAATAAAGAGAAATTAGAACTTCTCATATTCTAACTCTTCATGTATTGTATCTCTCACTGAGTCCTTAGGTGAGGATATAGATACAAATGTGCCTTTACAAAATTTCAAATATTTCTTGTATTTTCCAGATTGTTTCACTACCAACCACCCATTTTTTTCTGTAGTGCAGGATTCTGACCTCATTATTGTTAATGTCTTACTATCCTTGTGCTTCATGTTGTTACTCTCTACAGTCTGGGTTTCTGACAACTTGAACATTACATTCTGGTCCAGTTAGAACAGAGACTCCCTGTCCCATGGCACAAAACTTAGTAGAGATGAGGTTGCCACTTTTTGTGTGTGTTAATTAATATTCAGGAAGGAATAACAGAATAAGATCACTCACAGTAATTAACTGACAATTAGCTACTAGACTGGACTCCTTCTGAGGTCAACAGTTTTCTAAAATTCTGAAAGTCTTCCCCTGTCTAGCCTACAGGGTGCCTTGATTGGACAGAGAGCATTTTATTTACACAACCCGTGAGTGTCCTCAAGTATCGCTAGATGAAAGAGAATGAGGTAAAGAAAAATAATACATTTCTTCTTTGGGTTTTCATTCAGATGTAAACAACCAAATATTTTAAATAAAATAATTAGATAAACTTTAATTGATTATATGTAATATAATTAAGAAATTATTATTGTTAATTATTTCAGATATAACACTCACAGAACTATAGGGGAGCCAAAAATGAGGGAGAATATAAATGAAACAAGATTGATGACTATTGATAGTATTTGAATCTAGGTAATAAGTACCTGTGAAAATATAATATTTTTACATTTCATAATAGAAATGGTTTCTTTCTTAATTAACCATTTTTTACTTAATTTCACTGGCCCTTGTTTCTTATAACAAGAGCTGACTGTTTCTAAAAATAAACAATCTGTGTAATATATGTAAGAACAGGATCTGGAATCAGACTGCCTGGTTTTGAACCAAGTTTCTATCACTGTCCAGCTTGAGAACTTGAGACAGTTACTTAAATGTTCCCTTCTCACATTTAAAGGAAAGATTCTAAAAATATTCCTATTTTTGGTTTTTGTAATAATCAAGTACCTATATAAAGTACTTTGCATAATATATAGTGTGTAGTAAACTCTAAACAAATGTTAAAAATAAGTTAACCAATAAAATAGTCAAACATTATGTTTGTCAAACTCCAAGCCATTCCATCTCAGATAAAATATGTGATGTATTCAGCACCATAGTACAGGAAAATCTCTCTAAACCCTGCTCCTTTCCTTTTTAGTGATTGATCTTCCAGTAAGATATGAAAGTTACTCCTGCTCATCCTACCTGAAAATTTCAGATTTTTCAGTTCTTGATTTCTAGTGAGTCACTGTCTGAACCAGAACACACATATATCCATGTAGATAAATAGATGCAGCTCGAGCACAGATTAAATGGTGCTTACAAAAACAATGTTTCTCCAAATTAAAGACAGTGGCAAGAGACTCAAGACTGTCTATAACATTTATTACTGCTTCTCAAACATTTTCACTGAAGATAATAGGTTTCACCTCATTTTTATATAAGTAAATGTACTGTTCAGGTATAAAGAGTGACTAAGTAACCTGCATTAGTGTATTCTATTTAAAGAGTATGAAGTGGCAATTATGTTTTCTAAAATTCTTATTCCACTTTTAAGTTTGTAGGATCCTATTTTATCCAAGCTTGTAGCTCTACATTATCTTTTGCTTTCTCAGTGATGCACATGAAGCGTCTTTTAAAAGTCATTATTATAAATTCATCACAGACATTATGGTATAGGAAATATATTTTGCCTGTGCCTTTCTTTTATTCACTTTTCTATACTCTCCAAGAATCTACTGTTTCTTAGGCACTGCTTTCATAAATGTGGATATACAAGGTCTACCCAAAGTAAAAGTCCAACCATCATTAATATAACAAGAATAATTTGTGCCACATTGATGTAACCTGGCAGCCAAGGAGAGTGGACTGGAATGTGCATGTGTGAACAATGACCACTTCATTGTACTCGTCAGTGGGGATGAGTGAGCTGTTGAGTGAGCACGTGTACTGTGTGTCCCCACATTCAAAATGACTGAGTGAGCAGAGCAACAAATCTGCATCATATTTTGTGTTAAGCTTGAACATTCCTCTATGGAAACTATTTGGATGATTCAGAAGTCCACAGCTATGGGCAACTGGTGATTGGCAGCTTCATCATAGCAATGCACCTACTCATGCATCACATCTCGTACAATTTTTTGGTGAAATATCAAATCACCCAGGTGACTCAGTCCTCCTACAGCCCAGATTTGGTGCCCTACAACTTCTGGCTTTTCTCAAAACTAAAATCACCTTTTCCAAAACTAAAATCACCTTTGAAAGGGAATAGATTTCACACCATCCATGAGATTCAGGAAAATAGGACAGGGCAGCTGATGGCTATTGGGGGAATTGTATGAGTTCCCAAGGTGCCTACTTTGAGAGGACTGAGGTATCATTGTCCAATGTACAATGTTTCTTGTATCTTGTTCAATAAATGTCTTTATTTTTGTATTACATGGGTGGATACTTTCTGAACAGACTTTATAGTTGTGAGGTATAGGCATAAATATAGGTATAGGTATAAGAGGTACAATTCACTTGTAAGGTAGTCAAAAAAGGATATAAATTTTCAGAACTAAAAAAAAATTATTAAGCATATATCACTTGCATCTTTATGAGTCATAAAGTTAAATTGTTTTCAATCATCATTCATTAAATTAATAATGCAATGTATAACCATTCAAAATTTTTAAAAAGAAGCAAGTATAACTATCTTTATACTTTTATTGAATACTTGTGGATTTAATGTCCCTTTTTTTTTTTAGATTTTATTTAGAGGAGAAGGGAAGGAGAGTGTGAGAAACATCAATGTATGGTTACCTCTCATGCATCCCCTGATGGCAACTGGCGCACAACCCAGGCATGCGCCCCGACAGGGGCCTAATCATGATCCCCTGGTTCACAGACCCACACTCAATCCACTGAGCCACACCAGCCAGGGCTTAGTGTCCCATTTTTTAAAGTAGTCATATATCCAAACAATGCAATATACATTGGTAGAGAAAAAGAAATTATTTCATGATGCAGAAATGAGTTAAAATGAGCTTGTAACAAGTTACTTGAAATGATCTTTTAAAAATTTCTGTAAATGTATTCACAGTCACCAGGGCAAAAAAAAATTGTTTTATGCTTGGATTATTGGAATTCTCAGCCAGTAGTCTGTAACTTGTGTGAAAACACATCCAAATCTCTGCTGAAAATATAAATCGGTTATTTGCAATCCTGGTACATATTCTATATCCAGTCAACTTTTCTTTAGTTCATTGTTTATATTTTAACGTTGTTTTTTTAAATGAATAACAGAAAAATATTTTTAAACTATAATACAGAAAAAGTAAAACTGCAGAAAATCTCAGGAACATAACTCAATTTTGTGCTTACATCTACACTTAATCACATATTCAAAGCTCTGCTAAAGCACATGAAAGACTTATAGAGTAATTAGAAGCCAGATATAGCTCTTTTGAAAGAATAGCCACCCACAAATGACTAACACAATTAGAAAGAAAGTGTAAGGAGAGAGGTTTTTCCCACTAGAAGATACCACATATTACAGAACTGTACCTCCACTCAATTCATAAATAAATAAATAAATAAAGTGTGGCATGTCACTCAAAGATATACAAAATATATCAATGGAATAGATGGCACAGAAACAGACTGATGTGCACTAAACACTAGATGTGGGATAGAATTAGCATCATAAATCACTGGAAAAATGCTAGATGTCTTTAATAATTTTTAAAACTTGAATAACAATATAGGATAAAGTCATATTTTTCAGACTATGTAATGAAAAGGCCTAAAACTACAAAAGTAGAAGAAAACTAAGAGGATATCTTTATAATTAAAGGGGAAAGAATAATTTTTATATGAGAGAAATAATGAATTTGATTACATAAAATTTAAAGTGTTTAATTCAACAACAAAAAACCATAGGCACAGTTAAGTATTGGATTTAAACAAGATACTTGTAATTAAAATACAAAATAAAAATTTAAAAATATTCACTGACCCTTGATAAAGCATATGAAAACAAGAAGTTATATGGAAACTGGAAAAAGAATAAAAATTCAAAATAGAGAAACTTTAAAAGACTAATAATCATGCAAATAAATGTTCATCTTTGCTAATATTCTGAGATATACAGACAGAAAAAAGAATGAGAATCTACAACCTCAATAGCGACATAAATTAATAAATAACAATATAAAATAAATAACAAAATTCAATTGCTAGCCGAAATGTGAAAAAACAGAACTCCACATGCATTTCTACTGGAAGTATAAACTGGTACAGAGGAGAGCAATCAATATTTGCTCATTACTTAGCTATGCTAATCCCACTCTTGGAATTTTTAGGCCTGAGAAAGTTTCCCAAAGATACATAAAGGAAAATATACACGAAAGTGAATTTTCAGTAAGGAGTAAGCTAAAATGTGGCATATTTATTCATCATTGAGTTACACAAAATCCAGAGTGAATTTGTATAGGTCTATTAAAAGAGTTTATCAAGAAAACAAAAAATATTTAAGAACATTAAATATTTTATGATTATATTTAAGTGGGAATGCTTATATCTCAAAATATATAAGCATATATTTTAACATAAGCATTTATATTTCATAAATATTATTATGAAATATTATTATTTATGAAATATAAGCATATGGATACATTTTTAAATACTAAAAAGAGGAAACTAAAACCCAAAGCAAACCAAAAGAAGGAAATAAAAACATCAGAGCTGAAACAAATGAAATAAAAAGATAGAAAAAAATTATAAATGCAAAAGTGGAATCAAAAAATAAAATAAAACTTCTGTATCATACATGTACAAAAATTAATTCAAATAAAGAAATTAGCTAAATATATAAATGTGAGAAAGCTAACATTAGTAATTCTTAGAGGAAACAAGATATAAATCTTTATGGTCGTGAATTAAACAGTGATTTTCTACATGTAAATCACAAGCAAAATGAGCAAAGGATTTGAATACATATTTCTTCAAAGAAGATGTATAAATGCCAAACAAGCATTTGTAAGTGATACTCAACATAATTAGTCATTAGAAAATAGCAAGTCAAAATCACAAAGATGCCATTTCATACCCACTAGAATGTCTGTAATCAAGAAGACAGAAAATAACAAATTTTGACAAGGTTTTGAAAAATTAGAACTCTCATATACTGTTAGTGGGAATGTAAAAGTGTGCAGCCACTCTGAAACAAACCTATCAATTCTTCAAAAAGTGCAATTACACAGTTTTCACATGATCTAGCAATTCTAGCCCTGGCATATACTCAAGAAAACTAAAAACATGCATCCACACAAAAACATAAGGATGTATAAGGATGTTTAGAACAGTAGTATTTCATAAAATTGCAAGCAACCCAAGTGTCCATCAATTAATAAATGGATGGACAATTATGGTATATCCACTCAATGGAATATTATTCAGTCCTACAAAATAATTAAAACCTGATACATGTTACACTATGAATAAACACTTGAAAACAGCTCTCTAAGTGAAAAAATCAGATGTAAAAGGCTACTATTATATAATTCTATAGATATGAAATATACAGAATAAGATAATCTAAAAAGGAAGCATGAACTGAAATATATCTTCTGTGATAAAATTTAGTGAAAAGTTAAGCATTTAAGCACAAGTCTATATAGAGATGAAAAACTTTGGTTCAACTGCATACAGGGGAAAATTAATATGACATTTGCTGACTTACCATCAATACTTTTCATATCTCTTAAGAAAACTATTTTACTTTTTTATTTTTAAATTACAGTGTGATGTACAATATTATATTAGTTTCAGGTGTACAAACCAATAATTAGACATGTGTATAACTTGCAAAGTGATCGCTCTGGTAAATCTAGTACCCATATGACACCATGCATAATTGTTATATTATTAACTATATTCTCTATGCTATACTTTACATTTTCAGATGTGAGAGGTGTTGGGAGGATCAGTGGAAAAGGTGAAGGGATTTAAAAGAGAGCTTTTTTAGGAGAAACATTCAACATCTAATATTGGAAGCACTATTTCTGATATCATAACCAAGCAATTATATATAAGTTAGCAATATTTCCTAATATAGGATAATATATGTTAGTCAACAATATCTTTTACATAAAACATCGGTATGTTTAAGCTTATTAAAATTAATTTTAGTTATCACAAATTTTATCTAGTATAAACAATATTAACACATTTTGCTAAGGCAAAATTTTTAACTAATTATATTTTAGAAAACTTTCATAAAATGCATAATTATGTGATTATCAAACTGCAGATCCATTTAGGAAAGCAATTGGTAAGAATATTCTATTTTCTAAAACTTTCTACTCAAAATTTTAAATACATTTAAATACATTTTTTATTAAAATGTTATTAAGTGTTTATGAATAGTAATTGACTGGTTTATCTTTTATATGGATTAAATACATTCTGGGAACTCCTAATATTATAAAAATAGAGTTATAGTACTCTCCTGGCCAAAGCAGTTATGCAAAAAATTTGCTAAATATTTAGTGAGAAAGGGTCAAGTTTAATGAAATATAAATACATCATGTCTTATAGGATATTACCTTAGTTAGATGAAAAGTAAAATGTAAAGGATGCATCAACATGTTCCAGTGGCAATTCATTTTGAGAGAAAGCTTATACAAAATCATTTGGAGAGTCAGGTCCAACCAAAGAAAAAAGTGTGCATAACTAAAAGAGAAGTTCAAGTGAATACGATCAGCAGGCAGATATGCGTCAGAACTAGAAAGACATAATACAAAATGGAGCAGATTTCAAAGTCAAGAGTGAGGGAATAAGTTTTAATTTTTGTTAATTTTAATTAGTTTAAATTTAAATAATTACATGTGGCTATTTAAATAGGCTACAATATAGGGCAGCACAGATAGATGTAGCTTGTGCAGAATCAGAAAGCAAACAGTTTCTTCAATGGACAAAAATTGTGTATTATTCACTGTTCTTTATGTATATTCTCACTCAGCAAGATTCTCTACACTACAATCTTCTAAGAAAACACTAAAAGTCTCAAACAATGTGGATGCTAAAAATAACATAAAACCTAATGTATGTAACTCAGGCACTAAAATAATTGCCTTAATTCTCAACAAAGTTGAGCATGCTCAATAATGACCTTGGTCTTTATCTTGATGTATACAAAGGCTCACTTGGGTGTTGGCTCACTTAAAGGCTCACTTAACCACTGGTCTTTAAGCATAATATCATGATCATATTTTTGTCTGAGATATAATTTTGCCTTCAGTGTGGAGAGACAGTAAAGTCTTTGTGTAAAATGTCTAGCTTTGAACAGATCAGTATGGATCCCTGTTCAATCTGTCAAGAAGAAGCAGCTGTTTCTGATTCACCATGAGACAATTGACTGTCTCCACGATATTTTGCTCTGGTTTGCCTACACCCAAGTGAGCCTTTGCTTCAGTCATTGTGATCATGGCCTGTGACACTCTAGAACCACCACTAAAGGAGCTACATTTCATAAAAAAATTCATTTTCTCATACTAAATGAACCAGTACACTGTGTCAACTTTTTTCTGTAGCTAGAACTATTTAAATAGCCCTAAAACATGATGCTCTCTCAATCTATAATAAATAAGTACCTCAGAGTGAAATTATGCCTAAAAGAAAATAATTCAGTTGGAGAAATAACTTTCAAAACTGATTGCCACTGTTTTTAGAGCCTGAATTTATTATGTAGAATTTAAATAAGAACTCAAATGGGAAATGAATCTTAAATAGGTTCAAACCCCATACAAAAAAGAGATATATATTGATTTACTGATTACAAAAGAATAAAAAATGTTTGTCCCCATAAGACGAGTGATTCCTAATGTAGCCTCTTTGAACTTTCTAGTTACATCATGGAAGAATCTTAAAATAGATTATTCATGAATACAGAGGCCAAAAATCAACTAGTTTATGGGTAATTATGGAATCTCCAATGAATCAGGTTAACAAACACTTGTGTTGATCCACCTTATGCTATGACTAGGTTTAACTTTAAAGAACAAGCAACTCTAATAAAAAAATAATAAGCACTTTATGCATCTCTACAAATCTGTCTTTCACTGTGGACATAAGGAGAGAATATAGCAACTAGAACTTGGGACCCTCTCCCCAAACTCTCCTGGGGCACCTTCTCAGGTGGTTCTGTCTACCTTGACTGCTTTACCCCTGGATCTAGAAGAAGCAACATCCAGAGTATAACTCTTCAAAATTTTAGAAGATGGAAAAAAGAGATTCGCTGTTAAAATTAAAGGAAGTATAAAAATTTTTGCCAAAAATTTTAACATTGAAAACACCACATTACAGTGTAGAATCTTTTTTTTAAATAAATCATTTAATATTTTGCTGATTCAATTACATCTAAATTTATTCCTCTTGTTTTGCTTAGTTTTTAAAAAGTCAGTTACATTTCCTAATTCTTCAGTTTAAATTTACATTATTTATATTACTGTACTTTGTTTTTTTCCAATTTTTTTATTTAATTATTTTTCAAGTAGTTTTCTGCCGATTACTCCCATCCCATCCCACCCCCATGCTCCCCTCCTCCCTCCCATTTCCACCCTTCTCAGTTGTTGTCCATGTATTCTTTATATATGTTCCTCTAAATCCCTCCCCTATTTCCCCTGAAATTCCCTCCCCTCTCCCCTCTGGTCACTGTCAGCTTATTCTCTATTTTGTACTTTGTTAATAAAATAATTTAATATAATTAATTTTCCTTAGGGTATACTTGGACTTCCCTTATAATCATCAACAGGGTCTATTATCATAATTATCTAAGTATTTTTAAATTCAACTTGTTATAGTCTTCTTGACATATTATTTCCTAGTTCTACTGTAACTGATTTATTTTTATTATATTATTGCTTTATTTTTTTCACCACCATATTCAGATAATATGGCATATAAATTATAATTATTTCTCTGTGTTTTCCCTAGTGACTGAATTTTTTTAAATCTCTAAAAATACTCTTTAAAACATATTTTCTGGTTATTAGACTATAAACTCAACATATTCCTGTTAAATAAATCTTAACATATTATTCAGATACTCTATTCCTAATTTGTGTTCTTGTGTTTGGTCTTTCAAACTCTGATTCTGATATTCTGATATATTTAAATCAATTTTCCATGTTTTTATTTCTTTCTAAAATGTTTTTTCTGATTACCAAAAATTAAATGAATTACTTTTTTTATCAACAGACAGAATGAAGGCCTATTCACTGCTCTGTGTTCATTTGTGTGATGGATAAATCCTCCTTCAGATCTGAATCAGATGTCCAGTTTCCATCTGAGTTTTAATTTCCAGCAAATTTTGCCAAATATTACTTTGCTACTGAGTGTAACATCATCTCTTGACCCACAACATGTGCCTCTTGTACACTCAGCTATTCATACTCAAACAAACAATTCAAGCAAACTCAGTAATTTTATTGCTCTATTCACTTTTACAAGTTGGGAAAAAATGATTTTGTTAATTATCTCTAAATGTGAGTATTTCTCTAAATGTGATGGCTCCATACAAAACCTAATTTGTCACATCTCTTCCATTAACCCCTGCTGTGGACAAATTATTAATTACCAAGCAGAAGTATTATTATAAAAGTAGTGAAACAGAAACACAATTCCAGCATTCTGTTTTTTTAATGAGTTAAATGTATTAATCCTTGTATATATTTACAGTGCCAATAGTGAATGTTCATAAATGAAGAAAACAAAAGGGAAAATGAGGGAAAGGTATTAGCAAGATACACAGCAGAACAACTTTTTGTTTTTCCTCAATAAAATCCTGGTAGCATTTTTCCCTGTTCATTTAGGCAGCTATCACTAATCAGTCCTGCCTCATTAAAATGATGGGTAGCCAAAGCAGATATTAAGGTGATGAGAAAGGCTATAGGATAATAGTTGCTGAAGCAATGAGCTTTCTGCCTAAGATTACAAAAAAATAAGTGTATTAAAATAAAACATGTCAATGGAAGTACCTTAATTTTACAGACCCACTCAGATGCATGTTAGTGTGCCTGTTTGGGCACATTAAGCTGAGTGCAAAGACCTGACAGATTGGTAAGAGCTTAAGTTCATTCAATTTTTTCTTTCTATATTGAAGTAAAGGCAAATAATTAATTAATGCAGTCTTCACTAAGCTTATTGTAGAATTCACATCGCTTACTTTTAATTTTGGGAAAAGTAATTAAACTAAAATATTTCTTCATTGGGAAGACAAAATTTGTAAAGAGAGGGGAAGAAATTATTTTTCAAATGGATAGTGTGATATAAAGATATCAGACACAGCTTTTATTTACTCATAAATTTGCTTATTGACCATTTTAACAATGTCTCTGCTGCTCATAGAATGAAGTGAACCCTCTTACCAGAGCTATCTGTGTGTTAATTCCATTCCCTCCTATCTTTTCTGGAATACCCTCTCCTAAAATAACCCAACTTTTAAAATTCTTCAAGATCATTTGATCAGCATTCCTTCCTCAGTCTCCAATAAATGTAACTTTGTTACATCTTTAAAAATGGCAGGATTTTTATCTCTACACACATTCTAATCATCTTTCCCAAAGCCCTAGAAAAAGGATTTTTTAAAGTTTGATTTGCCATCAATGCATTATTGAAAAAAAAGATAAACTAAATTATGCATCAACCAATGTTCAGGTAATTTTTTATACAGAATTTTATTACAATATTCTCCATTGGTAAAAGGGGGCAATGAACAGCTGACTGTGGTTAAGTCAGACCTTAAATATATTTTAATTTAAATTGTACCACAAACAACAAAAATATTTTATCATATATTCACATACACTGGATGATCAGTACAAATATAACACAGCATAAATAAAATATAAAGATATAAATATAATAGGTATTCATCTGAATATAAATACATACTTAAGTATACATGTGTATATAATCTAATAATTTTTAGTATTGCACACTTCTACTGATGTATTCTTTTTTTCTGTTTGATGTCCATTTTTTTAAATTTTTTTATCATTGTACAATTAGAGTCGTCCCCTATTTCCTCCCATTACTCTCCACTGCCCTATTCACCTCCCACCTTCCACTTTCAATCCTCCCCCATTGTCTTTGTCCCTGGGTCCTTTATATATCTTCCTAGACCTCATCCATCCCTTTGTTCCCTCATTATCATCCTCCCCCCTCCTCTCTGGTTACTGTCAGTTTGTTCTTTATTTTTATGTCTCTGGTTCTATTTTACTCACTTGTTCATTTTATTGATTCAGTTCCACTTAGAGGTGAGATCATATGGTATTTGTCTTTCACTGCCTGGCTTATTTCACTCAGCATAATGCTTTCCATTTCCATGTATGCTATTGTGAAGGGTAGGAGTTCCCTCTTTTTTCTGCTACATAGCATTCCATTGTGTAAATGTACCACAGTTTTTTGACCCACTCATTTACTGATGGAGAGTTAGACTATTTCCAGCACTTGGTGATTGTAAATTGTGCTACTGTGAACATCAGGGTGCATAGGTTCTTCTGAATTGGTATTTCAGAATTTTAGGGTATAATCCTAGCAGTGGAATTCCTGGGTCAAAAGGCAGTTCCATTTTTAGTTTTCTGAAGAAATTCTATACTGTTTTCCATAGTGGCTGCACCAGTCTTAATTCCCACCAACATTGCACTAGGGTTCCCTTTTCTCCACAACCTCGCCAGCACTTGTTTATTGATTTATTTATGATGGCCATTCTGACTGGTGTGAAGTGGTATCTCATTGTGGTTTTAATTTGCTTCTCTCTAATGGCTAGTGATGCTGGGCATCCTTTCATATGTCTCTGGAGCCTCTGTGTGTCCTCCTTGGAGAAGTGTCTGTTCAGGTCCTCTGCCCATTTTTTAAATTGGATTGTTGTTCTTGAGTTATATGAGTTACATGAGTTATTGAGTTATATGAGTTCTTACACTTTGGATTGAGTTATAGGAGTTCTTATATTTTGGAGATCAAACCCTTGTCTGAGGTATCACTGACGAACATATTTTCCCATATGGTTTATCCCTTTTTCATTTTGCTGAAGTTTTCTTTAGTCATGCAGAAGTGTTTTAATTTGGTGAAGTCTCATTTGTTTATTATTTCCTTTATGCCCCTTGCTCTATGGGAAATATCAGTGAAAACATTGCTGCATGGGATATCTGAGATTTTTCCTGCCTGTGTTCTCCTCTAGGACTTTAATGGTGTCACAACTCATATTTAAATCTTTTATCCATCTTTGGTTTATTTTTGTATATGGTATAAGCTGGTGGTTGAGTTTCATTTTTCTTTCATGTAGCTGCCCAGATCTCCCAACATCATTTGTTGAAGAGACTATTTTTACTCCATTTCATGCTTCTGCCCTTGTTGTCAAATATTAATTAGCCACAAAGACATGGGTTTATTTCTGGGCTCTCTGTTCTTCTCCATTGATCTATGTGTCTGTTCTTATGCCAGTACCAGACTGTCCTGATTACAGTGGCCTTGTAGTATAGCTTGATATCAGATATTGTGATCCCCTATTTTGTTCTTCTTTCCTAAAATTGTTTAGGTATTTTGAGGTTGTTTGTTGTTCAGTATAAATTGGGGAAATGTTTGTTCTCTATCTTTGAAATATGTCATTGGTATTTTAATAGGAATTTCATTGAATCTATAAATTGCTTTGGGTAGTATGTTCATTTACTGTGATAAATAATATTTATACAAATATCTACTATGTTCCAGGCCCTATTCTACATGCTGAGACTAATCAGTGAACAAAACAGTAAAAAATCCTGTCTTTATAGTGCTTATAAACTAGTGAAAGAAGCAGCATATTAAGCTTTATAAATAATAAATAAACAATAGTAAACCAAAAAGCATAAATGCAAGGTAAACAGGATGTGGGTTTGCTGTTTTATTTAAAATTTTTTTTGAATTACAATTGACATTCAACATTATATTAGTTTCTGCTGTATAGCATTGTGGTTATGTAACTTATGAAAAAATCTCACTGGTAAGTTTAGTGCCCATCTGACACCATGGATAGTTACTACAATGTTATTGACACCATACATACTTATTATAATATCACTTTACATCCCAGTGATTATTTTGTAAATACCAATTTGTACTTCTTAATCCCTTCACCTTTTGCACCCAGCTCCCTAAGTTTGTAACTTTAAATACAGGAAAACAAGACTGGTTTTGCTGAAAAGGTTGAGATTACAATAGTTGGATCTTCAGTATTCTGAGAGAGGCATTGTTTTTTATACCTCCATTAGGAAACTATAGGTCAGATTGATATTATACCTACAATATAGATACCTCTATGGAATTTACTCATAGTTGTGTGGTCCCTTAGCTTCCACAGAGGTGAGCCTACTGATAACTCTGAAATTGTGACAACTGGATAAGCAGTGGCAGGCAGAGCTATGTCAGTTCTGGTTAACCAACAATGAATGGGTAAATATTACCCCACGTTGAAAAACTATTATTAGTACTCTAATTTTAAGTATATTTTATTGACCATACTATTACAGTTGTCCCATTTTTTCTGTCTTTTATTCCCTTCCTCCCTGCACCCTCTCTCCCACCAGCATTCCCCTCTTTAGTTCATGTCCCTGGGTTGTATATATAAGTTCTTTGATTTCTACATTTCCTATACTATTCTTAACCTCCCCCTGTCTATTTTGTACCTACAAATTATGCTTCTTATTCCATGTACCTTCCTCCCCATTCTCACCCTCACCCTCCTCACTGAGAACCCTCCATCTGATCTCCATTTCTGCGATTTTGTTCCCGTTCTGAACCTGTTCAGGTTCATGTGTCGATAGTTGTGAGTTTGTTGTCATTTTACTGCTCATATTTTTATCTTCTTTTTCTTAGATAAGTCCCTTTTACATTTCATATAATAAGGGGTTGGTGATGATAAACTCCTTTAACTTGACCTAATCTGGGAAACGCTTTATCTGCCCTTACATTCGAAATGAAAGCTTTCCTGGATAGAGTAATATTGGATGCAGGTCCTTGCCTTTCATGACTTTGAATACTTCTTTCCAGCCCCTTCTTGCTTGTAAGGTGTCTTTGAAGAAATCAGCTGATAGTCTTATGGGAATTCTTTTGTAAGTAACTGTATCCTTTTCTCTTGCTACTTTTAAGATTCTCTCCTTACCTTTAATCTTGGGTAATATAATTATAATGCGTTTCTGTGTGTTCCTCCTTGGGTCCAATTTCTTTCGAACTCTCTAAGCTTCCTGGACTTCCTGCAAGTCTATTTCCTTTGCCAGATTGGGGAACTTCTCCTTCATTATTGGTTCAAATACGTTTTCACTTTCTTGCTCTCCTTCTTCTCCTTCTGGTACCACAATGATTCAGATTTTGGAACTTTTGAAGTTTTACTGGAGGTTCCTAGGCCTCTCCTCATTTTTTTGAACTTGGTTTCTTCATTCTGTTTTGGTAGTATGTTTATTCCTTCCTTCTGTTCCTGATCACTGATTTGAGTCATTGGTTTCTTTCTCTTCACTGATGGTCCCTGTGTATTTTCCTTTATTTCATTTTGTATAGCCTCGCCTTCTTCCTTTATTTTGTGGCCATACTCATTCATTTCTGTGAGCATACTGATTATCAGTGTTTTGAACTCTGAATCTGATATGTTGTCTATCTCCTTTTCACTTAGCTCTTTTCTGGAGTTTTCATCTGTTCTTTCACTTGGACCATATTTCTTTGCTTTGACACACCTGTTACATTATAAGGTACATGACTTAGGTGTTTACTAGGGTGGGGCAACCCACTTTGTTGCACTGTGCTGCTGTATGTGGGATAGGGGCCCAAAAGGGAACAATGCTGCTTGCTCGGCTCCCACCCTACTTTCAGTCATTTCCTGTGCTACCCACAAGCCAGTTGGGCCCTTTTGGTGCTGGTTCCTCAGTGGATGGATTTGTATACCTTCTAGGATGCCGTAGTCTCTCCAACGAACTCTCCTATGTGGCTTGCAGTTTCTCCTGCCACCGCAACCCCCACAAATTTTAGCACCAGATGTTTAGAGGCTTTAGTTTCCTGCCTGGAACCCTGGATTGCACAGTCTATCTCTCTAGTTTTTCCTCCTGGCTTATTTGCATGTGAATGTGGGATATCCTCATCTTCCAGTCCCTACCTCTCCTGTCCAGTCTGCTGCCTTGCTGCAAGTCCTTTCCACCTTGGCTGCCTATCTCCACTCCTCCTACCAGTCTGGATGAATGTTTCTTTAGCTCCTTGATTGTTGGAGTCCCATACATTTCAGTTTTCTGCCAGTTCTGGTTGTTTTTTGTTTTTAAATTTGTTATTGTCATTCTTTTGTTTGTGTGAGGAAGCAAAGCATACCTGCCTAAACTTCCACCTTGGCCGATTAATACTCCATAAACACACTTCTTTCTGGATAAAAAGCTATTGCTCCCAACTATGACACCAAGAAGCTTTTCAAAATTCCAATGTAATTCCTCTCCAGAATTAGCAATTTTGGGAAGATCCTCTAATGCCCTCTAACATCAAATACACAGACTCTGGCTGGCTAGCTTCCATAGAAAAGTATATACAGTTCCAGTTTCCTCAAGAACAGGTGAGATTCTTACCCCAGCTCAGGACCGCATGTTGATTCTTTCATAAAATTAAATACTGTAAACCAAGCATGTTTTTCAAAAATTCAAAGAAACTTCAATGAAAGGAAATATATCAGTATAATTTATTACAGCTAAAGTAAGAAAAAGTGTATGATCAGTACTGTAAATGCTGTTAAGAGATGTGTTATAATTCAACATTCCTTACTGATTTATAAATCATGTCAAAACAAAAAGCTATTAGGAAACTATATATGGAGGAATTCTTCCTCAAAGAGAGGACAAAAAGCTATTCATAGCCAACAATCAATGTTTATGTTTAAGAAAATCATGGCTACAACCACCATCATTACCTAAAACTATTCTGGAAGATCTAGTCAATAGACAAAGAAAAGAAAAAATCTGATAATTGCAAATTTGGTAAACATCAGGTAAGTATTCAATATTTGAAGATGATATAATTATATAAAAAAATGCCAAAATCATAAACTTAAAAAACACAAGATTGCTTCTTCCCCTACATTTTCACTGTTCATTTTAGAATTTATAACATTTTAATTTAGAAATTTCTACAGAGAGATATATAAGAATTGTTCTTTATTCCACATTATTTCAAATATATAACCTTATTTTCCAGTCTTTTTTCCTGATTTTTGGTAATCATATTATTAGCTTTATAATATTCTCCTTTTTAAAGTCTCTTTGGGATAAATTTGTACAACAATTTTTATTCTCTAGTCCTACACTCTAAAACTCTTGATTTTCTACAAATACCTCATGATTCTCATTTGCCTGTTTAAAGGTTAAAAAATAGATTCAATAGCTGTCTCATAATTCTCAAATTTTCTTTATTATTTTTTGCCATTTCATGAATAAGTCAATCTCTTTTTTATAGCAGGGCTATTTCCTGTTGAGAAGGTGGACTACAATCTTCATGTAGGTACACAAGTTGCTTTGATGTTCAAGCTTTCCTTTTTTGTTTTATTTTTAAATTTAATCTGAAGATTTTTTTTAATTTTTTAATTTTCTTTATTTTCTTTTTCTTTATTCTATTGCAGTTTTCCCAATTTCCCCCTTTTTATCCTCTTCCGCCCAGCCCACCCCTGCTATGACAGTCAACTCCCACACCATTGTCCATGTCCATAGGTCATTCATGTATGTTCTGTAACTAATCCCTTCTCATTCTTTCCACCATTATCTTCCTTCCCTCTGGCAACTGTCAGTTTTTTGCCTGTTTCCATGTCTCTGGTTCTATTTTGCTCATTAGTTTATTTTGTTCATGAGATTCCTCTTATAAGTGAGATCATATGGTATTTGTCTTCTTACCAACTGGCTTATTTCACTAAGCAAAATAGTCTCCTGTTCCATCCATGTTGTAATAAAAGATAGGAATTCTTTCTTTTTTCTTTCCACTGCATAGTATTCCATTGGGTAAATGTACCACAGTTTTTAATTCATTTATCTAGTGATGGGCACTTAAGCTGTTTCCAGCTTAAGTAAATAGCTTAAACTGGCTATTGTAAATAGTCCTGTAATGAACATAGGGGTACACAGTTCTTTGATTTGATGTTTCAGGACTGTTAGTGTGTATTCCCAGCAATACAATTGCTGAGTCAAAAGGCAGTTCCATTTTTTTTTAGGAAATCCCATACTATTTTCCACAGTGTCTACACCAGCCTACATTTGATAAAACTCAGTGTTTATAATAAAAATGCTCAGCAAAGTGGAAATACAAAAAGTATAGCTCAACATAATAAAGACCATATACAAAAAAAACTACTGCCAACATCATATTCAATGGGCAAAAACTAAAAGCATTTCCCATACATGTATATATACACATTATATATTCTCTATAGTGTATGTATATACAGTGTGTGTATATATATAGTATATTGTATTTTATCCCCTATAATGTATCTATAAATATGTATATATTCCCTGTAGTATATACACACACATAGACACTGTATATATATATTCCTTATGTAATGCTGGGAATAAATAAATAAATATATATATACACACATATGTACATATACACACAATATATATGTATTCCACATATATAATGTGTGTGAACATATATATGTATATGTGTATATATATATGTATATATACACTATATATTCCCTATAATTGTCGATCCTTATTAGGTATTCACATCTTGAGGTTTTTTACAATGCTTTCTTTTCATCATATATTTACCAGTCATGTAGCCATACCTAAACAATGTAGTCAGTTAGTATTGTCTGTTGTGAGCATCATATGAATGGAAATATTATTATTATTAAATTATTGATGTTATTATTAATATTTTCATTGTATGGATGAACATATTATTACTAATGACTTCATTATTAATGAAGATGATAATTTCTTATGTCTGTTTATATTTTTCTTTATAGAGAGAATTTTCAAATTTTTAGCTCTTTTTTCCTGTTGAGTTATTTCTTTTTCCTAATTTATAAAACTTTTACAGTGTGATAGCTTTCAGTTATTAAGCATTAAGTTTAATATTTGCTATTTTATTATACTACCTTTATTACCTTAAAAGGTCTTTTTTTATTTAATCCTCATTATAAGTCCCCAAATTTCACTGCATTAATTATAGAGGGTGTTAGAAACTATCAAGTGTATTTTATACATCCATTACAATACTCATATATTTATATTCTCCATGAGTTGTTAATCTATTGGCTGATATTAATTACTTTCAAACATTAAACAAAACTTGGTATACCAAGTTTTGGTATACCAATTATAACATTATTATGGTATACCATTATTATACCATAATTTCAGGTATAAATATCTTATAAACTTATTAACCACTTTATATACTGCTAGAAAGGGCATTGCTAATATTTTGTTTAGGAATATTTGTATCTATATCTATGAGTGAAAGTGTCATGTTTTTTGTGTATTTTGTGTAATTTGGGATTTGGGAGATAAGATTATGACAGCTTCATAAATTGAGTTTTAGAATGTTTCCTCCTGTTCCATTTCTTTAAAAATCTGTTTAATATTTGAAATAGTTAATCTTTGAATAATTGATAAAATTTACTCATGAAGTCAACTGGGACCTGAGTTTTTATTAAGTGAATGTACTTCACTACTTTGCAAATGTATTTTATGATACATATGATATACAGATATAAAAAAATCCCAGAAAAAATTTCAAACATTTTGTGGAACTTGACAAGCTAATTGAAATTTTATTTGCTAGTGTAAGATGTCAAATACAGTCTCAGAAAAGCACATGTTGGAAGAGCTCAAACTGTAAGAACTAAAACATCTGTTATCACTGCAAAGGCAGATCAACCAAACTGATGGAAAATAGTGAAGAATCCCCCAAAAGATCCATACATAATAATAAGCAAACTTTACCCTACGAATCAGCAGATTACTGGGGGTGGTATATGGGAGAGGGAGAGAATTGTTTTTTTAATAATTGATAACAGATAATTGCATGTCTTCTTACACAGCACATACTATTCCCATGTGTATTACAAATTAAATATGAAAGGGATAAATATATGGGTATATGGTCATACTACCTGTGAGTTAGTCACCTTAAGCCCTTGATCACTGCTGGTTTCTCATTTTATTCTTCTTAAAATTTTATTCTTAAATAAAATTGATTTGGAGAAGTTTTCTTCATTAACAGAAATAGGTAATTTAGTATATGGAGAAAGAATGATAAAATATACTTTTTCTGCTGATCAGATAGGGCAAAAACTTTCTGTGGTATTTATGGGATGGAACAATAAATTTCAATATATAAAATGTTAAATATCTCTATATTCGAAAAAGCCAAAAACCTGACTATTTTTATTTGTACTCTTAGGGAGATAGAAGCAGTAGTTAGTGTGTGTCTCCTGAGGAGCATGTCAACTGCATCAGATCTGTAAAATATTCCCCAGAGAAGAATAAATCCTATGCACACAAAACAAAGAATCCCTTATTAATTCTTAGAAATATAGAATGTGGAAATATATAAGATAAATTTAGCAGCAGTGACTGCTAAACAGCTATTCCTTCTAATTTATTATGCAATGCTATAATATGTTTCTCATTCTAGGAAGTAGATAATAATATTTCTTGCATCAATTAACAGTTTTTACTATGAATTGATAGTAAAAGTTTCAAAGAATCTGTGGTCATTTATCATAATTTTTTTAAGTTGGGCAGTTATTTACATTGAGAAGAGTGTTTTAATAAATCTTTTTTTAAATTCTTATTCAAGTACAGTTTTCTGTTTTATATTCCCTGCCCTGCCTCCCCCCTATGCTCCCCGCCTCCCTCCCCTTTCCACCCCCCACCCTTAGTTATTGTCCATGTGTCCTTTATACTTGTTCATGTGAGTCCATCCCCTTTTCTCCTATGATTCTCTCCCCTCTCCTCTCTGGACCCTGTCAGCATGTTCCGTATTTGAGTGTCATTGGTCATATTTTGCTTGCTTGTTTGTTTTGTTGTTTAGATTCCTGTTAAAGGTGAGATCATATGGTATTTATCTTTCACCACCTGGCTTATTTCGCTCAACATAATGCTCTCAAATCTTAACAAAGAATATTCATAAAAGAAAAACAACTAAAATGTTCAGGAAGTTTTAAATTCTAAAATCGTTTGCTAAATTACAGGGATGGAGTCAGAGAGTCCTGAATTAGAATCTTAGCTTCCTCTCTAACAAGTTCTATGAGTTTAAGCTAATTTAACTTTTGGGAGGATCAATATTTCCCAAATGTAAAAAAAAAAGTGTGCATAGTATTAAGTAAAGGACAGGAGAGCTTTGTTTCCTTGACAGTGTCATATAACATGACAGAGTAATCAGTTTGCATTCTGGTTTAGACCTCACTGCCTAGAACCTTGGTTAGTGGGAATCTACGGGTGAGAGAACAATCATTTTGGGTGCCAACAAGTCAGGTTTATCAAAGAATTAAATTAAGTTTATCAAAGAATTAAACAAAATATAAGATATGTAAAGAAATTAGTGGCTGGTTTAAGGTAAAAGTTTTTAGTAAAATGCTCTATAAAGTTTATCATCGTTTTGGCTAAGTACAAAATTATCAGAGCACAATAAAACATCCAGGTCTAGGGTATGTGGCAAAGGGCTACACTAATAAGGACTACAAGTACTGTCACAGAGATAATAAGATCAAACCCAAGTGGATTTATGCCTCAGAACCAACAGAGACCAACTTGATCCAACACAGCCACTAACGTGACCTAAAGGTGACACCTAGCCCCATTATACACTATTGTAATACAAAAGCAACTGAAGGACAAATCATTCCTAATCAAGATTAGGGATGAGAAGCCCATAAAGAGCCACAAAATGGCCTACTGAGCTCTTCCAGGGAGTCTCCACCTCCTTCCGGGAAACATCCTGAATACTATCCCCCCTCGTTGATTGCCTTACCCTTGATTAGAGGCCTCAATGAAGGAAGTAAATCCCACTAAGGATGGGCTGCTCTGTCTGTAGAGTAGCCAATCTCTGTCCCACTGTTTTTATTAATAAACCCTCTTTCACTTCAAAAACTATGTTGGCTCACATTTGAGTCCTTTCCTGCATGCAGCTGAGAACCCACAGTGGATCACAGACCTTCTGGCCCCAGAACCCCCAGTTCGCCTGCATCAGTAAGGTGAAGATTTCTGAAAAAGAGTATTGAGAGTTGACACTTAGGCCTTTTTTTTTTGTCTTTTAATTAAGTTGAAACATCATGCTTCCACCATTAAGTATAATATTAGCTGTTAAGCTTTTAATAGATACCAATATTAGATTGAAGAGTAGCCCTTCTGTTTATGGTTCATCCAAAAATTTTTCATAAATTTGAATTTTGTCAAAAGGTTCCTCCACATCTATAAAGATGATCATATGATTTTATTCATTTATTAGTATGATGTTTAACATTGAATGATTTCAGAGGTTAAAATGGTCTTATGTTTCAATGATAAACTCCACTTGCTTATGGTGCATTATTCTGTTGTAGAACACCCTGCCTGGTTTCAAGAATTGTAACTGCCCCCCATGGCTAAGTGAGTGACCTTTGGAATGCAAGCCTCAGGAGAAAAAACTTGTCTCTAGCAGCAAGCACTGCTTCTGTTTCTTCCCCTGCCCCCAAAGCGTGGTTGATGTCCATGGCGGGTACAATCCCTCAGAGAGGGGTGACCTACACCAGACACAATCACTTGGGAGGCCATCATGGAAGGACTGGGGGGGGGGGGTGCTGCGACAAAGAGGGAGCTATGGACCGTCATCCCCCAGCTATTGTGACATAGCCTGAGTCCCCATGTCCTCTGGGAGAAGCACTGCCTGGCTCTAATCCATTTAAGCCTAAAAACCTATGATGGGGAAGGCGGAGCAGCCCTGTGCTAGAAAGGGTGGGTATCCGGGTAAATCAGGCATAAGAAAGAATATGTAAAAATCCCATGAAACCTGCTTTGTTTAGAATACTCTCATTTAAATGACAAGGGTCCAAGCAAGAAGTTTGTTCCTTAAAGTTCTATCTGACCCTGACTGAGAACAAGCCTTCCTAGTTCTTTGAATGCTATCTATTGTTTGATCCTTACCTGTATTCTTGTGCAAATGAACCCAATAAAAATCCCTTGAGCAGGGGGCTCTTGGTCCTTCTCCTTTGAAGGATGGTACTTTCATCGGTGGCAGATGGGGGGACTTGTGAGGAAAGTCGCCCCCACATTATTCTTTTTATATATTGCTGGATTCCATTTGTCAATATTTAAAAACTATGTTTACATTTATAAGGACTATTGGTTTATAAGACTTTTGCTGTTTTATTTTGTTTTTTGTGATGACTTCAGATTTGGAATCAGCATGATGTAGCCTCATAGAATGAATTGAGAAGTGTTCTTCTCTTAGTTTCAAAGATTTTTTAATGATAATATTAATTTCACGATAATGATAATATTATTTCTCTTTCAAATGTTTGATAGTATTTACTCTAGGATCCATTTGGACCTGAATTTTTCTTTTGGGTTATCTTAAATTACTAAATTGAGTTTTTTACTTGATTTACACTTGTTGAGATGTCCTGTTACTTCTTGAGCTAATTTTGGTAATTTGTATTTTTCAGGAAATTGGCCTACTTAACCTACTTTCAAATTTACTAACATATTCATAGATTGTTTTCCCTTGTTATTATTTTAATACTTAAAATCTGTAGAAATTACTTCTTTTTCAACACTAATATTATATTCTCTTTTTTTCTCTAAGGTGTCTCTACTGAACCTGTCTGTATTTTAGCAATCAGTCAATGATTTTCAGAGATTATCCTCACACCTGAAGTCTGTAAGACCACTCTGTGCTCTTTGATCTAGTCTAGGTTAAGAAAGACATAAAATAGAACAGCAAAATACAAGTTTCTCTAGGCTTTCAATTTTTGTTATGCTCCCTAGCACAGTTTAATAGTCAGTGAGGGATGTGTGAGCCTTTAGATAGTTCTCTCACTTCCAAAAATGTCCTCATAGAAGAACATTATAAACATTGCTCTTACCCAATGCTCTAGCAGTTTTCTATGAATAAACACTTTTCAAGTTGTTGCCCAATTTTGGTTGTTTCTCAGAAAAGGTTGTTTTTAGTAATTTAGTTTTATTTTGTACTTATTTTCTGTTGAGGAGAATATTCTAAACTCCTCATACTATCTCTATTATAAAGATAATCCCATGCACCAAAATTTTAATTTTTATAATTACATAAATGAAATATACAGTTTCCAGGGTTTTATTTAATATATAGATTTCAGTTTTCTAATGAAATTCTGAACATTTCTTTGTCTGTATTAATATCAGTATATTCATAGCCATATTGATAACTCCAATAATTGGGTCATGAATATATGTATCTATTTCCTACTTTTTCTTTTGTTTCTTTGTTTTTGTCATGCTGAAACAGAACCACTCTGGATTCTACTCTTCTCAGTTCTATTGCCCAATCCCAAAAACTCTGACTCCCGATGCCAGAGTCTTATGAAAAGAAAGTATTTATTCACAAGTTAGACATATTTAGAACAATGGTAGAATTCTGCCATTAAATCTCACTCCCTTAAAAACAAAAGAAACACCCATAATCACACAGTCTTGCCTCCCCTTGCCAAACCAGGCCAGTTAGGGGTACCGTCTCTCAGGAAAAGAAATAAATGTCCATAACTTAGCTGGGGAGATTCCCTCTGTATTCTGGCTTCTTTATCTACATTATGGCTTCTTTCAGTTGTCGGTACTCAGCTTCCTCTGTAACCCCATTTCTGACTCCTTCCACAATGGGTTACACCTGCCAGCACTCTGGTCCCTCTGCTTTTCTCAACTGCCATTGTTAGTCCAGGCAGGCATGGCCCTGTGATGTAGAAACCACCTCCAAGCTGCATGCACAAGCACAGTAATGGGGGACTGCCTCCCAGCTGTATCAAGAGTTAGAGTCACACCTATCTCCCTGGAGGCACAGCTGTTAGCATTACTAAAGCACTGGCCAAGTACTCTAGATACACAAACTAATTCTGAAAGGCCCTGCTCTGCTTCCCCTTCCCCAGGACAGGTTAGTGGGGGACTTCCCATTTCAGGGACCTATACCTCATCAACTCATTACAATGCCTCTAGATTTTTGACTAAATGCCAGATATTTTATGTAAAAAAATATATAAGGTTTTATAAAAGTTCATTCTTCTGATTAGTCATGGCAGGGGAATCACCTTAAATTAGGGACAGACAGAAACTGCCAGGCTGCAGGTTTTATCCAGCTCTATTTATTCTGTTCTTGAGAGGAAGACTTTAAAGATTTTCAGTACTGTAGAATTTATTATGGTCCATCTTCCTGGCAAATTATGAACTTCAGTTTTGGGGTTCTCAGAATTGGGAAACTGCTAGTTACTCTATTCTGATTTTTCAAGTTTTTCATCTAGTTTACTTGTAGGATTTTTGAGTTACTCTGTAGGTAATTTGCCCTTTTATTTAGAGTTAAGACTTGCAAGGCTCCCAGTTGAGAACCTGTGAAATTTACTCTTACCCCCATTTTCTCATGTCCTAAACTTCAGCTTATGTTTTCTCAGCATTGGGAGACTGCTAAAAACTCTACTCTGGTTTTCAATTTAACTTCTTAGTTTTTTGGTATTCATAGTTAAAAATTTAATAAGTACTTCAAGCTATAATTACCAGAATGTTAGCTTTACTTCTTTCCTCCTCTCTTTTTTTCTGAGAGGTTGGATCTTTATTTAAGTTCTTACTGTCTCAGCAATCCTAAATTTAAACTTTCTCAATCTGACCACAAAGACTTGCAGAAAAGCTGCTGGTTTTGATAGGGGACTCAAGACTTGGAAAATTTTAGCTTAAGGAAAAAAGTTATAAGTCTAGCAAGCAATATGAATGTTAAATCTTTTGCTTCAAAACCTACAGATAAGGCCCATCCTGGCTCCTGGGAAGACAGCTGACCTCCTGCAGCACTGCTAGAGATTACTACTTGGGGACAAGTTGGAGGCATCCAGGCCTTTGTGTTTCAGGGAGAGCAGACAACCACCCTTCCCTGGGAATAGCTAACTGCCCAGGACAGGAATGTTGCAGCTTCTGAATCTCAAAGCCCTCACCACACCTTGTTTATCCTCACCCCATCCTTCCCTGCTTATAAAAGGTCTGGCCTAAAAAGAGAGGGCAAGATGGTCTGTTAGGGTATGAACCCACCATCTTCTCAGATCACCAGCCATCTGAATAAAGCACCCATAAAAGATTCAATCACTGTCATTGCTTATTGGGTTTGGTAGTGACAGACAGCCCAAACTCTAGTGTCTTTTCCAGTTACTCTTTCTTTGCCTACTAGCCAAAGCCGTCTGCTTCATTTGCAGCCTCTGGGGTCACATTGAAAACTGGCAAATTCTCCTAAGGAAGACTCTTAAAGAATGTCACTTCTTTCTGTAGTTTTCTTTCCAGAACCATGAATCCCAAATCCTGGTCGCCTCAGTAACTTTCTAATGATCTGAAACACATATCTTTGTATCTGGTTTTTTCTTTTTTTTTCTTCAGTCTTTTTCTAATTCAAGCTATTTTATCATCTCAAAAGTGAAAATTCTGAACATATATTAACCAGTGATAGTGAAAGATGCTTTTCATCATTCCTTGGGAAAATTATTTTGAATAGTCTTACATTTATATTACTTTGGTGAATTTTGGAATCAGTCTGTCAAATTCCTTAAAATAACCCATTTATTTCTAGTGGATTTGTTTTGAATATTGATCATTTTGTTATTAATCACCTTTATAAATATTGAGACTTAGACTTATGAACATATGTGTTTATCTGACATAAATTTTATGTTGGCTAAATATATGTTATTTATAGTACTTTTCTTTCTGTATTTCAAGGTGCTATTCTGTGGTTTTCTAACTTACTGTCATATTTTTAAAACAAGTAAGGTAGATTCTCTTTTCTTTGTTAGTAAATAGTTCAATCTTTACTAAACTTTGTATAGTAGTTCCCCTTTATCCATGGTTTCACTTTTTGTTTTCAGTCACCTGCAGTCAACTGTGGCTCAAAAAGTATTAAATGTAAAATCCCAGAAATAAACAATTCACAGGTTTTAAATTGCAAGATATTTTTAATAGAAAGATTAAACTTGGGCTGTAGTGCTAGGTATAAATGAAAATATATATACCAATATATAGGTATATATATAAGAAAAAACATAGTTTATATAATACTATCTGCAGTTTCTGACACACACTGGTGGTCTTGGAATGCATCCCTTTGGATAAATGGGGTACTACTGTAATATTTGACTAGAGTTTCACTGTCCAATGTGGTGACCACTAGCCACATGTGACATGTAGCTAAAATTAAAATTAAGTTAATAAAATTAGAAATTTGATTTTTTAGTCACACTAACCACATCTGCCATGTCCAATTGCCACACAAGGGCTAGTGGCTATCATCTTGGACAATGCAAATATAAAATTTTCCCATCATTGACAAAAATTCCATTGGACAGCACTGGCCTAGGCTGTACCTTATGAAACACAGGCCAAACAATTCAGGATTTAGTTTGAAATGTATAACTGATAGGTTGGAGGATATGTGGCGACTCTTTACTTTTTGCTCTCAAATCCAGGTGAATTGTAGAGGGATGATCTTGATGCCTCTGAAACACAAAGGCAAAGTTCTCCTTTAGGTAAATTGTGTACATCTACAGAATTGTCTGCCTGGCATGACTACCTTTCCAACATTGCTGGGTGGTAAGTAATATAGGTTCCCTGCAGCTGCTTCATTTTTCATTTCTTCAATAACCAATGACAATAAACTTACTTGTTAGTTTGTTCCAGGCAATGATATTTTTTATATTTCATTTTTGTAAATTATGCATTTATATTATTTTTAAAAATTAATTCAGGTATATTTTTCTTAAGAATGTAAGGCTTCTTTATATTAGGATAGTAATACTGCATTTGTTATGCTAAAAATGCTTTCTCCTAGCTTATCTTCTTACTTTTGTGTGTATGTTCATCAAAAAATGTTCTAATGTTCATGCATTTAAGTGTACTAAACTTTCTTTTGTACTTTCTGTTATTAGTATTCGTGCTTTGTAATCCTCACATTAAACAAACTATCATTTACCTATAAATATATTTATATTTAAATATTTAATATGTGTAAATACACCCATAGAAACACACATATGTGAGGTCTGTCCAGGAAATATCCAGCCACATACTATGAAAAATGGAGCCATATATTGAAGAAGATACAAAAAACACTGTACATAGGACAATGACACCTCAGTCCCCTTCAGAGTAGGCCCCCTGGGACCTCACACAGTTCTCCCAATTGTCATCAAATGCCTGGTCATATTTTCCTGAATCTCATATACTATCTGAAATCCCCTCTCTTTTAAAGCTGGTTTTAGTTTTGGGAAAAGCCAGACATTGCAGCATGCCAAATCTGGGCTGTAGGGGGATTGAGTTACCTGGGTGATTTCATGTTTCACCAAAAAACTCTGCACAAGATGTGTTGTTATGATGAAGCTGCCAATCACAAGTTACCCATAGCTTCAGCCTTCTGAATCATCTGAATAATTTCCCTGGAGGAATGTTCAAGTTTAATGCAAAATGTGATGCAGATTCATTGCTTTACTCACTCAGTCATTTTCAATGCAACAGCCACACACTACATATACTCACTCAACAGCATCTACTGCCCCCACTGACAAGTAGAGTTATTACAAAATTGACCCATTGTGGGGCAAAATACTATTCCCAAATGGACCCCCCTTCTTGCAAGGTCCCCCTGTACTAGGTTTGCCTTTTCTGCCAGCAGGGAATTATAGCTCTCAATGCCAGAGATTGGCAAAAAGGAAAGGAGCTATTTATTTAAAAGTTATACAAACTCAGAGTAATGACTTGATGTCTTCATTAAAATCCTAGTCTCTTAAAATGCACACACACACACACACGCACACACAGAGTCCTTCCTTCCCACCTTTGCCCAGTCTGGGGTAGCGTATCTCAGGAAAAGAAATAGAAGTCTGTGGCTCAGGTAGCCCCAGTTCTTCCCAATAATCCGTGCTCAGCTGGCAGGCCTCCTGTGGTTCACAGCACCAACTGTGCCACTACCATGATCTTCAGTTCTTAATCCAAAACTACGTGGTACCTTCTCATGGCCTACCAGCAAGAGTCCTTTCATCCCTTCCCTTCCCTGCAAGGTCTCTCCTGCTTCCTAAGCCATCTGACAAAGGCAGCACCCAAAGCCTTGTGGTTCCTACCTGCATGGCTGCCATGCCTGAGTTTAAATCCCAGTGCCAATCTACCTCTGAATCCCCATTTCTGACTCCTTCCACAATCGGCTACACCTGTCAGCATGCCCATATTTTTTCAGCTTTTGGGGGGCTGCTACAGTAAGTCCCGGCAGGTGTAGCTCCATGGCATGAAGCCAATCATCTCCAAGCTCCCATGCAGGTGGTATAACTGGGGGGAACTGCCTCCCAGTCATGAATCAAAGTCACTCCCATCACCCAGACTCAAAGCTTGGCCCCAGCTATTTAACATGTCCATGAAACCTGTTAAAAGAAGTTATAGCTATGTTAAATGACTATTCCTGAAGTTATTTGCAAAACTGTTGCTACACAATACAACTCTCAATGGCCTTGTTCCATGTGTCCCATCCCCCAGTTCAGACTTGTGGGGTGAGGACAGCCTATATTTTTAATATTTCCTAGACACCTGAGTCCTGGACCCCTTTGAGGGGGCCCCTGGCTGCACCCTGTTACAGAGTGAAGTCATCATTGTTTGCACATGCACATTCCAGTCCACTCTACTCAGCTGCCAGGATACATTGATATCATGCAAACCATTCTCATTATAATAACAATGGTTAGGCTTCCCCACCCCCAGACAGAAGAAATATACATGAAAGTATACATGAAAGCAAAGTATTTGGTGTAAATTGTGAGTGCAATTTTCACTTTCTTTTCTATGTAAAATTGTCATCTTAACAGTATATCTTGAATATTTATTGAAAAATATAGTTTCTCTATTTTGAATATACATGTAATTCTTACATAAACTAGTGTTTGATTCCAGATATTCTCATTTATCCACTGAGATATCATTTCTGGAATATCCATCTGACTAGTTGAATAATTTTACCTTTTAGTATGTACAATGTAATATGTGATAGTGTAACTGTACCCTCATTGTTATTTCATAATTTTCTTGCCAACTCTCACATATTTATTTTTCCAAATGAATTTAGAGTGGTTTTATTACATTCCAAAGTGTTGTCATTTGCATTATTATTATTATAAAACTATAGGCTCATTTGAGGAAAACAGATTTTTAATGATATTGTATACTTTATTCTAGGAATACTATATATTTATTCATTTGAGACGTAATAACAGAAATTAAACTTTTTATTGATTTAGTTACATATCATCATCATATTAATTTTATGTTTTAATTGTAATTTTAATTTTATAATTTGGGTGTTTAAGATTATTCCGAGATATTACATAGAACACATTAATTACTTTGAATTTAATTCTTTACTTAGTTTTCAATTTTTAAACATTAAATTTTAATTATACCATGACTACCTAAATACAATTCTTGTAAAATCTACTTAGTATTGCAGATGAAGTTAAAGTCCTGCTTGACTCTCATTTCCAGTCCCAGTAGTATATGTAGAGAGAGGTAAAAAGAATGGTTATCATGAAATTGTTTATAGTGTTCCTCTATTAAACATATCAAGTGTATGGTTTTCTAGATGTATACATATTATTTCAGATGACTCAATACATGATAGAAATGGCAATAAAACTAACTAACAAATAAAATGAAGGTATTGAATGTAAGCTTTGCCCTAAAAAGGTATAAATCTATTCTGTTTTCCAGATGTATTGTTTAACACTGTCAATGTGTTATAATTTAGAAGACCATAGTAAGACAAGAACCTCTACAAATATTTACCATGTTACCATGTGACTGACATTAAAACTCTAAAAAACAGAATGAAAAAGTAAATCTCATTAGAATAGAGCTATAAGGTGTAATATACCTTATAGAAGCAAAATTTGAATGATGCCAAGTTAAGAAAAATATTAATAAACTTTAATTAATGACAGAAAGTATATATTTAAAAAAGAAAGAAAACATTTTATAATAAAGAAAAATATCTAGAGAATAATATTTAAGTACTATCTTACCTTAAATAAATATATAAATACAAATACACCCTCAGAAAACAAGAAGGAAAGATGCATTAATGGTTAGGAAGAAGGAAAGAGAGAAACAGAGGAAAAAAGAAAGAAGGAAGGATAGACCATGGGAGGCAGGGAGGGAGAGGGGAGAGACAAAAATCAAATTGAAAAAATATTATTTTACCCAAGAACCATCTGGTGGTATAGTATGAGAGCCTAAAAAATTAGTAAAATAAGAACAAAGAGGAAGGGAGAAATTATCTATTTTTAAATCCAGTTATTGTGGGTTTTTTTATATTTTGCTCTTGAGTTGTGAGAGTTCCTTATATGTTTTGTATATTAACTCTCTATTAATATTTGCAAATATTTCTCCCATTTCAAAAGTTGTTTATTCACTTCACTTACTGTTTCCTTTTCTATATAGAGCTTTTTAGTTTGATATAGTTCCATTTGTCTATTTTTGCTTTCATGGCTGGTGTTTTTGCTGGTATAGCCAAAAAACCTCTGACAAAGCCAATGTCAAGAAGCTTTTTTTTTATGTTCCTTCTAGGAGTTTTACAGTTTCAGATATTACATTTAAATTTATTTTTGTGTATGGTGTATAATACAGGACCAATTTCATTCCTTTCCAGTGTACATCCAGAAACAAAAAATATATATTTATTGAAAAAAACTATTCTACCCTGGGTGGTATGGCCCAGTGAATTGAGTGCTGGCTTGCAAATCAAAGGGTTGCCAGTCCGATCCCCAGTCTAGGGCACAAGCCTGGGTTGCAGGCCAGGTCCCTGGTAAGGGGTGCACGAGAGCAACCACACATTGACATTTCTTTCCTGCTTTTTCTCTCTCCTTTCTCCTCTCCAAAAATAAATAAAATGTTTTTTTAATTTTTTAAAAAAGAAAAGACTATTCTTTCCTCATATTTATCCTGTCCCTCTTATCAAAGATCAGTTTACTATGAATATGTAACTTTGTTTCTGGGTTTCTATTCTATTTCATTGGTCAATATGTCTGTTTGTGTTCTAGTACCACGTTGTTTTGATTATTGTAGGTTCATAGCATATTTTTATCAGCAAGTGTGATGCCTTCTGACTTGTTCTTCTTAAGATTATTTGGCTATTTGAGTTACTTTGTGTTTTCATACTAATTTTAGAATTGTTTTTATATTTCTATAAAAAATTGCATTAGGATTTTGATAGAGATTATATTAAATTTACTAATTGCTTGGGTAGAATGGACATTTTGACAAATGAAATATTTACCTAAAACAGATTTTTAAAATGTGGCATATATACATGTGTATATATATGTGTGTGTGTGTATATGTATATATATGATAAAATATCATTTAACCTTAAAAAAAGAAGGAAATCCTGCCATTTGCTATAAGATTGATGAACTTGGAAAACATTAGACTGAGTGAAATAAGCCAGACACAGAAGGACAAATGTTACATTACTTACTTATATCATGAATCTAAAATAGTCAATTTATAAAAGCAGAGACTATCAGGGACCGGAGGGAAGGGAAACTGGGGGTGGGGTGTTGGTGAAAAGGTCCATAGTTTGTTATAAATGATGAATAAGTTCTAGAGATCTATTTTATAATTTAGTAGATATAGTTAACAATGTTAAATGTTCTTATCGCACACACACACAAAAGAAGGAGGAAGGAAAATTTTAGAGGTAATGGCTAAGTTTATAACATTTTAACATGTTAACAATTTCACAGCTGTTATACTTACCTCCAAACTTATCAAGATATATGCATTAAATATGTACCACACTTTCATATGTCAACCATACCTCAATAAAAATAAATTTTTGTAAAAAGAGGAAATTACCCTTGGTAGAAAGAACTTACAAATATAAATTTGTATAAATATGCAAGAATATCCAATGGAGCCAAATATCAGGAAGTGAAATCTCACCTCACAAAAGACTGAAACCTAAAACAATATGTTTAGTAACCAAGTTCTCTCTATCCCTCTGAAGGTGGTGTCTCTTTACTCAAAATGGGCTTCATGGTAGAGACAATATCTTGCTAGTTTCTGAGTTTAAGTATGTTTTATTGATTATGTTCTTACAATTGTCTCCATTTTTCTCCCCTTTATGCCCCCTCTGTCCTGCCCCCCTCATTAGTTCATGTCCATGGGTCATACATATAAGTTTTTTGGCTTCTCTGTTCCCTACCCTATTCTTATTCTCCCCCTGTCCATTTTATGCCTACCAATTATGCCTCTTGCTCCCTGTACCTTTCCCTCCCCATTCTCCCTGGCTCCTTTTCCTCCCCAATGATAACCCTCCATATGATCTCCATTTCTCTGATCCTGTTCTACTTGTTTGCTTAATTTTTTAGGTTCAGTTGTTGATATTTATGAGTTTGTTATCATTTTACTGTCCATAGTTTTTGATCTTCTTCTTTTTCTTAGATAAGTCCCTTTAACATTTCACATAATAAGGGCTTGGTAATAATGAATTCCTTTAACTTGACCTTATCTGGGAAGCACTTTATTTGCCCTTCCATTCTAAATAATAGCTTTCCTAAATAGAGTGATCTTGGAAGTAGGTCCTTGATTTTGAATACTTCTTTCCAGCCGCTTCTTGCCTTCAAAGTTTCTTTTGAGGAATCAGCTGATAGTCTTATGGGAGCTCTTTTGTAGGTCACTGTCCCCTTATCTCTTGCTGCTTCTAAGACTCTCTCCTTCATTTTAATCTTGGCTAAAGTAATTATGATGTGCCTTGATGTGTTCCTTCTTGGGTCCAACTTCTTTGGGACTCTCTGGTCTTCCTGGACTTCCTGGAAGCCTCTTTCCTTCACCAGATTGAAGAAATTTTCCTTCATTTGTTCAAATAAGCTTTCACTTTCTTGTTCTTTCTCTTCTCCTTCTGGCACCCCTATGATTGGGATGTTGGAGTGCTTAAAATTGTCCCATAGGTTTCCTCATTTTTTTGAATTCTTGTTTCTTTATTCTGTTCCAGTTGGATGTTTATTCCTTCCTTTTGTTCCAAATCATTGATTTGAGTCCTGGTTTTCTTCCTTCACTATTGGTTCCCTGTATATTTTCCTTTATTTCACTTCATATAGCCTTCATTTCTTCCTTCATTTTGCAGCAGAACTCAATTAATTCTTTGAGCATCCTGATTACTACTGTTTTGAACTCTGCATCTCATAGGTTGGCTATAGCCTTAACTCTTAACTATTTTTCTGGAGTTTTGATCTGTTCTTTCATTTGGGCCATATTTCTTTGTTCCAGTACACCTGTTGTAAGAGGTGGAGCCTTCGGTACTCACCAGTGCAGGACATCCTTCTTTGCTATTGTGGTGCTGCCTGTGGAGGAGGGGTCACAGAGGAAAAAATGTTGCCTCTTCACTCTGCTCTAGCCTCACTTTCCAATGAACTCTCTTGTGAGACTGGGAGTTTCTCCTGCCTTTGTAACCCTAGCAGTATTTTACAGCTAGAGGTCTTGAGTCTTCAGTTTCCCAGTCAGCCAGCACCTTCTTGCCCTATAGTCTGCCACCTTGCTGCACATCCTCTCTGCCTGGCTGCACTCCTCCTACTTGTCTGGATGAATGTTTCTTTAACTCCTTGATTGTCAGAGTTCCATGCAGTTTGATTTTCTGGCACTTCTGGTTGTTTATTATTTTTAAATTGGTTGTTATCCTTCTTTTTGGTTGTGTGAGGAAGCAATGCACTTTTACCTACTCCTCCATCTTGCCAGAACTCTAGTTTCTGGGTTTAAATTCCAATGTGTCCATGATAAATAATTCTCACTGATAAATTCAGACAGTGGCTGGTGGCCCACCTAGTTGAACTAATAGGGATAAGGCCCTGCAGCTCAGTGGGTACTTTAATAAGGGGTTATGAATGTATATAGAAACATTCAAATTAAAATCAGGAATAAATCAAATTTCTTTTCATATTTATGAAATTCAAATATGTCACTAGTTGTTTTGCCTATAATGTTTTATACCTAAACATTTAATGCATTTTTCAGCTCAGAGATACTTTCTTTTAATATTTATTTTATTACTTTCTCCATGTCCCATTTTTCTTTTATCTTGAGACAATCAAAATAAATTTACAGAAAACAATACCTAAATGTCCATCTAAGAACTGACATTTTAATAAAAGAAAAATGTTATGAATAAATGTAATGTTTGTTTTGTTATTCATCTATATCCCATTTACTATCTAAGAGGTAAAAAGCATCATAAATATTGTGTGTACCTTCCTAGGCTTTTATTAAAATATTTTACATTATAAGTATGTTTATATTCTGCAGCTTATTTTTCACTGATTTTAAGATTTAGTAAAGTTGATGTATAGAGATGTACATTATCCCTTGTGTCTAGATCATTTATTATTTATCATTCTAAGTATAGGCATTTGTTGCTTTTGTTTTTATTATAAATTATTAAATATTAAATATATTTTAATATATTTCCTTGTACTCTCATTAAGATATTTTAGTAGACCCTGTCAGTGCCCCACCCTTGTCCTCATTGTCCTCCCATGTATGCAGAAGGCTACTTTCTGGGGGCATATTCCTGCTGTGGAGAGACTGAGGACAGTTTCCTTAATGGGAGTATGTTCAGCCAACACATGGGGAAAGTTGGAAATGCACAAAGTCAGTTCTCCTAGAAGTAGTTCTTAACCAGTGATGGACAGGAGTTTGAGAGGTAAACACCCCCAGATTATTCATCCTTGATTTGAATAATTCTGAGGGTATGTTCTAACTGGCTCCTACAGTCAGGTGGAGCTCCAGGTGCCCACTGCTCTAACTCGTTGGTAATCTATGCTTTACCAGCTTCCCTCCCTATCTCACTTTCACACTGTCATTTCCTGAAACTACCTCACAAATGAACTCTTTGCACTGAAATCTTAGTCTTCAGTTCTGCTTTTGAAAATATACATAGAGAGTAATATACATAGCAATAGAATTTGGGGATTGTAGGATATGAATATTTTGGCTAAGTGTAGCCTAGTGTTGTCCAGTTGATTTCTGAAGTGATTATACTAACAATTAGTATTCATATTGACATTGAATTAATTTTTTTCACCACCTGATATTATAAGACTTCCTCTTAATCTCTTAATTTTACTCATCATACCAGTGGGAAATAATATCTTCTTATTTTCAAATCTCATTATCAGTTAGTTTCTTTTTTTCTATGGAATGGGTTTATGCATACATTTTGAGTTAACTAAGTCTATCCTCAGAATTCTTTATTTTTAATTAATCCTATTTTCTCTTAATCTTTTCTTCTGAAAGTCATGAAGAATTCACCAGTTTTCTAATTCACCAATCTTGTTTTTGCACAAAGTCAATATTCTATCTGCTGGGGTCTATTGCTTTTGCCCCTTAAATGCTGTATATGTCTTTTGAAATAATGCTTTCCTGAAGATACAAGGTACATTATCACATTATTACCTTGTTTCTGGCCCTCCTCCCCTACCCTGCATCATACAGCATGTTTGTTTTGGTGATGTGAGTGAAGCTCAATAATTTATCCATAAGACACCTCATTGTTCAAATTATTGCATCTTTTATTGTATTAAATATGTTTTCTTAACGCCTTAAAGAAAGTCTTGTATATGCATGCCCAGATTTAAGATTTTTTTTTTATTTTAGGTGAATTACTGTCTGAAACTTTGATATGAGGACAAGGGGAAAAGAAGAATATTTTCTTTACTTTTATAAATAATACAGTTGGCAGTGTATGATATGGTTTCTAATTCTGTCAAAAATGGGATAAGAAACCCGATGAAAAAAGTTGTGTGGCCGACTTCCTACATAGAAAGTGGTTTTTTTCCATATTGGTTGCAGAATTTAACCTGAAATGGGGCACAGTCCTCTTCTCTAAGTAGCAAAATGGCTCTCACAACCCTGTTAATACAGACTTTGTCCAATTTATCTGTCGTATTGCTTATTTTTCAATGGAAAGTTGAGAAACAGGAGTATCAATGTGTGAGTTCAGAAAGCTACCTATCAATGTCTGAATTTTTTAAACTAAAATTTCAACAACAACAAAACAATGCTAAATGCATTCAAGGTTCTCTGAGATATGATACTGCCTAGATTTATTTTTCTGCAATGTTCTTCTAGAAAGAAATGATTAGCTCTGAATTCAACTATAATTTAATTCAATTATGCCTAAAATTCTAGCAATTTGCTATAAAGCTTTAAAAATTATGCCCTTCTGACATTGCCAGTATATTAAACCCTTTAAAAAATCTATCTTATATTTCATTTGACATTACCGTATTTCAGACCAGTTAAAAACAATGCAGCCTCAACAAGTTTTTAAAAGCTCAAACATACTATTAAATGATACAGAACAGAAATTAAAAATCACTTTAATAACTATTTATTTCTACTCAGTATGCTACTGAAACCTTAGTATGAATAATTTAAAACTTTTTCTCTCTTTAATGACTTTTATGCTGGTGAAGTAATATCAAAAGTCCAATGTTCATGGTAGGCAATATTTCTATATGACAATCAGTATCACATTCAATCTCTACGGTAAATTTAAGGAAATTCCCTCCCTTGCCCACTCAGAAGCAGTCAAGGTTTAGATACTAGTCAAAGAAAAACAACTGAGCTATTGTGTAAGAAAAAGCTGGTCTAGTGAAGAAAAAGAAAAAGTACATGTCTCCCAGTGCCCCATAGAATTCTGTCTTTGGAGGCCTTTGTTTGGATTTGCTCATGTGGGATGCCTTTTCTGCATACTCCTTCCCTTTCGCACAGCTGGTGTTAGTAAAGGGTGTATGGGACCTCACTTGAAAGAAATATCATGCCTTCTACCTGCTCTATCATCTCTTTTTAAAGGACAATTAATGATTTCTAATAAAAGTACATGGAAAAAATTATACTAATTTTCCATATGAGAATTTCCCTTGACCATTATGTTTATCCTACCAAGAGGACCAAAAAATATAGTCATGAGAACTAATTTCATTAAATTATATTAAATTTTATTAAAGAATTAAGCAAATTTTCTGTTGACATCTTTTTTTTTATGGGAAACATTCTTCTGCCTTCCTCTAGTAGGGCATGCTATGTGGTTTAGGAGGCACTAACAGTACTTCCTGCCAAATACACAGAAATAGGTGTATGATCTTGATCTCATGTATGGGACCTTAATCAGAAGCCCCAAATTCCCAGGGTAAGGAATAGTTAAGGAACAGAAATGCCATCAAAAGGAGGCAAATAGGAATTCTCCCCACTCAGGTTACTCCTTGTACTGAGATTGAAGTGCTGTCATGATAAAAGTCTCAGCTGCCAGGAGCCATCAAGCAAATCACATAGAAAATTGTCTGAGAGATGGAGGTGCAGAACTCTAATGATATTTTTTTAACTTTTTTAACATTTTATTTATTTATATTTTTAGAGATTGGGAGGGAAGGAGAAAGAGAGGGAGAGAAACATCAATGTATAGTTGCCTCTCATGTGCCCGACACTGGGGACCTGGACCACAACCCAGGCATGTGCCCTGACCAGGAATGGAATGAGCAATGCTTTGGTTTGCAGTCCATGCTCAGTCCACTGAGCTATATCAGCCAGGGCTGATATTGTTTATTTTAACCTGAAGAACTTATTTTTTTACTTTGTATTATTTTTATTCAATTTATTAGAGGGATAATGGTTAATAAAACTATACAGGTTTCAAGAATACAATTCTACAATTTATCATCTATATATTATATTATATATTTACCACCCAAAGTCAAATTTCTTTCCTTTTAAACCTCTATACAAATCCAAGCCTGAAGCTTATACATGTTGGAAGTTTTGTTTGGCTGAGGCCAAAAACTTGTATCCTTTAATTAAGCCAGTTTAAATTACCTAACTCTCTTACTTAAACTAGAAGAGTCCTAAGACAGAACCTCCAACCTTGGCTTTGAGGAGAAATCCAAAGTTAAGTTTGCCAGGGTTCTACAATTGACTATATTTAATTTTTCACCTGGCAGACAGAGTGGCCTTTTGGAATTATAATTCCATTCATGTTATTTCCCCTCTGAAAACTTGCAGATTCTTCTCATTGCCATTAAAATAAGATCCTGTCTTCCTCCAACTCTTGTCTACCTCTGCTACCTTATCTCACTCCATCATCCCCTTTCTCTGCTCACAGCCTTTCCTCTGCCTCTGTTCATTCTTACCTCAGGGCACATAGAATTGCTTTTAATTATATAGAGGTTTCCTCTCATTTGGAGAGCTCAGCTCAGCTGTCACTACACCGTTAAATTTATCTTTGACAACACTATCTAAAACTTTTAAAAATGGACTTTCTAACTCCTTACTTTATTTCTACATATTATTTTTATATTATTAATGTTTCAAAATTATGTCCTCCATGTATTTAACTTTATTTGCTCTTGTATGAATGTGAGTTTCCTGAAAGCAGAGATCTTTTCAGTTTTTCTCATTGTATGTCCTTGGAGGTTATTACAGTCTCTGGTACAAAGGCATGCTAAATACAAAACTGTTGAATTGATAAATGTTTAAATAACATTTCCCTATTTTTGCTCAAGAATATTCTTTATTTGGTTATTCTGTCATTCTAACTTTATTCCTTTTGTAGGTGCTTCTCTCTCCTTTCTATCTGACTCCTTTCAGGATCTTCCATCTATCATCTATCTACCTATCTATCATTTCATTACCACTGGCTCAGTCTTAAGTACCTTTTGGGTTATGCAACTTGGGCCAACATTTCACTAATTTGGAAAAAAATTGAAACTATTAGTTCTCTAAATAAAACTTATTTCCCATTTGAATTTTATCTTGTGGGATGCCAATCTATTCTATTCACCATGTCTCTGTGCTATTCTTCCATAGCTTTTATATACTTATATCTTTTTGCTGCATTCTAGATAAAGTGTGTGTATATGAAATAGAATACATTTATATATGTATATATATTAGAGATACAGATATATCTATATAGCTATATTGCCAGTTCACATAAAACTTCTTTTTTATAATTTTATTGTTGTTTAAGTACAGCTGTCTTTATTTTCCCCCCTCCCCACCCATCCCCATCTCCCACCCTGGAACCTACTGCCTTTGGCTTTGTCCATGTGTCCTTTACACAGGTTCCTTGATGGCTTTTCCCCTATTATCCCCTAATATTCCTCTTCCCCCTCCCCTCCACTTACTGTCAGTTGGTTCTTTATTTCAATGTCTCTGGTTATATTTTGCTGGACTTGATTATATTTTGCTTGCTTATTTGTTTTCTTGATTAGGTTCCACTTATAGGTGAGATCATATAATATTTGTCTTTTACTGCCTGGCTATTTCACTTAGCATGCTCTCCAGATTCATCCATGCAGTCATGAAGTGTAGGAGCTCCTTCTTTCTTTCTGCTGTGTAGTATTCCATTGTGTAATTGTACCACAGTTTTTTTTTTTTATCCACTCATTTACTGATGGACACTTAGGCTGCTTCCAGCACTTGGCTATTGTAAATTGTGCTGCTATGAACATTGGTGTGTATACATTCTTTTGAGTTGCTGCTTCAGGATTCTTAAGGCATAATCATAGCAGTGGAATTGCCAGATCAAAAGGCAGTTCCATTTTTAGTTTTCTGAGAAAATTCCATATTCTTTTCTACAGTGGCTGAACCAGTCTGCATTCCCACCAACAGTGTGCCAGGGTTCCCTTTTCTCCACAACCTTACCAGTACTTATTGTTTATTGATTTGTTTATGATGGCCATTCTGACTGGTGTGAAGTGGAATCTCATTGTGGTTTTAATTTCCATCTCTCTGGTGGCTAATGATGCTAAGCATCCTTTCATGTGTCTATGGGCCCTCCGTATGTCTTTGTTGGAGAAGTCACCTCAAATTTCTTTCTTCTTTTCTGCCTAATCTGCACTTTAACTCATTTTTGGAGTCAAATATGTTTTTCATTAATTATAGTGTTTACATTTAAAGCTTTGATTTTGTTTGCTAAAGTCTAGTTTCCTGATGATTTTCTTGTGTCTTTTGTAATTTTATTTCCTTAAGTAGTCTATACCCAGATATTTCATATTTTAATCGTGAAAATTCCAAATTTTCAGTCCTTGGAGATTTAACTCTGCTAGTGTATGTGTCTGTTGCTTGTAACTCAGACTGGTTTTCCTTCTTATGTGTTAGGCATTCTTTATGCAATCATGTTTATGTCATCTGAAACAATCATTTTGGCTCTTAACTGAGACCTTCCATGGAGAAGTTACCCTGTATAATGAATTTTCCTCTGCTTCTATCAGTAGAAAGAGGTGTATTGATCAGTGTAGCTTCATCATAAGATGGGTTATGCTGCAATGATGAGCAAGCCCAAATTCTCAGTGGTTTAATTTTTAAAAAAGAATTTTTCTCTCTCAGACTATAAATCTGTTATAGGTTTTCTGGGCCATCTTTTCTGATCTATCCTCATTGAGGGACCTGGACTGACAGAACAGTGTCTTTTTGGAATATTTCTGGTTGTGCAGACATATAAAAGCTCTGGTACAGAAGTGACATTTCACCATTTCCACGTAGGTTTTTACCCAGAACTAGAAACATATTCCCCATGTCCTAAACCACAGAAAAAGCCAAAAACAGTGGTCTAACTAATGGCTACCAGTGGGGAATGACTCTAAGCCCAGAAACTCACTAGCCACTCAGTTTTCAATGACTTGTCCTTTTGCCGATCCAGAAATTTCTGTTCTTTCTGCTTCTGATGTTCCCAGGAGCTCCAAAGCTCTGGATCCTTGCCTTTTCAGGTCATGTTCATGTAATCCTTGTTTTCAGGTCTTAAGTATTCCCACCTGACTGTGGGTGTTTCCTATTGGGCTCCCAAGCACAGCACCCTTGGATCCTGATAACCTGATCCCAGCTCTCTCCTTGCCGGGGCTCAACTTCATTTGTAGGATTCTTTGTTTATATAACCCACAGAACACTCCTCTGCTTCTTGTGTGAACAACTTTGTAGAGAACTGAGGCATAGGAAATTGGGGTAAGGTAGAATAAGTTCTTACAAACATCTGATTGGCATCCCAAAGATCTCCTGTGTCTTTAATGAAGAAGTTGAAAACTGAACCAAGCTGTTTTATTTATTTTGCTTGCTTTTTTTGTTTTATTTCTAATTTAAGACTTAATTTTGTATTTCACTTAAGCTGGTATAATATTTTACACTTCCTTCAGGTATAATGTGTTTTTTTTTTGTTTTTTCAAGTGTCAAAAATATTTCAGCAATTGTTTTAAGTAATCACATTGTCTAACATCTCAAATTACTTGCTGATATTTATGTTACTTTTTCTTAATAATTCTTTTTCTTTAAGATTTTATTTATTTAGCCCTGGCTGGTGTAGCTCAGTGGACTGAGCATGGGCCTGTTAGGCAAAGGGGTGCCTGTTCAATTCCCAGAAAGGGCACATGCCTGGGTTGCAGGTCAGGTCCCCAGTAGGGGACATATGAGAGGCAACCACACAATGATGCTTCTCTCTCGCTTTTTCTCCTTCTCTTCCTCTCTCTCTAAAGATAAATAAATAAAATATTTTTTAAGATTTTATTTATTTATTTTTTTAGAGAGAAGGAAAGGGAGGGAAACATCCATGTGTGGTTGCCTCTTAGGTGCCCTCTACTGAGGACCTGGCCCACAACCTAGGCATGTGCCCTGATTGGGAATCAACCAGCAACACTTTGGTTTACAGGCATTGAGCCACACCAGCCAGGGCTAATTTTTTCTTAATAATTCTTACTGTCCCTTAATATTATATTATGTTTCTTTGCCTTGGATAAGGGATAAATGCCTTTTATTTTTTGCCTCCTATATCTTCAGTAAAAGCTAGAGGACTATCTTCAAGAATTAGGTTACACTCTTATTATTTGGGCCTCCTCCATTTAAATATCTACTTTTTATATTTCTTTCTTCTTATATAATTAAAGACATTAGCTAAACTTCAACTTTTGCTTTCCTTTGTAGGGTATGTAATATAGTTGCTCAGTACACTATACCCTCTATATTTCTGAGGATAAGATCACTCAGAATCTACTGTGAAATAAACTATAATTCTGCCAAAGTACATAATACTGGAAGTCATCCTTATCTACATTTGACCAAATATAAAAGTTCCCTCATTATTCCTTTAACAAATACATTGAGAAATTTATCTAAAATTGAAAGAGTTGCAGGAATTTCATTAAAAAATTTTAAATCTTCATCAAACAAAATCATTGCCAAATTAAAATTTAAACATTTTGTGAAATACATTATAGAAAAATGAGAGAACAATAAGAAATGCACATAATCTTGTCCCCAGTACATTTTTATATATATCCTATGTATTTTTTAAAATGACCTGAGCTGCAGATAAGAGGCTACAGCAGCTCAAATGGCTGAAATGGAAGGGAGAGTTAATCAGTTCCAAAGGAAGGCTCTGTCCCAGACAGGTTTACTCACTGGTTCCAAGTAGCCACTTGTCCTTCTTTACTGACAATCTTAAACATGTTGGCTCAACTCTCTTCAGGGCTGCAAGGTAGCTACAATTTCTAACATAGCTTGCAAACACAAAGTTGTAAATAAAAAAGGGCAATTATTCCATCCCCTTAGGAACAAGAAAACATTTTCCAGAAACCTCCAGTCATTTATCAGAATTGTGTCACACATAAACCCCTAAAGAAATCACTAGGAAGAGATGTAAGATTGCATTGCTTAAATTAGTGAAGCACATGGCTAGTGGGTGGTGAATTACCTGAAAAAAAAAAAAAAAAAAAAAAACTAGGGCTCTGGCAGAAAGAAGAAAGGAATGATGGTATAGATACTGGCATTTTTTCCTGCTACATCCTTCTAGGTTTCCTACATATAAGCCAAACTCTGTTCTGTATCCTTTTTAAAAGTCTTCTTTCTTACTTTTCTATACTTAAGTATTTCTCCATGTTTATATAATGGCTACATACAATTATATGGAGGTTCCAAAATTTATTGAATAATGTTCTGTTTATTATATTTATGTCCTATTGATAAGCATTTAGATTACTTTCTGCCATGTCAATTGTAGTACATAGAGACAAATGCAGAGTGAACATTGAATAGATGTACAGATGATAGATTGATAGATGATAGATAGATAGATGATAGATAGATAAATAGATAGAATTATAGTATTATTAGAACTCTCCTTCTAGAACACCAATGGATAAAAACTGTGTATACTTATTTTCTTCTGAGCTCGGAGCTAGCCGTAGCCTATACATTTTGCTATGTGTTGTCATTTTCTCTAATTAGTAAAGAGCCTGTAATTGCAGTTTTGATTCTCTCTTTGGCACATGGTATTTAGAGATTTTTTAATTGCCATCTTACTGCTTTTAAATCTTCATTAAACATTTATTTTTCCTTTTTAAGTTTTATTACTGAAAGTATAGAAGTAGAGAAAATGGTCCATAAAGTTTATGCTTTGAAGATTCTACTGACATTTCCTTTGTGACCTAACATATGTTAATTTTAAAATTATCAAATGACACAGAAAAAATCTGCATTTTTCTACTTTGCAAAAGGTTTAATTAAACATATCTTTAATTTCTATGGAAATTACATCTTTTATATTTTTGAAATTATTTGAAAATTAAAAATAAAATGTTCTGTATCATAATATATTTTAATATACTTTTTTTCTCATTAAACTTTGTTTTATGGGTGTCAGAATTCTGTGACAGATTTTGGTCAAGTTGTTTCCATTAAAAAGTACTGATTTTAAAAACTAATAACTTAAAAACTACCACACACACACACAAAAAAATACAAATGGTCCACCAAACATTCTCCTTTCCTTCTAAAGGTTTTACGATGCATTATAATCATTAACCAGTCCTTTACTATTAAATTTAAGTGGCCAATTGAGATAAACAGTTCTGAGACCATTCTTCCACCACTGATTAAGACTGGGGTGGCAGGTTTGGGGGATAATATTTATTTAGCCTTCTGAGCTTTCTGGGCAGACGTGGTGACTCTGCCAGCTCCAGCCACCTTCTTGTCCACTGCCTTGATAACACCAACAGCAACCGTCTGCCTCATATTACAAACAGCAAAGCAGCCCAGGGGAGGATAGTCAGAGAAGCTCTCAACACACATGGGCTTGCCAGAAACCATATCAACAATGGCAGCATCACCAGATTTCAAAACCTTTGGGCCATCTTCCAGCTTTTTCTTCCAATCTTCTCCTTCAGCTCAGAAAATTTGCAAGCAGTGTGAGCTGTGTGACAAGCCAGCACAGGTGCACATCCAGCACTGATTTGGCCTGGGTGGTTGAAGGTAATCACCTGAGCTCTAAAGCCAGCAGCTTCCATTGCTGGGTCATTTTGGCTGTCATCAGCCACATTGCCACGACAAACATCTTTGACAGACACGTTCTTGACATTGAAGCCCACCTTGTCCCCATAAAGAGCTTCACTCAAAGCTTCATGGTGCACTTCAACAGACTTTACTTCAGTTGTAATGTTGACTGGAGCAAAGGTGACCACCATGCAGGGTTTAGAACACCTACCTCCACTCAGCCCACAGGGACAGTATCAATGGCACCAATTTCGTAAATATGCTGGAGGGGCAGATGCAGGGGCTTGTCAGTTGGATGAGTTGGTGGCAGGATGCAATCCAGAGCTTCAAGCAGTATCGTTCCACTGGCACTGCCATCTTTTCAGGTGACTTTCCATCCCTTGAACCAAGGCATATTAGCACCTGACTCCGGCATGTTGTTGCCATTCCAACCAGAAATTGGCGCAAATGCTACTGCATCAGGATTGTAGCCAATTTTCTTAATGTAGGCACTAACTTCTTTAACAATTTCCTCATATCTCTTCTGGCTGTTGGGCAGCTCAGTGGAATCCATTTTGTTAAGACCAACAATCAGCTGTTTCACACCCAGTGTGTAAGCCAGAAGGGCATGCTCACAGGTCTGGCCATTCTTGGAGATACCTGCTTCAAACTCACCAACACCAGCAGCAACAACCAGGACAGCACAGTCAGCCTGAGATGTCCGTGTAATCATGTTCTTGCCAAAGTCTCTGTGTCCTGAGGCATCAGTATGGTCACGTAGTACTTGCTGGTTTTGAATTTCCACAGGGAGATATCAATGGTGATACCACACTCACATTCAGCTTTCAGTTTATCCAAAACCCAGGCATACTTGAAGGAGCCCTTTCCCATCTCAGCAGCCTCCTTCCCCAATTTGTCAATGGTTCTTTTGTCAATCTCACCACATTCGTAGATCAGATGGTCAGTAGTGGTGGACTTGCCGAAATCTATGTGTCCAATAACCACAATGTTGATGTGAGTCTTTTCCTTTCCCATTTTGGCTTTGATTTAGTGGTGGTTTTCTCGACACCTGTATTCTGGCGGCAAATCCAATGCGAAAAAGTTGATATACTTTTTTTAACAAATAGATTCTTAACAGTTATAACTTCATTGTTGTAGTAAATAAAATGATTGCCCTGTTTAATGCTTTTAGCTTTGGATTGCACATCTTTTCTGTTTTTTTCCCTTTGAATCTGGATGGACCTACTTCTGCTTCTACCAATACAGTTTCATAAAAATGGAATTATGTGACTTCTGAGCTAGATCATAAAAGCCACACAGCTTCAGTCTGGTTTTCTTGAAATGCTTGCTTCTGGGACTTTCCTCTCATAGCCCAAACATCCTACTGGGAGAAGCTAAGCCACACGTAGTAGAGAGCCATGTGGAGAGACCATATGTAGGTACACCACTGACAGGCCCAGTGGAGTCTTTCAGTTCTGCAGTATAAGTGAGGGAGCCCCAAGGTGGTGTCTGCCCCAAGGCATAAATAACGTCCAGCCATTCCGGTTTTCTCAACTGAGGCCCAAAGCATCATGGAGCACAAATAAGTTATTCCCGCAATTCCTGACCCCAGAATCTTCAAAAGTACCAAAATGTTTGTTGCTTATGTGACTAAGGTTAACAGTAGCAGCCATAAACTCTAATTTTAAAAACCTTTGTTATTGTTTACAGGTTATCACTTTAGGCATTTCTTTTAAGAATATCATATAGTTCCTGCCTTTAAAACTATTATGAATTCTTTCTTTTAGACTCAATTGGCCAGAAAGTTGGGTGGTCATGCTGTTTCTTACATCAGTTTAGTTTTGCATTTGTCACAGTCCTTTGAAATATGTCCTGGTCACTTTCATTTTATGCAGAATTATGGTAATATGAGGGAGATAACATATATTCTCTCCCTCATATTCAGATTGTTTTCGTTCTTCACCTACCCAATAAGGAGATCTGTGCTTCTCAGATTGTGTCAGTAGCTGCTGCCTCTGTCTTCATTCCGATGTGATGCTGTAGGTGCTGCTGGAGACACAGGTGCACCTCCCTCCACCTTTTTGGTCCCAGAAAGGCTACAGATGTCGTGGCTGAATCCAAGGCTTGTTTAATATCATGGGAATTGTTTGTCACCCAAAGGTTATAAGAATTTCTTTAAAACTATCCTGGACTGAATTTTTGTAGATATTTCTGATGATTTTTTTTAGTTTATTGGTTTTGCTTCTTTTTTTAGTCAATGATAATTTATATGTTCTTGCAAAGCTATTCATTTCATCACTATATTAAAATATAATTATTATAGAACTTTATATAATATCCTCTTGAGAATTATAATTATTTTCTCATTCTGAATATTTTTAATTAAGCATTTCTCTATTTTACTAGCTATTTAAAGAGTCAATTCTTTTATATAGTCATAAATTCTACTCTTTGTGTTATATTCTAATTAATTTGTTTTCTCTTCTTATGTAATCATACCTTTTAATTTCTTGGTATTTTACTCTGCTTTATAATAGCATAATTTTTCACTGCCTTACTCCCCAAAATAAAATGAGTTTTGGACCTGGCCAGGTGGCTCAGTTGGTCTTCCCATACACAAAGGTTGTGAGTTCTGTCCAAGGTCAGGACACACTCCTAGGCTGCTGGTTCCATCCCTGGTTGGGGAGCATGTGGAAGGCAACCAATCAGTGTTTCTCTCACACATCGATGTGTCTCATTCTCTCTAGCACTCTCTCTAAATCAATAAATATATCCTTGGGTGAGGCTTTAAAAGAACAATTTTTATACATTTCTCTTTCTCAACTGTAACATTTTCGTTCAAGATTATTATTAATATTTTTGTTTAGACTTCCCCTTTATATGACATCAGCCTTGACAGGCTTATGTGAATGTATGGAGAAAAACTGTGAGCTTTACCTTTGAGGCCTCATCTGCTCTTTAACTGAGCAAGTTCTAGGATGAATTCAGGAGTTTTGATCTTGCTTGCTATATTTAGGGTTCCTGGATGACCTATTGGGGGTGTGTGGTGTGTGTGTGGTCATATATTGGCAATAAAACCCTTTCTGATATGGAGCTGTCTGCCCGAGTGTGCATAGAACACTGGGGAATATAGAGCCCTCATGTGAAACTGTTTACTATTCACATCTTCTTGGGAAGCTCTTGATGACCACGTGTAGTTCAGGTGCCCTTTCGAGGAGGCTTCCCTACAGCCTGGACTAACTTTGTACAGCCTGAGGCAGCATCTTGCTTAAACCTAACATGCTTATCCCACCTTTCCTGAAGAAACTCTTAATTTTTGCATATCTAACACCATTATGCTCTGGAGATGCAAGCAGAGATCCAGAAGGACTATTTAATTCAATATTAAACATAGACATGCTTTCTAAGGAGAAGCTGACATGGCTGTGTAATAGAACGCATTGTCCTCCAACAGTAATTTGAGACCAGAATGTAAGACTTCCTTTAATTACTCTCTGGAGAGTGTTTAGAAAAGCAGAACAAGTTCACAAAACAAACACCATCGGGGGCTAATACTCTAACTGTTACAGAATCAATTGTTGAAAATAAGAATGACTTGGGGACAGCACTGTCATAACGGGGGGGGGGGGGGTCAGAGAACAACCTCAGTGATGCAGTAGAGAGACAGCCAATGTAGCAATGTCTGGAGCCAGTAAACCTACGAGGCCAGATGGTTGGAGCCAGGGACAACACAGATATAAAATTAGAGGATAACATCCCAGAGGGTGCACTGCACAGGATTAGGCAGAGTTCATGAAGCATTTTGGAATTCAGGAGGAAGCCAGTTAGCCACTGAATGGGAAAAGCATATCACTAACGCAGGTCAAATTAGGCTACATTTATGGTCTGTAGGTAAAATGAATGTCAAAGGGCAAGGGCAAGGACAAAGCTCTATGTGCTTCAGATTCTATCTCTTTAGCAGAACTTTTCTTTCTCTGGAGCCACGATGTCTGATAGTCACTAGGCCTTTAAGCTCTTTAAATTTTAAAGAAAATTTAAAATTCAGCTTCTCAATCTCACCACACCTGTTTTAAAAGCTGTCAAAGGCACAGAACGAATATTTCCAACATCACGGAAAGTTCTGTTGGACAGTGCTGCTCCTCAGCCATGGTGCACTGGGATACGAGATCATCCACTAGGTTTATACAGGAACTACCGTTCATCTGACCTTTTTATTTTTATTTTTGTGTATAGTTCATGTGCCCATAACATATTAGTACATGACACATGTAAATTCTGAAAATTAATGTTTATATTTAAGTCCACTTGCTTTACTTTTCTCCTTAGCATTTGCCATAACTTAATATATTATTGCCTCATTTATCTTTTTTATTATTACTTATGATTTCTATAAAATATAAACTTCATGAATGAAAGAAATTTGCTCTTTCTTTAGTTCACAGAGAATAACATAACACATAGATGTTCAGTAAACGAATGTTAACTATTTGTAGCCAACCCTTTGGACTGTTTAGGTGGTGCACTATACAAAAAAACAAGGCATTTATATTACTGGCAGGGAAGGTTAATATATTTATTTCAGTAAGTATATAACAAAAAGAGTGAATTGTTCTATTATAACCATTTTACTGAAACAAATTTCTGATACAGAAGTAAAGGAGAGGCACCCCTTTCCAATTTGCACAAAAGATGAATGAAGGCTAGCATATGTTGACAGTGTATATATAATAGATTTTTTGGAATGAGTACATCATAGACAAATTTGAATTCCCCATTTCAGAGGATAAGAATCTAACTGGAGCAATGGAATTAAAAGTTTTACTCAGAAGAGCAAAGTGGGAGTACTGGTGTAGCGAAAGCCTGTGGAGTAAGACTTCACATTGTGTACTAGTAATCAAGGTATTAAATTGAGGCTGAGGTTGGGAGTTATCAGCACATCTGAAGGGATAAAAACAGGTTTGTTCTGATCCAGTCAGGCATCATAAAAGCTGATGAGCTTGCCATTCAGCCAGCAGTTCTCTATAATACCTTGCCTCAAATTCATCACTGGAGCGTACAGTTGATTGGCACTATGATCAGCTATTCTAAACTGCACTGGAAGATAACTGTAAAAGTAATCACTTGTAAATAGACAGTGCTGTTTTCTGTTGATTTGGATGTGATTTAGAGCTTATCAAAAAGGCATGATAAAATAAAACTTGGAGTCAAGAAGAACTGGGTCAAATTCTGAACTCTCCCTCATTTAAATAAGAACATGGCTATATATGAATCTCTTTCTGTCAGTTCCCATATTTATAAAATAGTATTAATTATATGAAATTATGCATCCTTCATAGGGCTATGGAAGATTCCGTAGAACAGTCTCTGGCATATGGTAGAGAGGCTCAATGAATGAGGAGTTCCTTCTTCTTTCTCTTTTTTAAAATTCCAATTTGAAACTGAAGTCCTTTTAAGTCTTCAGCTCCATTCAGAAACTATAATAATTACAAAAAGCATGGCAATTCATATGAATTGAAATGTTACTAGGTAGGAGGCCCATGCCGAGTGCTTTATATGTTCTTGAAACTGAAAGTGCATTGTCAGGTTTCAATTATTTGGCTCCTCAATCCCCAATCCCCTGCTGCCCCCTCATGATGCCAAAAACTCCTCGCTGATGAATGGATTCAACAAAGTTGAGAACACTAGCTTGCAGGAGAGTTTAAATTTCTGTTTATATGAGCTTTCATTACCTTCTCCACATCCATTTCTTAATAATACCCTCAACCTAATTCTAATCTCTTTAAAAGATTTTAAAATCAATTTAATGAAAACATTAGTGGCAAGCTGAGAGGAAGAGAGGGGTAAGAAATGTGCATCCAAGGACAAGAACTGTGCTCAGCCCAGCACCAAAGGTCAGTCCAGAGAAGGCTGACCTGAGGGAGTTCGTATTTTGAAAGACATACTTCACTGCCTTGATAATTTCATTGTGAGCCAGTTCTGAACTCCCCAAGTTTCCCTGACATGTTGGCATGACCTAAATTTCACTATACATCAGGAACAATCATTTCTTCCTATTTACAGAAGAAAAAAGAAACCCTAAAATTTCAAAACATCCCAAAGCAGTACTAGCAGAGCGTATGGGATACAAGTGACCTGAAACTCCAAGAACAAAATCACTCTGTCCTTATTCTTCTGCGGCACAAATAGAAGCCCAAGTAGAGGAGTAGCACGTGCTCATAAACGCTGTGGTTTTCGAGAATCCAATCTCTGTTCTGACTCTGCTTCTCGTCTCTTGCTCTAGGGCAGCTTTTGTGCAAAGAATGCAAAAAGGAAAGCTTGATGAATAAAAATCCAAAGAATTCTAAAGCTGAGAGAAGTAATATTTTCTAATCCAGAAATCCCAGCTTGACTTGTACTTCCTGTAAGTGAATCTCAGAGAGTTTAAAATTTACTTCCACACTTTTACACCTAACACTCCCTCTTTTGTGATGTTAGGCTATAGGAAAAGCAAGTATATTGTCACACATTTTGTCTCATAGCTAGGGAATATTCCTGTTATATGCATTACAAATTTTCCTGAAAGAACTTCACAGTCTACTTGAGCTTTGCATAGTTATGAAATAGCAAGCCCTCACCAGCAGCCTTGTCCTTTTTCGGGTTGTTTTTCGTTAGCACTGCGAGCACCGTGGGCCTGGCCTGGGGCAGGGTAGGGTGTGCTTGTCTGATGAGGTTAGATGAAGTCAAACACGTGTGTTTCCTGCCCAGAAAGAACAATTTGACATTTGAATCTTGTAATAGATTTGTTTTTTACATAGCCCTCAGAGCAATCTTACTGTTTTTGGAGGGGCAAAGATCTTATACACATCTAACTACTTAAAAAAATTTTTAAACCACAATTTCTAACTTGATCACATGTTATTCCCTGAATTTGATGCTGAATAACTCCTCACTAAGGACAAATATTAAATCTGTTGTGCAATGGTGGTTATATACCAATATTTAAGGGCATTCAAAACAATCAAGATTGATACTGTAAAGGTAGCACCCTCAAAAAATGATTTCCTAGTAACTCAAGAATGATTACATTGTTAATGACATAATGAGCATTTAACAATTTATTTCCATATCTATTATGACAAGTCTAGAGATATGAGGCTTGTCTTTTGAGGTTTTAGCAATCAGATGTGTATTAACCTGTCTGAATTCTAGGTCATGTAGGACCTACTGAGATGACTCAGAGCCAGAGATTGGAGCTCAAAGACCTAGAGATGAGTACAAGAGCAAGGTAGCTTGCCCAGGCCCCTAAAAGCAGGAAGGTCTAGGGGTTGTGTCCCAGACAGATTGATAATCACAAAGGGTATAAACAAGGATAAATTTGACAGTTCCAAATGTCAAAATTTAGGTAACTTTGGAACAGAAAGAAGCTAAGTCAGAAGTGAATTAGAAGTAGTCCAGAGTTACAGTTAATTCCTTTAAAATATCCATGTCTTCCTTTTATTTATAGATATATATATACACACACAGAGATATACATATTTGTATGCATATACTTGTGTGTATGTGTACACACATAAATGTACATGTATATGTGTATATATATGGAGGGGGTGTGTGTATGCATGTGTATATGTATATATGTGTATATAGATGGAGGGTTCAAGATCAGAATATAACATCGCATAATGTTAATGACAGAAATTTAGATGAAGACTCATCTGAGTGTTTGTCAAACTATTCTTATAACATTTTTTTAGGGGAGAGTGAAAATGCAGTCCCCAAATACCAAAAATTATGCAGTTGAGTTTCCCATATTTGGGGAAATCGCAGGGGTCAGCACAACCGGCGTGCAATGGATATGCCTCGCCCTGGGAAAACCACCTTCATGATCATGGCATCTTCCCTGCCAGGTAAGTATCTTACAACATTTTTACAGGATTTAACCATCTATTAATTTACCAACTATGCAGCAATCTGTAAGAGAACATAATTCTCTACCAGCTTTATAAACAAAACAACTCTGATGATTAGGGATGTTGAGCATCTTTTCATACGTCTCTGGGCCATCTGTCTGTCCTCTTTGAAGAAGTGTCTATTCAGGTCCTTTTTCCATTTTTTAATTGGGTTGTTTGCCTTTTTGGTGTTGAATTCTATTTGTTCTTTACAAATTTTGGATATTAAACCCTTATCAGATGCATCCTGGGAAAATATATTCTCCCATTCAATGGATTGTCTTTTCTTTTTGTTGGTTTCCTTTGCTGTACAAAATCCTTTTAATTTCATGTAATTTTATTTTATTTTTCTCGTTTCCAATGCCAAAAAGATAAAACAGAAAAAATATTGCTATGAGAAATGTCCAATATTTTACTGTCAATATTTTCTTCTAGCCCTGGCTGGTGTAGCTCAGTGGATTGAGGGTGGGACTGCAAACCAGAGGATCGTAGTTCAATTCCCAGTCAGAGCACATGCCTGGGTTGCAGGCCAGTTCCCAGTAGGGAGTGCACGAGAGGCAACCATACATTCATATTTCTCTTCCTCTCTCCTTCCCTTCCCCTCTAAAGATAAATATATAAAATCTTCAAAAAAATAAAATAAAATATGTTCTTCTAGAATTTTTATGGTTTCAAGTCTAATATTTAAGTGTTTAATACATTTTGAGTTTATTCTTGTGTAGGTTATAAGAAGGTGGTCTAGTTTTTTTTTGGGGGGGGGACATATATCTGTCCAATTCTCTGAACACCATTTTTTGAAAGATTATCTTTACTCTATGTTGAAAATTGCCTTATGATGCAGTGATTCCACTTCTGGAAATGTATTTGAAGGAACCTTAAACATTAATTCAAAAGAATATATACATCCGTATGTTCACTACAGCATTATTTACAGTTGCCAATATTTGGAAGCAGCCTAAGTATCCATCAGTAGACAAGGGGATTAAAAAAAGCTGTGGTACATTTACACAGTGGAATGCTACTCAGCTATAAAAAAAGGAAACTTACCTTTTGCAATAGCATGGATAGAACTGGAGAGTATTATGCTAAGTGAAATAAGTCAGTCAAAGAAAGACAAATAGCATATGATTTCACTTATATGTGGATTATAATGAACATGATATACAAACAAACACAATAAAAACAGATCCATAGATACAGAGAACAGACTGACAGCTGTCAGAGGAGCTGGGTAAAAAGGTAAAGACATTCAGCAAAAAACTCGTCGCAGACACAGACAACACTATAGTGATTACTAGAGGGAAAGGAGGTAGAGGCAGGGAGAAGAGGGTAAGGGGATAAATGATGATGGAAGGAGATTTGACTTTGGGTGGTGATATTTTAGAATTGTACACTTGAAACCTATGTAAGTTTATTAACCAATATCACCCCAATAAATGCAATAAAAACTTTAAAAGCAAAAAAAAAAACCTCTCTAAAAAGAGTGACTTTCATGTGTATTTTGTGAGAAGCAATCTTGTTCCACCATAACTGTATTTATGAGTTAGGAATAAAAGCCACAATGATTCATTTTGATATAATTAGGAAAAGTTGAACAGTTTTATTTCTGTTTTGATTACTGTTAGTAACCAATATACTGTACAAAAGGCTGGCTGTTGTCTTAAAGAATGCATTATGATATGTGTTCTAATAAAGACAAAAAGGAAAAAGCTTTTTTTTAAGGATGTTAATATTAATTGTTACAAAATGGCCTTTAAGTGTTACAAAATAAGGCTTGGGGGGGGGCATATGTGCCTTGTGCTGGTGAATAAATCATCCCAGACTCTGGGTCTGCCATCTTGTGGACACTTCAGTAACTTTACATTATCAAACTGTATTTACCACAGCCACACTGTGTGGTCAGATAGATGAGTCAGCCACTATTTTTCCCCAGCAGTAGAATGTCCTGTCTCAACTCTTCATCCCAAGTTGTGGGGTTTTATAATCCCAATGATATTCTTTAATAAAAGCTAAAGATATCAATTATTAATAATATAAAAATCAATAATATTCATTTAACACCAATACAATTATTCAATATGATTTATTCATTATCTCAATATAAAATTGAAATGTGTCTTTCTATATTGTGTGTATATGCTAATTATGCCACATGAGAGGTTTATTTACAGCTAGAAGACAAGAATAAATAAGATTGACATATGAATAATTAAATCCACTTAGAGATAATAATAAGTACCTTACAAAAGGAGATAGCAATTGTATAAGAACATGACTTTTACATTATAGCCTGGTTTGTTTTCTTGTGTTTATCCTGTGTTTTTATTTGTATATACAAAGAACAGGTTTAAACTGAGATAGCTCTGTTCAGGTATATTGAATTGGAAGGTTGTATCCCTTTCCCTCCTTCCACCCTCTCAATTCCTGTGACAGCTCCCATTAGAACCAGAGAATTTTGCGCTCTGTATAGCACTGTTTTAACAACTCTGGTACGCAGGAGAGAAACAATGTAGCAATACTACTGATCTGCAATGAAGATTGCATGACCTTAGCAAATATATTTGCTTCTCCAAATACCTACCTCAGTATTGGTAAACTTACTTATATTATGAGTCATTCTTAGTCTGATTGGTCATTCCATATACTTACTGAGCACCTAAAAGCTTTCAGATACTGTGAAAGCAGTGGGCTACGGCCGTGACAGGTCAGATGTGATCTCTCTTTAGAACCTGACAGACAACAAAGTCAAAAACCAAAGTGCAGGGGGGAGCACGGGGGTGGGATGGGATGGGAGTAATAGACTGAAAACTATACTTGAAAAATAATTAAATAAAAAAACATTGAGGCAACTTTCAGAGGAAAATGGCGGTGGAGTAGGACGGAGCCACTCCAGTTCTTGTACCCTTGGGAGAAAATCCTGGCAAATCTACTGAGGAACAGCGCAATCAATTCCCCAACCAACAATTCTCCAGCATTTATGAATATAAGAGACCAGAGATAGTGACAGACCAGACAGCTAGAGGTCAGTGGGGTCTCAGGGACACCAGTAAGGATGGAGGCGGCAGCAGTGGGACGGCAGCCATTGGCCGGCGTGTAAAGACCTCGGAGCTGCGGCTGCCACAACAGTCGGGGCCCAGAGGCTTCCACCTGCGCCCAGCAACAGGGATGTCTGCCACAGAGGACTCATTGAGAGCCTGGTACCTGTGAGTAAAGACAAAAGCGGCAGCGGCAGGACCAGCTGACCTCGGGAGCCAGGCACCCCAGAGTAAAGTCAAAAGCAGCAGCAGCAGGACCAGCAGCCATTGGCTGGCGCCTAAAGACCTCAGAGCTGCTGCCGCCACAGCTTCCAGGGCTCAGAGGCTTCTGTCTAAGGCCAGCATCTGGGTGTCTGCCACAGAGGACTCCTCGGGAGCCCAGCAACTGTGAGTAAAGACAAAAGCAGCAGCGGCAGGACCGGCTGCCCTCAGCCAGCCCATGACACCTCAGAGCCACTGCGTTAGGGGTGTAGAGTCTTCCGTCTGTGCCATGGAGGACTCATAGGGAGCCCAGCACCCAGTGGAGCATTGGGCCAGCTGCAGGGTCCTTGGAAGAGCTGGCTCCCTCCCTCACCATCTAGGCTGGGCTGGGTGGCAGAGACCTGTCTGCCTAGGTGTGCAGGGAGGGTGGCAAGGACATGGGGCCATGTTCAGTTTCGATCTCTGTGGTCACCAGCCCACCGGCCTGCCAGCCCAGGAAATTTGAGAGGAGCATTGTCCTAACCAGTCAGGTTGGGGATTGGGCTGGGCTGAGAGGCACGCTTTCTGGAGAAGTTTTTACTGGAAAGTGAACCGAGGTATTCTCCTGTGAAGGCAGCTTGACTTGCTTCTCACCCAGCCACAGGACTGGGAAAAACCAGTACCAGATCCCATGGGACCCAGGCAGCCTGGGGCGCCCGCACCCCAGTCTGGTAGCCTGGCTGGCGGGCGGGTGTTCGCATGGGCCTACAACCCAGCCCACAGAGGGGTCCTGCCAAAACCAGAAAACCCAGATTGGACAGTTTGAAACCAACAAGGAAGGAGGTTTTTTGTTTTTTGGTTTTTGGTTTTTAACTTTTTTTTTAGCTTTTGAAAAATTTTTTTCAGTAATCATATTTTTTAAAAATTTTATTGTTGCGGTATCTTTCAGTACTCTGTTCCTCTCCTTTCTTTTTCCCTGTTTTAGTCCTTCTTCCTTTCACCCCAAACTTATTGTTTTTTCCTCACTTCTCTTGCCCTTTTTTTGTGTGTTTGGTTCTTTGTTTGTTGCTTTCTATATTACTGTAAATACTTCACAACACATCTCACAGGTCTTAGCCCACTTTACAGGTTCCTGAATTCTATTACTGTAGTGATTAACTCTACTTGCTCACACACTATGTCTATTTACTATTCTTTACTCTCACCTTACCTCAAAATCTGACCACCCGCAACCTCACTGCTTTCGAGATACAACTCACAAGACTTCCCTCCCCAACAAGAGACTTATCTTTAGTCTATCCTTTCTTAAAAGTGGCAAATTGGGTTGAAGATTACAGTTAACACTATTTAGAGCCTAAGATCTTCTATCTCTTCTCTACCAGCTGTGACTGTAAATATCATCAAGTACTCTCCTGCTGTCATAAACCATTTTGCCTCCCACTCCAGCTGATCACACACACACAAAGAAAGGAGTAGGTGGAAGCAGAGAACATCAAGATACCTGCAGGAGACTGCACCACTGAATTCCACAGGTATTCTACCACAGAAGTTCACACCATAAACCTAGGGAGTCAGAACAAATCAATTTAAGAAGCTGAGGCTAACAAGAAGAGTCTCATAAGCAATGGGAAGACAAAGAAATAATGCCCAAATGAAAGAAAAGGTGGAAGTCTCAGAAATAATGTCAGATGAAAGAGAGTCAAGTCAGCTATCAGATATTGAATTCAAAGCACTAGTTATCAGGAAATTCAAAGAGCTCACAATGAGCTACCAGAAACTAGAGGGGAGCTACCAGAAACTAGAGGGGAGATACAATGACCTCTCCACAAACAATATCAACATGAAAAAGGATATAGAAACTATCAGCAAAACACAAGAGGAAATGAAGAATACAATTTCAGAACTGAAGAACACAGTAGAAGGAATGAAAAGCAGGATCCATGAGGCAGAAGATTGGATCACAACGTGGAGGACACAGTAGAAAGAGTCTCCCAGAAAGAGCAAGAAAGGGAAAAGAGACTCAAAAAGAATGAAGAGGGACTAAGAGAAATGCAAGATAATATGAAACGTAATAATATCTGAATAATAGGAAAACCAGAAGGAGAAGAAGAACAAGGGATAGAAAACGTATTTGAAAGGGTAATGATGGAAAATTTTCCTAATTTGATGAGAGAAAAAGTTACACGAATCCAGGAAACACAGAGAGTCCCATTCAAGAGGAACCCAAAGAGTCCCACTTCAAGATACATCATCATTAAAATGGCAAAATTCCAAGACAAAGAGAGAATCTTAAAGGCAGCAAGGGAGAAAAAGGAAGTAACATACAAGGGAGCCCCAATAAGGTTAGCTACTGACTTCTCAATGGAAACACTCCAAGCAAGAAGAGAATGGAAAGAAATATTTCAAGTAATGAGAACTAGAGGCCTAGAACCAAGGCTGCTTTACCAAGCAAGGCTCTCAATCACATAGAAGGCCAAATAAAGAGCTTCCAAGACAAAAGAAGTCTAAAAGAATATGCCTCCACCAAACCAGCTCTACAAGAAATACTAAAAGGACTGCTTCAAGGAAAGGAAGGAAAAGAGAGAGACAGAGAGGAACTGTGGTACAAAAATGGCAATGAATAAGTACCTATCAATAATAACCTTAAATGTAAATGGATTAAATGCTCCAATCAAAAGACATAGAATAGCTGAATGGATAAGAAAGCATGACCCACACATATGCTGCCTACAGGAGACCCACCTCAGGACAAAAGACCATCACAGACTAAAAGTGAAAGGCTGGAAACAAATTTTCCAAGCAAATGGACAAGAAAAAAAAGCCGGGGTAGCAATTCTAATATCAGACAAAATAGACTTCAAAAAAAGGGCCATAAAGAGAGACCCAGAAGGTCACTTCATATTGCTCAAAGGAAGAATCCAGCACGAAGACATTAACATCATAAATATATATGCACCCAACATAGGAGCACCCAAATATATAAGAAAAATCCTAGAAGACTTCAAGAAAGATATTGACAGCAACACA